>NW_009649940.1:217078-227064 GCF_000708025.1 Charadrius vociferus
CTGAAAAGCAGGTATTTTTAACTTCAGATCACTCCTGCAGTTCTTTGGTGAGCTCGTTTTAAAACTACAATGCAACTTCACCCAACAGTTGATAACGTTCTCATGAATGTTACATACAATAGAATAGTAAATACCTACTTCTACTGCATGTTCTCCTGAGTCTCCATCCAGGAATCCTATCTTAAAATTTTAAGTAAGGAGCCTGGTTTAAACTGGTGATGCTACAAGTCTCCTCAATAAATTGGGCTTATATTCTTGTTTCAAGAGAAACATGGATCCATATAACAACACATTGGAAATACGGAAAATTTGATGACCCAGACAATTCTGTAAAAACTACCGGTCTCATCAGTTTACCTCTGTGAAACTAGTTCTCTGTAAAATTTAGTACTTTGTTTTAATGCTGCGGCCCAGAGTAAGCCCGCCAGCCCAGTGCAGCCAAATGCTGGTTTCATTTAGAACAATATCAATTTGGCCTATGATTGCAGTTAATAGATATAGATATTAGCTAGTACTGGGCCAAGAACAGATAACTGCAGAAATTGTTAGAAATTCTCCCAGCAGATGATTTCCTATGTACTATTATGTTTTAAGATCTATCACTCTATATTACAAATACCTGCTGTTTACCATGATCAGTTGGGAAAAAGAAATGCACTTGAAGCTGCAGAGCATACGTCCTTGCTGATCCACACCAAAGGGGACCGTATGCCGTTCTGCTCAAGCTATACTGCGATTCAGAGCTGAAAAAAAAATAGCAAATGCATAATCTTGAACATGAATCTAGAAGCTGTAGTTACCATATTTATTTTCAACTATTGATCTCTTGCCTATTTATGGAGCTGGGACTATGAGACTCTGCAGAAATACTTCCCGAGGTGCCAAATCATTGTCAATAGAATTAGTAGGAAAAGATTTTTTCCTTATTGTAACAACAACAACAAAAAAAAAGAGAGAGAGAGAAAGAAAATAAAATGCCAAAAGCTTTTTGCCTTTCTTTTTATCATGTCCCCCCCTTGCCCGCAGTGGCTGGAATTCTTTTAGCCATTTTGGTTTGGAAACCTTTTCTTCCTCATCAATTTGCCTCTGTAGATTTTTCACTGCTGGCAATTAGCAAGCAGAAGAAATCCTGCTGAGGAGAGCAAGTTAAAAGGGGACTTAAGAATGACTGTGCCTGGGAAAGAAGCAGCCAATCTGGAGCAGCAGACTTAGAAATTTCAAATACGCACATTACAGAGATGAACAACCAGAGCAACCTCTCTTCTTAATGCCTTTTATCTGGGTCTCCAATCTGCTCACAAGTGTTTAGTCCAAAACTTAGTCCACTTCAACGGGCTTGGAAAGGAAATTACTAAGATTCCAGCATTCATTGCACCCCAAAAAAGAGAACAATTTAGATAATGGCTCGCTATGTCTGGATAATAACCAAATGGCACTTCTCACATCCAAACCATTTCAGTCTGGCATCTTCCAGGAAGCCCTGATGTCTACAGACAAAAACTAGAACATTTACACAGGGGGAAAGCTCTTCCTGCTGCCCAGCTTTCATCTGCAACATGAAGAAACTGAAGACGTTTTCAGTGATTTCAGTAAATCAGAGTAGTCGGTCTTATGTGCCATATTTATGAGAAGGAAAATAATCTTACAACTATGGATCAGCTTGAGATCTTTCCTTAAGGTCATAAAAGCTGCATAAACACAAGGCTTCAGAGGAAAAATGTTCCCCAAGTGCAACTCTATTACAGCTGCTGTTGCAGAAAACGCATTTTTGAACTTTCAAAGATGATCTTAGTGTCCCTATTCATGAAGCCGGCGTGATATTTTAACAGTGTGAATAAATGACAATGACTGTAGGTAAATTATCTTAAAAACATTGTCAGAACACTGTTAAATAAAAGATGGCTTTTCAAACAGAATGTAAAATGTCACATAATATATTATCATTAAATAACTGGGTTTTGGGGGAAAGCAAAACCAAAGATGCAAAACTCTCTCTAGGAATATTCACTTCTCACAAACAAAATCTGAAAATACAGAAAACATTTCAAAACCCAATTAATTTCACAGTTTCCAGCATCAAAAACACTGAACACACTTCTTGAAGTTGCCTGGTTCTTTTTGGTTTAGCTCTAAACTATCAAAACGTAACAAGAACCTATGAAGAATTATGCATACAGAAAGGCGAGATAAGAGGGTTTTTTACTAGTTTTTAAAAATAAATTAAACAAAAAGAAAACTACCCAAATGACACAGGAATTCACTTTGTAGTTACGCCAGCAGGGTGGCGTCTATTCATTGCACACTCACGCTCCCGCCTGCTCCCTGGTTGTGAAGAGTTTCTTGCCTCCCACAGCCCTGCAATCTTCTAACCCAGCCAAATCAAGGGACAATCAGAGCGAGACCGTTTGCTCATCATGCTTAACTGTCATGCAGTTTGGAATGGTTTCTCACCAGAAATCTTATAGTAACGCGAATATTTCATAAAGGACTGAAGATGGTACTAAAGCACAGATACGTAGGGTTGGTCCCGAATTACTACATTTAATTTCTGATCTGAATTTTCATCATGTTTTGAGGTCCTCCCATCCAGGGCTTTGATTCTGCAATATTCACAATTTGTTTAGGCAAGAGTAAGTTACAGAACAAGATTTCCCAGTCTATAATTCTGTTAAGAGTTCAGTGTTGACACTTTGGTTGAAATCCTGCCCTTAACAAAGTCAGTGGGAGTTTTTCCAATCAACCTCAGCAGGACCAGCATTATTATTCTTCAGATCTAATTAGCATTACTCATTTTATTTGTCCCATTTACATACTTCATTGTCATATTAGTATCCATTTTCAACAGATGAGATCGCATACACCTACTGGCGTACATATAAACCTACAAACCTCTATCCAGTCATTTAATCTTTTCCTGACTTTGAAGTAAAATCACTAACGTAAACCAGGGCAATTCTGTCTCATCACCTGCTCCACTGAAAAAGTTGTGGTGAAGAGACAAAAAGAGATGCTTTTCACTAAGTGAAAAGATAAGCTATGGCGACCTGGGTGGAAAACAGGATATCCATTGCTCCATGGTACAACGTTGTTGCTAGGAGCAATGCGGGGACCAATTATTCAGCCTTATTCTACTCATACTTTTTAATTTCTGCTGTAACAAGGATGGAAATGAAAGAGTGGACCACCCAGGAAGCTTTAACTGTACGCATTAGATAGGAAAAGCTCTTCTTTTAATGAGCTGGCATGTTTGGGGTAGGAGACAAGACAGTCTTCCCAGGAACGGGCAGAAATCCTGCCCTTGAGCACTACCAGGACAGTGAAGCATTTCTTCTTCTCACCACCTCAGTTAGAGCAGATGCTCCAAAAAGCAAGGAAAGAAGAGCTGTTCTCTTCCTATGGTCTTTTCTTCTTCCCGATGAATTCACTAGGCCCTCAGAGAGAGTCAGTATAGATGAAAACTTAGCAGCAGACCTTTCCAACATCTAGCCATTTGATTTTCTGCCTTTGCAGAAGTCTTTCACAGATGGGTTGGATGGGCCAGGCTGTAAAGTCTCCCTCTTGGACTGATGGACCGAACCTCGTGGTTCTAACTTCACTGCTCTCTGCAGTTCTGCGTTTTGGGAGCATAACCAGACCAACTGAAATGAATCCTGCCTATTAAAAGTCAGACCCTTTGAGCACATTTTTGGCTGAACATCTTTCTCACATTTCATTCTCAGTCACATCCTGTATTTCTTTGCCACAGTTTCATACGATCTCTCTTGTTGTCTGACAATGTTGATTAAAGATGGGCAAATACATATCAGCAGTGCAGAACCGCCTCGCTCCTGCAGTCGTCTTCCACCACAGGAAGAGTGAACCGGCACGCCTGCAAGACACCCTGGTTTTGTCATAGCTGTCCTGAAATGTTTAGGATTAAAATTCCTGCACAAAGCTCACCAGCACCAGGAGATGCAGATGTGCCATTGGAAAGCCAGTTTCAATACGGCGAGGCAAATCCAGTTTAATGGAACGCTTCAGAGGTAAGTACATGTGTTGTATAGGGCATGCAGACGATATTCTAAGCGGTCGACCCATCTTAGAGTTTCTACCTCTTGAATAGCCAGAGGGGGGTGTCCGTGTATAGCATGGCCTGGACAGCCTCCCCCCACGTTATATACTCTAATCATATACCAGTGGGACTTGCAGCCTTTGCCGCTTCAGTCACGGGCACAGAATTCTGACTTGAGGTGATGTAATCTTGGGGACACCAGGTCAGCCAGCCGTCATATTAATTCTTTGCTCCTTATTTCAGTTGCAAGCAATGAAACGGAGAATGCATGTAAAAGACTGAGATCATTGGTTCCCAGACCACTTTCTTAGCATTTTTTATGGCTGTATATAACTGTTTATCTGTGTTTTCATCATTCCTGTTGGGTAATCAATAATGCCACTTAGCCATTTATGAATGACAGATGTATCAAGACATATGCTCTTAGACCATGGTATTTTAAGTTTCCAAGTAACTAGTATAGTATAGTTAATTTTATAATTAAAGCATAGCTAAATATTTCAATTGTAAAGTAAACCACACTAGTTTAAGCCTGCAATAAAGAGACAATACTGCTTCCATTCCCTTTCAAAGTAATATTTAGCAGTGACTCTCTTTAGTATCTAATCACTTTAGAAAGTTTGAGTGATCAGAAGCATCTTTTCATATTTTTTTAAAAATAGGAAATATTAACTACTAACATTCTCCATAATCATTTTCATGACATGTAGGGTTTTTACTTGTATTAGAGAGCGTCTGATTTTGCACAATAGCAGTTCCAAAGGAGTATTTGCTACGCATGGGGTAAATGATGTGCATTTTTGGATTTGTCTATTCGTTCATCTGAAATTGTCAGCAAATTCCACTGGAGGGGGAATGGTATGTTGAACAGGAAGATACTCCTGTTAAATGGCACATAGCTTATCCAAGTTTTTATTGTTTCTCCTGAAAATGTTGGAGATAATAAGGAATCAGCTTATATTTGCTTTTGCTTTATGCGCGCCAAATAAAGAGAGGCTGAAGCAGTTGGGGGATATGATATTAAAAGTCAAATTACAATAGAAAATCACAGCCAACGTTTCTTTCTGGCAGCCAAAAATTAAAAGCAAATAACAAAAGCATTCCCTTGGGGTCTTTGATTCGGTAAGGTACTAAAATATGTTCATATATTTATGCAAAATAATAGATCCACTGGAATTAAAGATAAAGTAAAATTAGGCCCATGCTTACTAGCATTAAACTGAATTCTAGCTTAAAGCAGACACATATTTCCTCAGAAAGACGCATGCCCAACTTTAATTGCATGTAAATATATAGATACCAGTGTTCCTGTACAACTAAATATGCTGATAGAGACCGGTCCTGGTTTTGTGCGTACCATAATAAAGAAAATCCAAATTACTTTACCTTTATGGATTATAGTAGGACAAGTAAGATATCCCATATTTCCCTCTTGTCAGCACTTCCCAAGGATTTTTCTTTCTATCATCCTTTCTTTCTTTCCAGTGGGAAAGTTCCTTTGCATTAAAAGCAATTTATCACTGGAAATCTAAAATACAATCCGATAAAGCCCCACAGAAAACATACTTCCTTTAATTAAAGCTGAACCCCATTGCTGATTTTTTGTTAAGTGACAAAAAAATGTAGATTTATTTATTTAATAGGACCTTGAGAGACAAATTTTCCTCTTTTCTTCCTCTGGGAAGTGTTTTATTGTTTGCTTCCTTTCTCTTGCCTGCTTGCTGTGTAATTTAAGACTGATGCCTCCCTGTGGGAAACAAAACTTGATCAGAGAACAGCCTGCACTGCCACCTAAACAAATTATGTTTTAGTCACTGCTGATGTTGGCTCTGTCATAATGGAAATGTATAATTAATGCCTTTGCTGTTACTGCTTTGGAAAGAGAACGCCCTGAAACTGGTTCAAGAGGGGGAATTTTAGGACTGCACCCTTTCCCTTTCTAACCGTTACCACAACGGATCACGACGGCTGCCTCTAAAAATGAATGATCGGGTCCCTGATCTCTACAGTTATTTATTTATTCAATCTACAGTCAAGGCAATTTATTACTATTAAATAATAAAAATATGCTTTGCGGGAAAAATTTGGCAAGGAAAAAGAGAGGAGGGAAAACTCAGTAACACAGGTGAAATCCTACATTTCTCCTTTTAGAGGAGCTTGAAAAGATTAAGCTATTTCCATTAGTTTCCTGCAGAGTTGCAAGCAGTGATAATAGACATGTGCTAATTTCACTATTGCATTGTGCTATGAAGCAGCATTTTAGATCATCTTTCACCTGTGACATGACTCCAAATATCCCCAATTAGCAGCTCGCTTTTTATTTTCCGTTTTTGTTGTTGAATTTATAGCAATGACTAAACATCTGGTATTATGACTGCAAATAGTCTCCATCTTCTCACCTCTGGGATGCCGTGTAGCTTTAGACTATTTATTCTTTGATCTAAAATTCTAAATGACCAAATTATTCTGCTGTAATAGGTCCTAAGTGACATTAAATGGATGGTCTCAGCTTTTTCTTTCCAAAATGGACAGCTCTCTCACCTCTTTTAGCTACCGCACTGCATGAAAAGCTCAGCACAATGAAATAACAGCAGCACCATTTTCAGGACTGAAATAACCTTTGATTTCTACAGAGACACGTATAGGCCAAGAAATGGCAAAGGCAATGAATGCCACAACTGTGCTTTAGACACAGTTTCATGTCATCAGTAACTCAGCATTTTTAGTTAAGTTTATTATCAGTGTGTCCAGAGCGGAGCAGAAACCAGAGTGAGAAGGGGAAGGTATCCCTCCTTAATGAGTCGTGATCTAGATTGGCTGGAAATATGGACATATCAGGCTTGGCTTCTAACAGCAAATTGCTTCTGTATGCCATTTCCTTGTAAGATATTCCTAGATACCATTCCCATACAGTTTCTTATTTCCACAGACATTTCATTCTGAAAATTCTCAATTTCCATTGTTTGCTATCACTGTCCAAGTAACGTATGTAATTATTATCATCATAATCCTATTTTATAAAAGAGAAAACTGGGGTCCAGGGGTTAAGTCATTTGCTGGACTTCTTACATAAGTCCTTTTTTTTTTTTTTTTGTGTCACAGTTGGAAGTAGATGGGAAGAGGTTGTAAACTGCAGGTCTTGAGCTGATATAAATTAGGTTACTTACTCTGAAGCCATAAATAACTAAGATGAATTAAGACAAGTCTTAAATCTGTCCCCAAATCTTCTGACTTTTGGTCTTGTAACTGAATCACTGAAGTATTCTTACTCTATTTCAAATCCAAAGAGGCAGATAGATGTAGCTGCTAAGTGTGACACTGTTCATTGATATGCCCAAAATTATGAAACTTACATAAAAAAAAAAAAAGTCTGATACAAGTTCAAGCTAACAATAGTTCTCCCTAAGGCGAACTAAATCTAAAATACCACCTCCTTTTTAAATGCAAAAAAATCATTTCCAGACATTAGTTTAGGGAAACTAAGTGATTTTTAAAACACAAGTCAGCCAGAACTTTTCTCATCTTTGGAATCTGAACTAATTTAATTTTTTTTTTTTTTCTGTGAAAACTTTCCTTCATTTCCCTCTGGCTTTTTATTATTCTGCTCTTTGTTTATGGACTAGGATCTCCTGAGAAAGTAGCTGGGACAGAAGAAAAACAGGGTAGAAAAAGAGACGTCTTATTACCGGCCTTATTCAGAGAAGCCTACATCATCTAAAGATTATAGACCAACAGCAAATTAACTTTTGGATCTCGAATTAGGCTGGATTCCAGTTGTTGTGTGGGACATCATCTTCTGTTCAGGCATTCAGGTAACGAGAGACTGGGAACAGGCTCGGCTGCTTGCTCTGGCACAGCTACTGACATCCTTTGGGGTGGAGGGGGACGGGACCTCCTTTGCAGACCACTGCAAACCCGTTTGTCCTGGTCCCTCCAGTTTTTCCCCTTTCAGTTGGCGATAAGTCATGTAAGTCCGTCTATATATCAGCTGTCAAAGACTGATTTTTTGGGTATACACATAGCTGCAAATGGGTCAAGCCTTCTGGGGGGGTCACATAAGCTCTTTGGGGCGCGTGTGGTGCCTACAAACACCCCAATGTGCTCGGTGGGCAGGACAGTTGTGATCTGGATGTGCCCTGAAGACCTGTCTCAGCAGCTCATGCACCGAGGGGGCTGACATGGGTTGGACCTTGCCCAGTGAGACAGCCTAGCTCTGCCTAATGCCTCTTTTCTCTTCTGCAAGAGTAGCAGATTGGTGAAAACGAAGCTATTTATAGTCTGATGTGTTTGGAGACAACAAGACCACAAGGCATATTAAAGTACAGAGAAGGCCACTTGGCCCATGCTGCTTTCCTTATTAAAATTCTCTCCTTGTTTCTACTCATACATCACCTCAGTTGGCTCCTTCCTCTGAAACGATGAGCACCACTAAACAGATATCGGAACACATGGAAAAGACTAAAGAGGACGGCCTGCCCCAAGCTGAGAGTTTTGGGTTGTTAATGATGATTTCCTCGCAGTAGAAACTTCATGGTCATTAGCTATGCCGCACGGCAGAGGGGCCTGCATCTCAGAGCCTTCACCATTAATAATAGTCGGGACCTGAAGTTTCCAGAACACAGCAACTTTCCACTGAACATTGAAAAAGATAACAGAGGAAGAAAACTCAAATGAGCTGTGAGGTGAAACGACAACGGCTGTGAGTTACTCATCAACCTCAAAAAAGCTGGCACGCATCTGCGCCGGCACCTATAGAAAGTGACTGGCAGCTGTGTTAAAGGTCACGAAATCTCTCTCACTGCACTGAGCGCAACACCACATAAGCAGAAAACCACAGAAAACAAGCAAACCCAACAATTCTATGCATATACACGCATGCATACATAAGCAGAGAAGAAAAAGGCCAAAGTCTCTCTGAATTTTCGAGTAATTGGGAAGTACACAATACCCCTGGGTAACCACTTTTTTTCTGAAAATCTATTACTGAAAATCCTGTTTGCTAAACTTAACAGTCTGACATGGGATTCCTCACACACATCACTGCAGGCAAGCGAACGTATGAATCCCTTTGAGGTCTTCATAACGCTGTCAACAGATATCCCTGTGTTAACCTCCCTCCTGCGCAGCTATTTTTGTTCGGCTCCTTAGTTTGTAGGCGCTAAGGGTATAATTTATTTTAATTATTTGTTTTCAAGTTGAATGGCTACAGACTCTGAACAAGAAATATCATTAGGCTTCAGCATATCAAATAGCATTGTAAAGACGCTATTCATTTTGCAGCCATCCTAAGAGAACGTTAGCGTTTTCATTTAACGTATTGATACCTTGAACATACTTATTTATAAAGATAGCACACCAACTTATAAAACAATAAAATGTATTCTATAATACTGTAGCAGAGATCTTGAGATAACAGCATTATCAAAGGAGAAAAAATACAGAGAGATAGGAAATATTACAGCCCATTTATCACTTATATACCTTGTGAGGTTAGGACCCTTATCTTTCTCAGTTGTGTCACTTGAGTGGTATAAGGATAAATGTATTATACTGTACTTCTGTCTTCACAGCTGTGCATTGTGCCATCTTTCACTCACTACGGGCAAAGGTAGAAAGAATTATGTTACAACAATCTGTCTTTTTTCCATGTTAGTTTCCATCTTCCTTCTTGTATGTACTGCAGCACTTGGAATAAATTGCTTAATACACGTTTAGCTGAATTTGCATCTATATGTTATCCGTAAAGATAGTTCAGAAAGTCGTGTTTCAATGTAACTGGGGAGTAATATCACTGGAGAGAAGGAAATTAAGCTGAAATAAAAATATTGCGAGTAGAGAATTGGGACTAAAAGCTCAAGATGATTGCACAGAACCACTGTGAGGTTCCTTTATTATTTTATAATTAGAAGGAAAGCACGGACTTGAAAGTCAAGAC
>NW_009649940.1:227080-274785 GCF_000708025.1 Charadrius vociferus
GAGTAGCGGAACGAGAGAGGGGGGGGGGGGGGGGGGCAAGCAGCAGCTGTCTCACAAGACCAATACCAATGAGAGTACCTTCTGCTGTGCCCTCTGCCTCCCGTTTCCGCTCTCTCGTAAGCTTACGCATGGGAGTCCCTAATATAGACTACTGGGTTGTTATAGTACGATACGTTAATCCTTATTTTCCTCCCTATTTACGTATGGAACAGGGTTTTCTGTGTCATGGAGTGGAAATTATGTGTTCAGTGCCCATGACTGCCTGAAAGGCCAGTGGATTTATTTTTCCTTGTACCACTACTGTCTATCAATGTAACATTTTCCACCTGAATCCCTAATGATACTTTCACAATTAAATGAACAAAACTTTACAACATTTTGCTAAAATATTCACAACCCCAATTTTGCAAACACATACCACTATTTAGTCAAGTTCAGCTTGAGTCCTACGCTCTTTTTGCCTCCAAACACTGGCCAAAGATTGAGATGGCTATCTCTTGGGAGATACCTCTTGTGGCAGAGCCTATTTTCAGCCTTAATTTGTATCTAATGCCACCATAGTCTTGTTTTCATTCACAGAAGCCAAAGTGCTTCATTTCACACTGACAAAAAGCCTCTCTAGTGGTTTTTGCCTCTCTTGTCCTGTATTCTGTCAATGAGCGGCGCAGCTCTAAGGAATACATTATTACTGCTGCAGGCCGCTCCAAATGATTCAGAGACCCTTTATATCATAGCCAAAAACAGATGAAGAAGAATTGGGTCCCCTGGGATCCAGATATTACCCTGTTCAGCTGAAGCCATTCTCACTTGGTTTGTCTGAGAGTGATTTTGCATTTTAATTTTTAATAATTCTTTAATCCATCTGAACTGGGGGAGGGAGAGCAAACAAAACAGAATCCCTCCGCAGCTCCTCTCCTTTCTGCCTTATTCATATTCCCCTTTTTTTTTTCCGAAATTTTGTATTCTCTAGGTTTAAGAGCCATTGGTTGAATATGCTAGTACTTCTTTTTGCTGTACTTTGAAGTACTACGAACTTGCACAGTACTTTTTCCTGTTATTGTTCTACTTATTTTACTAAGAAAATCTTCAGTGAAGGTATCCTTTTATTATTGCATTGAAAGTCGAAGGCATGTAGGAATGACCAAACTAGAATTAGGGTTCCCCTGTATTCTATGCAAATTCTCTCCTTTTCTATTTCACCTCCCCCTCTTGTAATCTAACTCTTCTGTACCATTTATTCCTACTGTAAGTTCTTTTATTTCAGCAGATTTCTTTATCACGCTTTGTCTTACCGTGAACTAGTTTCTGTATATTCCTTGTAGAGATGTGTGTGTGTGTTACTGAAACTCCCTCAGAACCCTGGAACATTTTCTTTATTTTAAAAGCAGTCTTATCTCAGTTTCATAAAGAAAAAGATTAACTTTAGCTCAAAGCTGCTCTATGACAAAAAGTCGCAGTTCTAAATGCATGAACCAGAGAGAATACACTGAAACCTCAGCAGATAGTCATTTTTTGCCAGCAATTTAAAAACAAAAGCAGCAATGAAATAAGAATACAGAGGGGGAAGCTGAGCAGCAAGTTTAGGACAAACGTGATCTACTTCAATCTTCACAACTTCAGAGCCTGAACAATCTGTGTGGACTGAGCCTGCATCTTACACACAATTACACGTAATCTTAAGAGCTGAAATTGAGCGGATTAGTTTGCTGCTTGTTCCAGCGAGTACTCGCAGCCTGATTGTATTTTCAGGGCACTGGTGGGCAGCAGCAGATGGTGGTCATTTCCCTGGCAGGCCATAGCGGGGGTAATTACCAGACAGAGTTCCAAGGTTTATGATATTATAAACCTCTCCCTCATTTCTCATTCTCTGCATGTGGAAAGTATGGCCCTTTTAGCTCCCTTCTTATTGATTTTATACTAGTGTAACACCTTTGCCTTCAATGATTTTGAAATGATTCAGTGGTGAAGTAAAACAAGAAATAGACCTTTTAAGTCAATAAAAATTAAAAAAAACCCTGATCCTAATGCTGTGTTTTGTTTTGGGTTTTTTTTGCATTTGAAAATGAGGGATAGCTTTTATGTTGGTTAGTGAAATAAAATGCAATAATTACTAGCAGAATTTGCTGCATTGGGTCCTGGCAGAATTTAGTACTGTAGCCTTTTAAAAATTGCTGACGCTTAAGATGATCCTGAAATAAATTAGCCTGTGAACTAACTACACCTACAAGACTACTAATACTTGACATGGGCCAGCCAGAATCCAGAATGCCTGTTTTGAACTGGACTAGGTGAAACCTTCTGGTTTAGTCTGATCTGGATTGATTGCAGTACAACAAACAAGGAAGATAAAACTCAGGCCTTAGAGAGTTTACAGAATAGATGATAACGCAAGTTAGAGCACACGGGTCAAGATCAGGCACAGATCTCCTGTTTCAGTGGAACACTCGTTCAAAATGTTTTATAGCAAGGGGAAAGAAATTAACTGCATGACGTGTCTCTAATAACAATTAAGAGACTCGCTCTTGTAATAAACTTAATTCAATGTGGTTAAATTGGCTAAGTCTGAACTTTTAACACATTTCAGAGATTCAGTCTCTGAGCAGGGAAAGTTACCCAGTCAGTCCAGAAGGACCTTGAAAAGCTTCAGAATTGGGCCAACTCAAGTTCAACATTGACAAGCAAAAAGTTCTGCACCTAGGGCAGAATAACCTTGTGTGTCAATGCCGGCTGGAACCAAACCTGCAGAGTACCAGCTATGCTGGAAAAGGTCTGGTGGTTACTGTGGATGCTTCGTTGAAAATGAGCTACAGAGCGTGCTCTCATTACAACAAGGCAAACTACACGCGCACATTACAAGGAGAACCAGCAGCAGAACAAGATGAATTATTATACCCATCTAACAGCGCTCATTGAGGCTCACCTGAAATACCGTGACCAGTTTTTGGACTCTCCAGTTCAAGAGGGATGTTGAAAATTTGGAGAAAATCCAGCAGACAACCACAAGAAAATAACGGCCCTACAGCACATGACCTGTGAGGACAGACTGAGGAATCTGGGTTTGTTTAGTTCAGGGAGAAGGTGGCTATGCAGCCTGCAGCTACTTGGAAGGCGCTTACAAACATCACGCAGCCTAGCTCTTCTTAGTACTAGAACAGCACAAAAGTCACTGAAAGATAGCCCACGGGGAAAGAGAGGTGCTCAGAGCTTCCACCTTCTACACCTCTATGGTATTTGGTATTATTAGGAAAATGTAAGAGTACTTTTGTCTCATATAGAGGCTGGAGAACTGTGATTTCACCTGTAGTTGATGGCAAGAAAGTAATACACGATGGGGTGAAAATTAATTATGCCAGTTTAACAGAGTAGGAAAGATACAGGGAGGATACAGAAAAGGGGGATATTAAAAAAAGAAAAAAAAAAAAAAAAGAAAAAAAAAGAAGTAACAGTACCAAATTAGCCGACTAGAGTCATTCAGGCATCTTTTTTTTTTTGCATCTAATTAGGACACAAAGGGTTAACATACTTCATCTAGTTTCCGAAGTATATGATATATTGCCATGGAGATAATCCATGCTGTGAGCCCATTACTCTATCGTCTCTAATTTTGTTTCAGGTATGAAAATACTATACCATCTCACACAAGTATGTGAGTTATTATTGGGAGGTGTTGTTTTGTAGAAGCTATTGGAGAAAGTAAAAAATGTCCCCCTATCTCCTGTCGGAGGTCCTCTGAGACCTTCTTAGGGACTCCTGTCACAGTGACCTCTCGTGGCGATTCCCTTCAGATCTTGCCAGGATTGCTCCTAGGCAAGCTCAGAAACAAGGAGAAAAATGAGAATTGACAGAAGATACTCTTCCTGGAAGTAAATATATTGCCTCCCATCCTTTACTGTCCCTGAGTAATAACAGACTTGTCCTGAAGCATTCACTTGGCTTGTGAAGTGCTGTAAGAAAATGAAAATGTGGTCTGTGAGATACTAATATTTCTTGAAACAAGGGGGGGATCGTTCCTGCCCTCTGGGTAATCCCTCATGCACTGCTCTAGTCCATTAGAGACATAAAGGTGCCTTTAACAGGCCTCTGAGCAAAGTGCTTTATGCAACGTATTCCCTGTCCTTGACACAGAGACGGAGAGTATCTTAAGCAGTGTCTCTAACACAAAGTATTCGGAAACAGAGGAATGCCTCCAGGGAGCTCTTTCTGCCAAGAGAAATTAGAGCAGTTCATGGTTATCCTAACTTATGGGGGAAGCCGAGCTGTGCCTGGGGCTGCGGGGTCGCAAAGGTGCCGGCTACGACCTGCGCTCTGCTGCTGCTCGGGTGGGCTGCGTGGAGGAGCCATGGCAGGAGCTGCCCAGTTCTGTCCTCCTGTGACTGCGAGTGCACCCCGACGGTGTCAGTGATCACTGCAACGCCCCTAATAAAACAACGAAGGTGGCAAAACTTCAGAAAATTACTGCGCTAATCAATCTTTTTATAATTTTGGTGCAATTTACACCTCACTGTGTAAGACTGTATTAAAAGTTACTGAGAACTGTTGGCTGTTTCACATAAAAGCAGGAGGATTACTCTGCGAAACAGAGAATATTACTTATTTAGGGTGACTTAGACTGTACCAAACAATTTAAAGAAGGGGACAGATGTTTCAAATACGCTTTCATTTCTACATCAGACTGATACAGATAGCAGCACACACTAATGGCACCGCTAGACTACTGCTCAATACTAAGCTGCAATGTATTGGCTAACTTTTTGCAAGATAGGTTCAAACATGGGTGATACAAGCACCTTTGTGGGCTCTGCCTCATAATGTTTTAAAGTACACACACTGTAGGGCATGATCTTTGTATGATCATCTTCATTTTATTATTGTGTTTTAAGTGTTGGAAACTGTAATTTTAGTATGAAAGATCAGCCCATCCACTCTAATATAACAAAACTGGTACAATGAATCTAAAGCAGTGTGGCTGCAGAACAAAGTAGGAAGATCTGAAATAGAAAAGGTGATGGTTAAGGAAAAAAACAATTCAAGAACGTTTACAGATAATCAGGAATTTCAGGAAAAGGGGAAAGAATAAAGGAAGAAGGAAAAGATTTCTCTGTAGTACTTTACTGGAGTACTATCAAAGATTACCTTGATAACACAGCACCAGTTCCTCATGATCACCAACACAAGAACTAATAAAAACTCATAATAAGAGTTACAGACTTGGCCTCTTTGGCTTGAGGAGTAGCCTATCTGTTGGCATCATTCCAGTCTGTCACTTAACGTCTTTACAATAAGGATCATGTTAAACCAGAATATTTGAGTAGCAAGATTATTTTTCCCCAATAACCCACAAAATGTTCCACGAACGTCCTATTTCTCACATGGGTATTTCCCTTCACAGAAGTATTTTACACCAAAACACTCAAAATAGAATTATAAACAGTAAAATTCTAACATCCTCATCTCTGACATCCACAATTTTCTTGAATTTAGGATATATGTATTTCTGCCATACTGTATGGTTACACAGAAGCCCTTTCAGAAGCAATTTTACTATTGAAACTGGAAGCCAATGTCAGGAACTCGGTAAGCGTTACTGTTTATGCAACCAAAATGCCTGTTGAATAAATGGTCCTCTGCAGTGCTGTTATACTTGTCTATTTCTGTATGCCAACTATGATATTTTCTAAAGTATATACCCTCATGGTATCTAATCACTGACAGTCAAACACTCCACTTAGGTATGGTTCCAGCAGTGCACAGGAGCCATAAAGAAAACTTAACGAGCTTCCTGGGGTTTGCCAATAATAGAGAAACGTGCATGTGGCATATAGCTGCTTGGTGCTAATTCTGAAAGAAAAAGAAAAAAAATAGGAGGTGTAAAATCTAATACAGGGAAGTCTTGCACCAATGGGAGAAAACTATCAAGTGCTGAATTTATAGCAAACCTTTTTAAAGTGCTAACCTAGAGATTAATGAAAAGATCTGAGACTTTGGGAAAATTTCTTCATTTAAATTACTTCTTTCATAGGGAGTATGGCTAACAAAGTTCTTCCTATATATTTATGCCTTATATCCTTTTATCCCCTGTCCCTCTCTACAGTAACTCTAGTTCTTCCCTATGCATTCCAATATCTACTTTCCTTACTTTTGCAATATTAAGTCCTTCCTCCAGATCCTCTAAACTCCTCCCGCTGCTCTCCCACCCCTCTCCCATCTCCCCCCGAAACCTTTTAAGAAAGAAGAAACAGCCATGACTGATTCTGAGCCACAAATATTTTGAGTAACTCATCTAGCACATCAACAGAACACAACTCAAGCTCCCCTTATTTTTTTCCCCTAATTCTCATGACTGACATAATGTCCTCCCTCAAGACAGCCACCAAAAATTGTAGGCAGTTCAAGCCCCTGAGAGGTTTGAAAAACCTTTTTCTCCCAAAATCAAACTGCTTAATAAGTTGAAAAATTACTTGGGGGGGGGAACAGAAAGGTATTTGTAGAACAAACAAAACCAGATGGCCAGGATAAATAAGCCTAAATAAAGGTAGGAAGCCAAGAAATCTGGTTATTAGAATAACTTTGTAGCATAGATGGAGGCCCTTCCTAAACAAAAATTATACTGTATTCTCATCATTCCTGAATTTGTTACTCAGGTTCACATCATTCCACCTTTTTGCAGACATCTTTCTTCCAAAACATCCCACAGTTGTCACAGATAGCTCTGTATTATGCCACAGCACCAGTGCCGCTGCAGTGTGACGGTGCAGGAAGCCAGCGTAGCATGGGAGGGACACTGGCAAGGTGGCGGGCTCACTTGAAGTGGGACTTGATTCCATAACCGGACCTCAAAGAGGATATATCAGGGCCCAGCAACTACTGGCAGTAAGCCACAGCATGCCAGGAACTACAACGGGAGAAAAGATGGCTACAAACACACAACATCTTGAGGGCCAGTGCGTGGCCACAGGCAGAGTGAACAGAGAGGCCAAGTACCCCATCCCAAAGCGGTCATTCAGATTAGCTGAACATCTCTTCCCTGTTCCCACAGTTTGCTGCACCTGCAGAGTGATGCACACGGTTGGTTTTTTACCCCTTAGTGCTGCCAGACCTGGGTGCTGCCCCTTCCCAGGCAGACTGTTCCTGTTTCTTCCCTCCTGTTTTCATTGCCCTCCCTTCAGCGGAAGGCACGGAGCGGCACTGCCAGCTTTCCCAAGGGGGACACGTTTAGAGTGCAGTATTTTCAACACAGATATTTCACTTCATGCTGTTTCCATCCTCTCTTTGCTGTGAACATCCCTTTCAAAGTAGCATCGTATCCAGTTGAGGGCACACTTGTTGGATGGTAGCAGCAGCCACGCTGCCTAATTAACAGAGAGCAGCGCGGCTGCAGCAGCCCTGTGGGCTGACCTACCTCACAGAGAAGGAGCATAAATTAACGGGCAAGGGATCCATCTGAATTGGGGGCACCTCACCATTTCCAGGCCCGAGTGCACGCTGGGCTTCCTCCGCCCTGCACACAGTGGGTCAAGATGCAGCTGCGCACCATCTTCACGCTCCTCCATTTCCACAGGAAGGAAACCCAGGTGTGTATACAAGGAAACTGCAGGACATTCAATAAATCTTCTGAATTGGACTCCCATTTGGACCTATCTTTAAAATACCTAGTTTGAGGTGTACTGTAGATACAATCATTCCTATAAAAGCATTTAAGGCTCCTCTATACTTTTTTTTTTTTTGATAGTATTCATTTTCGTTTTATAAACAAGAATTTGCTTCCTCTCTTTACAAGGTCCTTTTATTTTATTATCTTTCCTCTCTACCAAAAAATGCAATAAAAAGAGCACAAACACATAAACATGAGACACTTCATAATAATTTCTTTAAAGCCTAAATGTTTTAAGATCAGACAGGGAAGGATATGTATATTTTATGAAGTCTGCAAGCATCACATTAGATACTCTCTGATCAAAATATGTTGTGCTTTATGCTGAGAATATTTGGGGTGGAGCATTTGCTCTTATTTCAGATGTACACTCGAACTTTCCTACTTAAACTGAGATTTAAAGTTATCCGGTTCTCCAGTCCCACAGGCTTTCTTATTTCAGTGAGGAATGGTATTAGCTACCTTAAATCGGCTTACCAACAACCCAAGAATTACAACCTCAGATAGCAGTTCTCCACCTAAGATCTATTTTGATAAATTGGTGGGAAAAGCTTTAAGATTTGAGATCACTTGATCACTGTGCAACACTTTCCTGCTAACTAAAGCAAAGAGAAAAAATAAATAACCATAAAAAAGTAACTTTAGATAGAGGCAATCATTTGAAAAAGTAGTATAATGTATCCTGCAAATTCAAAGTGACACAAATAGAAACTTCATATTTTTATAAGCTCAGAAATATTTGTGAAACTGCTGTAGGTTGGAGTAATCAATAACAATTAGAATAAGTTTCTGCTGTTCCAGCAAAATATAAGTATAGAATTGCTCAGCTCCATATCAATGTAGGATTACTACTGACACTATCAAGAATACCAAGTTAATAATTTTTTTTAAATTTGAAAAGAATTAAATTGCCTTTTTTTCCCCATCAAGTAGCTATAAATTAAGAGATTTGTAGGAACTCCACGAAGTGATAGTAAGATCTATTTGTTGTGGCTCACTAATTATCTGCAGCTACTTCTCAAAAGTCTTGAAGTTTCGAAAGCTGCTTGTAAGGTTGTGTGTAAGGAAGTAGTAAACCATTATTTGACACTGTTAAAATACAGCTTGGGGGAAGGGTTGCTTCCTATTGCCGTAGATAATTTATTTGGCTTTTGTTCTTGATGTTCTTTCTATCATCAAATCAAATTTAATTGCTGAGTCATATTTGTACTCAAAAAGCATATTTAGCCAAACTCTTCCCTACTTTTTTAAAGCCATCCCTTTTCTCTCATATAACAAACCTGGCATTCTGTACTTTTCCTACCTTTCTAAGAAAAAGAAAACAGGGAAGAGCAGGACGGTATATGGTGTTTTCCAAATTTGAATCTAAAAGTTACTGACAGTAGTCAAGAAGAAACTGGAAAGACTGTAGAGACACTGGTTCTTAAAGACAGATGATGCTAGAATTAGAGTAGACAGACTAAGCAAGAAGTCAAAAGATAACCAAATAATCTCATTCACCTTTTTACACTAACAGTTCTACTGTCGACAATGGGATAAGTCATACCAGAAAATCTATGCAACATTTTAAAATACTGCAATCTTCTTAAAAATTATCACAGGAAGCATTACCATTTTCACACAGATGTGTGTGAGGAATGTAAGTAAAATTTGAACCTAACGGTTCTTAACAGAGACTCTTGGAGTTGCATCTCCAGACCCCCACTCCCTCACTGCGCAATCCATTTCTCGACCTTCATTTGCCCTGAAAAACATTCCAGCTATGCGCAATAATTTAGCTGGTTATGGTAGACTTTAGTGATACGCTTCAGCTCCTTTCACTGCCAAACGTTAAAGACTTACAGTACACTGTAAAGACTAAAGTACAGGCATAATTACCTTATTTCTTCCTTTTGTAGATGATTTCTGAATTCTCAGCACCTCTACGCTTCCGACTCACTCCATAAGTTGGTCTCCTGAAGGAATAGCCCAAGACACGTCAAGCAGAAACTGTGCACAGCCAAAGGGGCAGGCATGTCGCTTCTGGTTCCCCTCTGGGTACTGAGCCTGAGAAGGACAGAGAATCGCATGACGTTTCTTTTCCAAAATAAGTGGTGTTACCGGTTTGGCGAAGAGCAAATCTTCCTACTGGCTCTACTAGGACCCTGTCCCATGTAGACCGCAGAGCCTTTCCGTGCGATACCTTTTGGATTCTGTTTTGAATACCGTTTCAGGATCCTATGATAACCTGATCTTAAAGATACACATGCAGCGTTAATGATAATTTTTGCCAGTGAGTTATTGAATTGGTATCCAATACATCTGAGATTTTTAAATCAGATATATCAAGGTCTGGTCTAATATCTTTATTTTCACACAATAGGCTGCTCAGACAGGAACTTCCCGCACCTGTACACGTATCGATATCTAAAATTGTATTAGATCACCCACATTCCTAACTCCCTTCAGCTTTCAGAAAGAAGCTCTTTCAAAATGCTAACAAGATACACAGCTTTTCGGGATCGTCCTCTCTTTGTACACACTGGAAGTAGTAAGGTCAGACTCACCAGCTGGACTTTGCATTCTTGTGACAGAGGCAGACTGTTCTCTCTGACTTGCCCACACACCGTGGAGAGGAAGCTGACAAGGGGGTTCCTCTTCTCTGTCTCTCATTTTCTATTCCATTCTCATTCACTGCTCCTGCATTAATGGCCTTGTTCAGTTCAACGAGATTTTTATGTATGTGTTTCGTTGTTGTTAAATATTACACTATGATGAAGTAGCAAATCTTTCTTTTTTTTTCAGGGGATGCGTTGAATGAATATCCTTCGGGGGATAAAAGCAGGTCAGCTATTTCAGTAGGCAGCATCTCCAGATGTAATTCCTCTATGAATTATATACACAGAAACTCGCAGACACTCTTAACTGAACTGGCATTTGTGAAAGAAGAGGCAGCAAACTGAAGCAGCTAATTTTCTACAGCTAAAATCCAACAACATGAGTTATCTTGTACAGACTGACTTCATTTAACTCCTCAAAAAAGGCTTACTTTGATTTCAGTTGATTTGGTTACTTTGGTTTTGTGAGTCATGTCATATATACTGTATTTAAAGAATTCTCTTCAGAGAATCTCAGAAAGAATAATTGGTAGGATGGTATAATTATGAACTGAGAAATTGTTCTATATGATGTGAACTAAAAAAAGTGCCGCATCACTCTAAATTAATGAAGGTCTCCTGTAATACAGGAAATAGTAAAAATAGAATCTCAAATAAATTAAACATATGCCTTAATAATCCTTTAACAGATAAAATAAGTTTAATTCAGTTGCTGGAGAGATAAATATAGTGCAGAATATCTGTATAAACAGAAATATAATCCATAAAATTTACTGATAGTTTAAATAGTCATTTTGTCAAACAAGAATAGACAAGGAACTATAATCACATCATCTGCATATCTTTTTCAGTGCCAAACTGCAGTGCCCACTGATGACAATCGGTATTTTGTGAACTTAGCTGTTTATCTTGGCTGCAGAGATAACAATCTAGTCCTCTGAAAGTAATCAGCAAGTTTTCATCAGACTTGAACAGTGATGTATAAGGAGTAATTCTGGAGGATATTATGTCCTGTGGGCACACTTTTCCCTTCCAATTTCTCAAGTAGTTTATTTTCCGTCTCAGATTATTTGCTACTACTTTATACCAGCAATATTGCATTTTCTAGTCAGACTGTCTGCTGAAGCAACAGAAGGGTAGAATTGCAGACTTCAACTGCTCCAGCTACCTCCCACCCATATATTCAGGTATCAAGAGCAACGAAAAAGCATTAACACAATTTACAATTTTTGACTCCTTCTAAAGCTAGTGATTCTTTGACCTGTGTATGAAAAGGTCTGCCACAAAATGAAGACCAAATCTGGAGAGGAGACACTGGAATTCAAGGGAGACGCAAACCCTCAGCCTACTATTACCCACATTTAGTTTGAGTGGTGAACAGAAGCTTAGCTCGACTGCGTCCTTCTAGACTTCAGGGAGCATTTTTAAACATAAATGCTATTTTTTCATCTCTGGATGCTATCCCCAGCTTTAAGGGATGGGGACAAGACTGGCATGGGGACAAGATCAGAAAAGAGTTGAAGGGGGAAAGTGGAGAAGGAAGGGAATTAAGCAACCAAAGGTTCTATATAGTATTTTCTGTGAAGGTAAACATTCTTTGTAAAGAGCACCACTATGTCTATTAAGTAGAGGTCGGTCAGCCAGTAGGCCAGATTTAGGAATGTATTTGTGAGATAGTAACTCGAACACCCTTGTGACATTCTTTTTTACTTTGACTGTGATTAGTAAAGCTTCTTTTATTTGTTTCTGTCAGTTTGTGTTAAGTCATCGCTGAAGAAAAAGCAAACAATCTGCTTTATTTGCTTCATAAATATAATTATAAACTTGCCAGAACCAGGTTAGCCACAAATTAACATGACAGCTACATTCACTTGCACATGGATTATTTATGAAGAAACTTCAACAGGGTAAAGCTACTGATAGGACCAGGTGTTGCTGTAGAAGCCAATAGAGTTGCTATAGTGACAGGCCACAAGAGTGGTCTAAAAGGTATGATAAATGACGAACATCTTGCAATTTGCAAGCCAGTAAAGTTGGGCGTTTAAGAAATATTGGTTACATCTGCAAATATATATAAAAAAAAAGGCAGGTATACTGTATCAGGGTCCGCACTAAGCCAATATACTCCCTTGGCGCTCTCATATCTATAAACACTGCATTGCTCAACATCTGTGTAGTAACTGCATTACTCCCTTCCTCCTTGCAGACACAGATAGTATATCTCTTCCTTTCCTCCTTTGTGGACTTAAACGTCCACAAGATGATTCTCCTCCGTATCTTTGGACTTTCCAATACATGCTATTTGTGGTGGCACTAGATTTTAAATATTTAAAGTTCACTCACCTTTTTAGATCTCTGAGATGCCGCAGAAAGTGGCAGCAGATTTTCCAAATAAATAATACAACATAAACCTATTTTATCCATCAGTTAGCACTTCCAGACTAAACAAACAACAACAAAAAAAAAACCCAACCAAAAAAAAATCCAAAACCTCCGTAACCATAGAAAAGAAGGCCTGGAAGTTTTATTAAAGCTGTTAGTAAAACTTGTACAGAGCCAATGCCAGAACTTTCCACATGAATAAATGTTGCTTCCGTTGATATTTACACACACTCACACTATAAGGTTCGTTCTTTTTCCTTCTTGAATTGCAGGAAATCAGAAACACCTTATGAATATACCTGACAAGGCTTAAGCCAAGAAGTGAGCATCAGAAGGCACTTTTCAATAGCATAATATTGAAAGAACTAGCTGCTGCTTAGGTGGTGGCAGTGACAAATCGGTACTAAATTTCAGATCAACACATGCAAGCTACACCCCCCTGCCCCCCCGTCCCCCCCTCCAGAAAGCATGAAGTTATGGTAAACTAGTCGAAAAATAAATTAATTCTAGGAAAGCCACATTTTCAAAATGGGGACACTTGAAGAGTCCATTGCAGTGCTGAGATGTATAATGTATTTAAGGGTCAAATTAATCTTTTAAATTGCCTTCAACATTTCTGTTGTAAGTCACTTGTGTGACTTCCCCACTCCCTTTTTTTTCCTTTTTACATTTTGTGTTAGAAATGCTAAGCTTAAGTAGAAATGGTCACAATTTTCTTCTTTCTCCAAGGAGCTTCTGAACTTCTACATCCCCATCCATTGCTAGAAAGGGAAAATGAACAAGCACCAAACATTGCAAATTTGAGAAATTACTTTTCTCAATAAAAAGAAATTACAATTTGTTACTTCAGTACATGGTGTGGGGCCTGGCTATGTGAAAGAAAGCCACGACCAAAATGACTGCATTTTAATGACTGGAAAAGCAGCACATGACATGAGTTTGCTGCAAACCAGTAGAAGTAAACTTTTCCAAATGGTGGGTTGCATCTTCTGTAGTACGCTCGGTTACGCAACAAGCATCCAATGCAGCTCCTAACTCACCATGTGTTCTATCTCAACCAGTGACAAGAGAAGAAAAGCGTAACTGTTTTCAACCTCTACTTCGTGAAAAGTCCAGTTTCATTCAACCAAAGTCATCTTTGCAGCATTGAAAGCTGCACTGTATTAACATAACTGCCTCACAAGCAGAGGGAGGAGGAAAAACTCCCCCTGGCTGAACAGCGAGCAAGAAAAAGATTGGGGTTGTGCCCCCCATAATGTTGCATGTTACACAATTAGCCTTTTAATGATTGCTTCACTGCAGCCTAATTGCATGCCTGGCAGCGTGTAATGGATGGAGCGATGCACGCAACTCTCTTCTTAGGGGTTGTCTTTACCAGGTGGCCACCTCCACCATCATTACAACACCTATTATCAAACAACTTGCCTCTTCATTGCCATCCCCTGCTTGTTCCCCCATCTCCTCAGTGGTCAGAGCACGCATGCTTTCCTCGGCCTCTGATGACGCTCTCTTCCACCAAACATCTTCACAAAACCCCACAGCCCCGAACAGGGCGTGATAATCTGTGTCCTTAAACACCATGAGCCTTACCAGCTATTTCTCACTGTGTGGCCCAGGTTGCTTTTGTGCCTTTTACTTGCCTGTTGGTTTGTCCTCCATCCAACGGTATCCATCACCTTGCTGCACGATTCACTGTCATCGATGGCAAGCCGCCTTCTCCCGGAGAGTTGCCAGTATCATACTGCGCTGTTCAAAGACAAATCATCAGAAATCTCAAGATTACATCTCTGCTAACATAACAGTTGTGAAAGAGAAATTTGCTAACTGGTGTGGGCTACTGACTGATGTGATCTTGCAGCACGCCAGTCTGATCCAGGGCTTGATCTTTACTTATAAATTGGCTATCAGATCTCAAAAGAGAAGAAATACAGGGATATCCCCACCCCAGCCATTGGCTATACACTGGGGGATGTGCTATGATGTACTATACTCTATTACATGATGCAAAAGTCAGTATATTTTAAAGGCTCATTAAAAAATTAAAAATGGACTGCTTTCTATCTCAGTATCTCTCTTCCAACCACTGGAATATTCATGTTCTCTGCTTTCCTCTCTAAATTCTGTTAATTTTATATGAGGCCGCACGTAAAGCACTCAATGATCACATGAACAGAAAACTGCAAATTCTTCATTTTTCACTTCTCTATATCAATAGAGAAAAAGAAGAAAACACGAGAATTAACTGAAACAACAGAAAATTATACAATTTATGAAGACTGGAACTATAACTCTAGAAACTTGCGGCGTTGTAGTGCACTTTGCAAAGGCAAAGCACGTCAGAGGTCTGAATTCAAATGAGCCAACCAAAAAACCATTAAGACCTAAGAAATCCACCAGACTTCAGTGAAATCTGTCTTGAAAGACCTAGCGTGTACAAGCCTTATGTGCCTGAACTACTGTAGTTTTGGGTTGGGTTTTTTTTTGTTTTTTTAAGACCAAATACAGACATGAAAAATATTTATCATCATAGAGGAAACAAAATGGATTGTTAATGCTATATGAAAATGTTTTTTACAGAGACAAACCAAAATGCATTATAGGCAGAAAGCCAATGTTTTTTGACTTGCTTTGCAAAAGTGAATATACTCCAATCAAATGTATTTTAAGTAGGCTTACTTTGATTTCAAAAACAAAATGAAACAAAACAAACCCCTTCTTCAATCAAAACACTATTTTTTTAGTTCCTCATAAGATCTTGTGGCTGGTAAAAAATTCAGAGGAAGTGGAGACTGCATAACAGCAAAAGGTTAATTAGTAACAAACATCTGCCCCTTGTATTACATGAGATGTTTAGCATGTGACAGGCTTTAGTCTTAAATTCTCTACAATTTAAAAAGAGAACACCATTTAAAAAAATACACTATCATTCAACTCTAGGTGGATTTTAGAATCAGTGTTTGTTTGCTTTGTTTGGTTTTTTTTTTAATAAAGATGCTAAAATACTCCTCTACTTAAGAAATACTCAGAGGCTTTATTTCAATATTTAATAATTAAAAAGGTGGAACAAAAAGTTTTGTGCTGCCTGGTACTGAATAATTTAGCTTTTTATCGATCTTTGCAAGCTTATTTTCAGTATTCGATTTTAAAATACAACTACAGAAATCACTTCTGTAGCTGTAAAAGACAAGAAATAGGCACAGATGAGTCTTTAAAGAATACAAGTGTAAAATACAGTGTTTAGAAGCTGTGGTAAATCATCTTTGCCAGACTTCTCCAGTACTCTTACTATTTTTCTTCTAACATGTAATAAAATTTTAATACGATGGTTTGCAAAAAAAACCCAAACAGACTACATATAATTTCTATTCTTTTCATATTCAGAAAAACATATCCATTGTGAAATCATAGTCCATTTACAGTATCACCACATCATAATTCAGCTTTTTTTTTAATCATTTCCTTGTGTGCCCTATGTGGCAAAATTATAACACCGTATATTGAATAGAACAGCTTGAAGACTTGCAAAGGTATTTGCTATTAGGTCAAATAACTTCTCTCCCATTCAGAAATGTCCTAAAACCAGCTTATTTTACAGTGCCCATGCAAAGCACATACATTAAAATTTTAAAAGGAAGGCAGAAAAAAAGCCCACGAACAAATCCTTATTTCTAGACTTCCTTATGTGTCTTTCTTAGAGTTAGTCTATCATTTAGCCTTTCAATTGTAAAGATTGTGTTTTAGTATACAATGAATTGTCATTGCAATGATAATTTACTCTTGCTCTGCTTGCAGAACAAGAAAGTAGATATAGTAGATAAATTAATCACTGTAAAACATTCACTGAATTCTACAATTAGAGCTTTATCATTGAACAATGACATTCCCACAAATACTTTTACAACCCTTTATTTTTGGTAGAGTAGCATTACCTACCTTGCATACTATATTCTTTACACACCAGGGGCTAAAAAGTAGCAAAATTAAGTACATAGTCCACAAAGTAATAATTTCGGAATGTTAGAGATGATCATTCAGAGCCTAAATCTTTTGTACTAGGTACAATAAATGTATGTGCATGGTCTCTGTATGCCACCCTTTCTCCTGCTCTGTGAGGTAGGTGCCTGAAAAAGAGTCTCTTTCTCTGAATGTGGAAAAGCAAACACACAGCAAAAACTTAATGAGGTTTGTCCTATTTCTGTGAAGATGATTTGGATGTGAACTTGACCAAGAAAGTACAAACTGGACCAATAAAGAAACTGGTTGCAGACGTTCTTTATGACCATAATTTCTAAACGTGTCCAGATCCAAGGAAGTGGAAAGTTTGTAGATAGCCTGAATTCAAAGCAGCATTAGTTTTGGTTTGCTGTGAATTTTGAACTGATTCCTTAAAGAGATTTCTTTCAAATGCTTTTGTCCTTGGATCTTGGATAACATTAGGACGCATATAGTGCCTTAATTACAAGATATCCAAGCCTTGGGAAATCCAGTAACTGATTCATGATCATCGGATTTCAAGATATCCAAACCTTGAAATCCAGTAACTGATTCATGATCATCTATCTTCAGAACAAATGAAAAAAGTCACTACAGATATTCTTTGGATAAGCATTTTTTTAAAGCGCAGCAGTACTTCAGTGAAGAAATATGATAATTATTCAAATTAATTTTATACAGTAAGGAAAAAAAACACATATTTTTTAAAAATGGTGCCAATCAGAACGTGAAGATCAAGGGAAAAATACTCCTGTAAAAGCAAAAATCTTTTTGACAAACAGCAGGAAAATAGCAAAGCATTTCCATATATATTTGAAATACTTTCTGTATTGTCAAGAATCAGCTTACACCAAAGAGGCTCAAAAGTGAATCTTACAGAATATCTGGCTGGAAAATATTGAAGTAAACTTGGACTATTCAAAGAAAATTCTGAAAGAAAAAAGCCCAATAAAAGGTTCAAAAGTAAACAGAAGCCTGATGAAAAGTACAATTAAAATCTCGTAAAATAAGAGCTTGTCGTGGTTTAGGCCATAGAAATTATAAAAAAGAACTCAACTAAGCAAACTGCAATGGTTCCTCACAGAGCTGCTTTCAGAACACTGGACCATAATTCAAGATCAAATGATTAGAATATATTTGTTCAGATTACTCTTATTCATCACTACTTGATCTCATTTTAAGTCTGGCAGTTTGTCCTGCGATATTAGGTCAATTTACTAATTAATTTTCAAAGGTAAAGAAGTAAGATGCACTTTACAAGAATGCATTTGTTCTACTAAAATTAAATAACAAGAAAATCTCAACATGTTTTAATTCAGATCTCCCCTAACCTGGCGATGAAGTTATGCCATGTTTGACAAACTTTTTGGGTCCAGAAACATTACAAGTCTTTGATCCTCAAGCTTAAAAGAGGAAAACCCATTTCTGGACAGCTTCGCATACAGAAATCAGAAAATGGCTTATATGTTGTTCCATATACAGCATTTGTTAAATTACCAGGAGTTTGTTGACACCTATTTATATGGTTCATAATGGGTGACCGCTGCAGTTCAATAAGCACAGAAATGATACAGAAGTGGTGGAATAAAACTCAAGATAGCTTTATGAACAGAATTTCAGTAAGATAGACATGAAGGACTTTAATCTGTAAGTAGGCAGTCATTGTTTTGCAAGTGGAAGCTTGAGACAAGTAGGAGCACGAGCAGTACTTGGGGGAGCACACTGCTCCTCACACTAGTGAAACTTTGGCACGGTGTCTGTGAGCAGAGGTAAGGCAAGTAATACACTAATTCTTTACCAAATGTACCTCTCTGATTTATGAAGAGGAATCCGGAAATACAACTGGTTCAGAAGGTTGGAATGTAGTGGAGGCAGCTATAAATGATGTACCTGTGCTTAAGTGCATTTAGGAATAGGTTTACAGAAAGATAAAAAGAATCTGAACAATGAAAAAGTTTATACTTATTAAATACAACTTCCCAGCCATGACTGCAGAAGTTCATAATTTATTCCACTGTATTCTTTATCCTGATTTAATAAACAAAACAAAACCGTACACATTTTCAGACTGCAATCAACCACGAGAAAAAAACTGAGTTTGAAAGACTAAACAGTTAGACTCCTTCCAAATTTGCGTGGATGCTTTTGAGCCTTTATTACACCACTCTAGATCCAATACACTAATCTAGCTTACAAGCAAATGCAACGTAGTTCAGGATCCTGATCTTCGAGATGTGTGTCCATGCTTATTTACTCGTTCTAATGTGAGCAGTTTTGTTGCGTTAGGTTGAGCTCAGTCTCCTCACTTTTGTGGAACCTGGCTAATTGATATCAACCACAAACCATGGACTTCAATTAAAAATTGCACGGTACAGAAAAGTAAACAATAAGCGCATGGGGCTCAGGGTTTCTTCTTTCCCTTAAGACCAGACCACTGATTTCAAAAGTAGTGGATCCAACTCTACAACCTCATTTCTTATCTTTTTATCCAATGACCTTTGTGTCAGTTTATGACTTCAGAACTTTAACGATCAGCATTTGATGAGGTTATGCTTAGAGAAATCAAGTTGCCAAAATTCAGCAAAAGAGGATAATCATTAACTGCTGATCTCAGGCTATCTCAAGACATGAATTAATCGACTGATTATTTAAGACAGTGAACACCTGCCTGAGTAATTATACATAGTGTAGCAATAAATGTAACCATAGAGTATCATCACCTGATTCATGCATGGAGCCTTCCTGCACAGTACTTTATAGCATATACTTTGGTTCATACACTTAGACATTCATCTGACGCCTGACAAGCTGCTGCTGTATTTTAATTTATGGGAATTATGGTTAAAGGTGATCTGAACAAACAGTTGAGAACTGAAGCAGTAATTAGTGGAACCAAGGAAGTGTGTAATATTAGGGATAAATAAAACAAAGTCATTTTCTGGTAGAGGGTGTCAGAAAGGTTCTTAGGGAGAATTTTAAATGAATTGAAATTGTTTCACGAAAATGCAGTATTATTATATGGATTAATGATCCATTAATGTCTATCATTTATAATCATAATAAAGTTTACTACTTGAAGTTATATAAAATAATATCGTATTTGATGTATCACCATGAAGATGCAGGACCAAACTATTTCAGTTAACTGTTTATATAAGCTGAGGCACTAAGCTTCTTCATTATGTTTTAAAGTAACAGCCTTCAGGACTCATACTCTGCCTCTTCAATTCCCTTATATTCAATTATAATATACAAGTAATGCACAAAGCATACTATCCTTGGGGTTTAAACCTCCTCTTATGGTCTTTTCATTTTGAAAATAGTATCGGAGGTGGATGCATCTTCATTTCTCCACTTCTAAAGCTTCACCAGCACACTAGCACCAGTGCTTACCTATGTGAACCTAAAGTGTCCTTCGTGTGGGTCATACAGACATTGGGACCCGCTTTCTCTGCATTTGCTAAGTGACCAGGACTACAGCACCAGAAAAGACATTTAAAAACATACCGGACACAAACATCCCTTTCTCTCATGAAGGGACAACCAAGAAGTTGCTAAGCATAAAGAAAATAAATACCATTGCCACAGTGCCAATGCACTATCTACATTCTCAAGAAATGTTGCCAAAGCTTTACGGAGCCTTTGCAACAGCTGGGGAAGCAGTGCTGGATCAGGGGTGGCCTCTCCTAAAATTGCATCTATCTTTTTTTTTTTCTTTTTTTTTTTTTTTAAATGCAGTTACTTGTAATGATCACTTAATGCCCAGCCCTCAATGGTCCTGAATTTTCCTGGATCAGCCAGATGTGCTAGACCAGGATTAGAGAGATATTGCAATAGTAGCTCACCGTGCCAGGTGCAGAAGAAAATGGAGGCATCCAGTAACACATATCACAAGATCTTCATTTGGGCACTTCTTTCAAAGGGGAGAAAATCCTATCATTAGCAGTTCTGTTGGGGTGACATTGGCTCCAGCTGCAACCTTTAGAAACAAAGCAGGTGTTCCCAACCATCAAGAAAAGCAGCAGCAATACCTTAGGGACAAATGAAAGATTTTGGTAGCAGTACTGTTACCAGATTTCACTCTTTTTTTTTTTTTTCATATAGAACTGAAAAATACTAGTTAAGCAATAGTCTGCATCCCCAAAACAGGATGTGGGATTTGAGAATGTACTGCGAGAAGCACAATTTTCTCTGGGACAAGTGGCAACCCCACTTGACATACAACTGCCACGATCTAACCCTTGAGTGGGTTCACATTTCCATGCCCACGGTGATATAGTCTACACTGTGTTCAGGTGTATATTTTACAGCAGTAATTAAACTTTGATTATTTTATATGAATGCTTTCTGTAGTCTTCAAAGAAACTAAAGCCAATAAAATGGTTTAATTCAGTGAACTGGATTTAACCTGATCCCATCCTAGTGACATTGATTGCAGATGATTTGTAACTACTCTGGGAAAAAATTAGACATAATTTGCATATGAAAAGAAAATCTGAGATGCTTCCAAAGTTCAGAAACTGGATTTGGTTCATAGAATTTTCGAAGCAAGAAAAGACCATCTAATGTGACCTGTTGTGTAACTAACAGGAGGCATGATCTGCATGCAGATCCTTGTTCTGATTCAACCAGCTTGTGTTCAGACATGCCTTTAGAAATGTAAACATTAGCCATTTTGAATTCATCAGTCTGAAAAATGCATCTAAAATTTTCAAAGGGAATATTATTTCTAGGAGATACTGGCCTTAGTATTTCTCATCTTAGAAATCCTGCAAGATCAACTTCTGGTAATTTTGTCTGCTTTTCTGTCACAGGCTACAGATATATCAGTTTTGCAGACAAAAAAAAAAAAAAAAGACTACAAATTCTTTCAAAAGTTTCTAGACATCACAATTCCTGCAAATTCTTCTATACTGCATCTGACAGAGAAACTACCTTCTAAAATTAAAATCTACTACTGGAGTGGTACTAGACTAATTTAGTTCATAATGTATTTACAGCTCTCATTCAGGCCCCAGTCTGATAATGCCACATCTTGATGTCCAACGCTAAATGATAATAAATTCATACTATTTAGCTTTCTACCATTGCACAACGTAACCATTTGCAGACTACTTCCTTGAACAAATCTGATAGAATTTCACTGTCATCATATTTTAGATATTAGCCTTACACATTCTCCAGGAATGGGATGCCTAACCACCAGAAAAAAGATACATATGAATCAGTACTTGTGGGGCAGAGATTTTTGTTTGCAACTGCAACTGGTTTTGTCTTCTCATTGCCACAAGTCTCACCGTTTTTCCCTACCACCTTCATTCACCCGTACCTTTTCCTCTAAACTGGCAGCTTCCGCTTGCTAGCGCAGTTTTGTTTCCCCTCAGGACAACAGCAACAAAAAGGCAAAACCAAAAGCCTGTAAAATATCCTTGCTCTTGCTTCTGTTGTAATAAGTTACAGCCCACCTGGTACAAGGCAACAATTATGTCTCTTCCAATATCTCATCTTTCACATATTTATAAAGGAATGTATTTCAGATCTTAGAAACTTCCTGGATACAACTGGTAGCACAGCTATGCAATAACCCACTACATACCAGAGCCATAGCACCATTTTAGCTGCTTTGAAGCCAATCAATGGATATGCCCAATAGCACAGTTTCCCTAGGGACAGGACTGTCACTAATGAGCAGGAATATTGGTGTGATGCCATGTCCCTTCTTTTTGGACCTCTACTGCAAAGAACATAATCAGGAAAAAAAAAAGGACAGATCTGTGATGTCTTTAAGTTCCAGCAACTCCCATTTGCCAATAAGCACCACTAGGGCAATAAGCTTTAATTTTCTCTAATTCATGAAGCAAATCAGACTGGCCAATGGCCAATTTTAGAACAAGAGAAGAGTGACAGTAGCTCAAAGCCAGGTGACTCCACCACAGTATGTTGCACTATGCCAAACCTGCACTGTGCTAAATCAGAAGCCTTGGTCTGAAGTTATGAAACTGAATAAATTCTCTTAAAATTTCCTCCAAAGACACAGTACATAGGAAAAAAAAAATCCTCAATATAAACAAAACCGACTCCCCCCAGCTATATTAGAAGACTAAATGCAACTGATAGATTTTAATAGTTTTAAATTATATTATATTATATGTACAGTGCTTCTGGCTTTTAGGCAATATTTGTCTATGGTTTTACAAGGTTAGGCGTAAAAAGATGCTAAACTTAATTCTAATTCACTGTGGGAAGTCTTGCTAAAAGATGAGTGGGGTGAAAAACAACTGACTTATTACAGAGCTTGAAAGAGGGAAAATGAAGGAAAGCTTGAAGTTATTATTAGGTTGCCAAAGTTTGTGGACTCACCAGTGTCTATGGGCAATCTATCATAATCCAATTTAAACCCAATTCATATCAATTTGAAGTGATTTCTTTCTCATATAAAACTAAATCAATGGAATCCTGAACTAAATTAATAAAAGTGTCCATACGGGAAGGTGCATAGTTTTAACCAAATAAACACTAAAAATGGTATTAACAAAAGCAGTGCAGCTCATGTGAAAGCGAGTAACAAGATCGTATGCTGATGAATAGCAATAACAGACACTGTACAGATGAAGACTTATTTGACCAGTTTGCGTTCTATCTGTTCTATTTTCGGATACGTGGTAGAGGACCTACATGCTGTCCCTGTTCTTCGAAGTCATTTTGCAAAACTCATTGACATTGATAAGGACAGCGGTAGGCCCTTGCTATTGATTGCTTCTGCCTATACATGTCCACAGGCAGGCTCCCAGTAACCTAATGCAAACCCGGTTTCTAAGAATAACTGGCTAAATAATGGATGAACTGTGACACACACACATTGTGTTTATTCACAGTGAAACCTCTGAAATTTCATCTGTAACTCAATTAGGCTGTTAAAATCTAATTGCATTAGGGCAAGCGAGTATTGCTTATTGAGCTTAATTCTTACAAAGGCTGTCAATCCAGTCCTCGCTCTCTTATTCTACAGTTCCAGACTTCCTCTGTTATCAAGGCTTGCAATTTCCAGGAAATCTTCACAGATGATGGAATGGTGTAGTAGTGTCCTCTCACTAGTAAATTTCCATCCCAGATGGCTTGGCAGTAACGCTCCTCCAGGTCCTGCTGTCAGATAGGAGCTTCATCTGAATTGCCTCCATTCCAGGCTCCTGGACACCTTCCTGCCCTTCTTTCCTACACATGTCTTCTCCAGACTTTTGTTCTCACTGTACTTCACCCTACCGAAGCATAATGGGGACAGCTGTCTTCACTATTAATGAGACAGGATGAACAGATGTGGGCGAAAGAGCCACTTGCTGTATGACTAGTAGTCTAAGTTCAGAACAGAGACACAGAAATTACGGTGTGCTCCAATATGTGGTAGATGCTCACAGCAGTTACTTCACATGCCCTCAGGTCTTTGCGAGTAAATCTACATTAGAGTGCATCAAGCCAATTGTTCTCATTGCTGAGCATGAGTTTCTTGGTGCTTTAATTAATTCACCCGCAGCATGAGCACCACCGTGTTTGATGCATGCTCATTCTTGAAAAGCTTGGGCATATAATTACTACCATGAAACAAAGACTAATCGACTGATAGAAACACTGGACTAGAAACATGCAGGAAAACAGAAAAGTAGAATTTTAGTGAGACAGGCAAATCTAACTTGGACTCTTTCTGGCAAAAGCTGTCATCACAGAAAAAAGTACGTATCGATACATATATATATTTTTATCTTTACTCACTTCCCCTCCCAAAGGCTTTACGGGTTGAAATATGACTCTTTTTAGTTTTAAGTTTTACCTGGAGTTGTATTTTAAAATTATGTCTAGTCATATTTCTATTCCTTGGCTTAAGAACACTTGGGGCAGATGCAAAAAGGAAAATCATAGTTTTCATTTGCCTTTGTTCTTGAAAAGCTGGTTTATGTACCCTATGCAGCGAGATGAAAACCAAAAAAAGGAAAAATTAAATCACAGCAATAAAATATGTAGGCACTTCTCTGACTTGTCCAATAAATGTGCTGTTCCAGATAAATGGGAATTCTGTTAGCATACTTCTTTAATATGAACAGCTTTTCCCCCTTCTCTGAATTCTTCTTCAGCAGGGCATAGCCCTCCAGCTAGATCTCATGACATAGCTGCAAGCCTTTTGCTTCTGTGAATTTCAGGCTTTCCTAAAATCAGACTGCAGGAATGTTTTTCTTGTGATACTGTTTTTCTTATTTTATGAATCTGATTACACTTCTAATTTATGCAACTAGTATGTTTTGGTGTGTGCTTTTCTAATAGAAAGAGGAGGTTAATATAGTGCTGGTTTTGCAACAAAAAAGTCCATTCCTACTCTTAGCAGGAAAGTTGTTGGCTTAAGCCAAACAGAGGATTACATAAATTCATTAAAAGATTTTGTTCTTTAATGCAGAACAAAGCTACAACAAAAAGTTGAAAAAGTCAAATTAAACCTGACTTAGATAAATATTACAGAGAGCATTACCGAGAAACACAACCATATGACGACACGCTAACAGTTTAAATTACAGCATTACATCCATCAAATCTCTGTATTTAGACTCAACAACAGAAAGCCGAAGGAAAAAAAATAGCCGCCGTTGATCTCAGATTCAGATAAAGCACTTGTATGCTGTACATCCTAAGCAAGGGGGCAAGAACTAACAGGATAGTCAAACGTATCATTTACTTATTCCATGACTACCTGAGGTTTTCCCCTTTTTACAGAAAAATATTTACTGAATCTATGACAAGCTGATTTCAGGCCAGCTACTGGGACCTCATCTGGAATGTGCTAATTGGAAAGGAACGTGTATACAAGGGTCCCAAAACCCAGATGATTGCCTTGATCAGCAGGCTATGTAATTAGGGCTCTATTTCTGGGTTTTCATGATAATTTGGAACTTAGTGTTGCAGTGTTCTCTCCAATAAGAAAAAAAAAATAAAAATGTGGAAAATGCAATATAGTATTACATGTGGAATCCTTCTTCTCCAGCCAAATCTATCTACATTTGCTTTGCTGTTGCTTGCAAAATCTTTACTTCTCTTAAGAAATACTCTTGCTTCACTTTAAGGAAAACAAGACATTTGCACACTCAGCAATACCCTATAGAAATCCAGGCATTTCCTGGAGAATGAAAAAAAAAGAGAATAGGCACAAATGAACAAAAGGGGTCAAGCTATCATGAGGATTTTTAGGTACATCTCAGAACAAAATCCATACAAATGGGAATAAACAAACCCTTCAGTGCGGCAGGTCCTTCAAAAGGTTTGCCACCTCTGATTCACACTGGCAAACTCGAATGGGTCTCTTTCCTGCGTTCAGCGCTGCAGTAAAATCCCAAATAAATTTCCAATTTAAGAAAGAGCTAGTGTCAGCTGCCAATCAACACAAGTTCTGCTTTACTATCTATCCAATTTATTCTCTAAGAAGAGCCCCAGCTGTAGTTTACCTGCTCACTTTATTTTGTATTTTTCTTATGCTTTTGCAGCTTGGTTTTACACACTTCCTTACAGTCCTTGATAAAGCTGTTGCAGTCTGTTCAAACACTGCACATTACACATGCAATACAGTGGTTTCTGTTGGTGTTCCGGAGCTATTCATTATTGTCATCGCTTCAGCACACTGTGCTGTTACTGCAGGCTGCCAACTATTGTTTTTCATGTGCATAGATTTTATGCCTAAAGAAAGACACCTAGTATTGTTATTTAATAAAATGACTATAATAATACTACCTTACATTTATATAAATCCGCTTTCATCCAAGAATTTTAAAATACTGTATGATTTTTTTTTCCCTTGGATAAAATGCTATGGATTGATCCACCTGCCACTGGAAAAACAGCTCCTTTTAACATGCAACATATCTGCTTAACGGAACAAAGCAGCGCTACACCATTTTGTACACATCTGTATGACTACATCAGTTACAGAAGACAGCATTGCAAGCATCCCAGTGAAGAAGCACAGCTGGGCAAAGATAGAAAGTATCACTATGGACCAATTTGCTGCTCCTATGGTCACTGCTACCAAGAAAACAGGGCCGCAGGTCTGTTGACCCAAAAAAGTAAATTTAAGGGGAAGTCTGAGGCACTGCTTATAAAAATGGATGAAAGGAACTCAAGAATAAAGACAGCAGTATCTAAGATGCCAAGGTGCATTTTTAATCATTGTTATACCCAAAAAGTCTAAACACTCAAACAAGAAAGGCACTGATCTTGAATTTAAAGATCTGTGGAAGAAGCAGGTGAGCTGCTTAGCATAAATGCAAACTAAAACCACTTTTCTTGTCTCTCTAGCTCCCAATTGAAAGAAGGCCCTGACACTGTGAGAACTTGTGCTCTATTCACCTCCACGGTCAAACTAACTGCATGGTTTATGGTAAGGTTCTTATTTTCACAATACCAGACTTATCCCTTTCAGTGCTTTGATTTGGAGATCGAAACCCCATGACAGCACCAAGTAGTACTATTTCTCAGAAGTTGTATAGAGAAGGCTGAAAAGGGAAGGGAGAAGAGATGGGATTACATTATTTCCACACGAGATATTGAAATTCTACAAGTCAAAGCCTACTTTGTCTATGCTCCTCATCACCTACAGTTATAATAGCAGCTATTTCTTGGGAGGGTCATTTGCACTGTGCCACACTGTGACTTTGAAAATGCTACTCACCTATGAAATAAATGTAGGGCTCCATAAGCGTAACTATAAAATTAATTAAAATTGCGATGCTTTCCCCCCAAACTCCTTCTGTACTTAAGTAGAAAAAAGTATTTTTCTAAATGTGTACAACATGAACCTTTGAAGCTCTATATGCACATCAAGGACAGGACATGACCCTAAGTTTGTCTGAATCTGTTTTTGTTGAAAAAGGCTGTTATAGTATTGGCCCTGTTCTTATCTCTTGAAGACAGTAGCCCAAATTCTTCCCTGTTACACAAGTCCAATCTCACATTGATTTCAATGGGTTTCAGTGGAATAACTGGAAAGAGAATTTGGCCCGTAATCTCTGACTTTATCATATAACTAGTAAGTGCTTGGCTAAGATTAGATTTAAAGATAGCCCAGGGGATAATTCAAGGACTTGAGAACCTTTACTGACACCAAAGTCTCCTGCCTTTGGGGAAAACTCAAAACAAACCAAAGTGCCTTTAAAGCATGATATTCCTCATATGGGGGGAAATCCTTAACTAATATGCTAACTGATGTTTCTCTTCCTCCATAAATAAGACAAATAAGAGGGAATACTTACGTTCTAAAAGATAATTCAGTTTTTCCTTTTCTAAAGTTTTCTTTCAAAAATTGCTATGAGGGTATACTCGATTGTTTTAGGGAAGGAAACACAATCAGCTGTTTGTTTTTTTAAATTCTACATACAATGTAACTGCAAACAATAACTACCTCCACACACATTTATCTACACAGATTTTCTTTTGACTTCCCTTGAGTTGGTTGCCTTAAATACATGGGTCTAACTTCTGTTGTGGGCTGCTCTGTGCTACAAGTTAAGCAGTCTGTGAGCTAAGGGATTAGACTTTTTTGAACCTTGAGTTGTTGAGTAGTAAAACACAAGGCAGGCTCCTACAGCCCTGTGACCTTCAATACTTGCAGTGACAATAAGTTTAAATGCTTGTTCATGATCAAAGAGGTGGGTTATTAGCTTCTGTTTCACTCACCAGTCTTCCCTCGAACTGGACTCAGACTTGCAAGTTAGCAAGAAGCAATCCCCAAAAGCAGAAGTCACCGAGTAAAAAGGACTTGATTGAGTTTCACAGCAATGTGGCTGCTTGCTGCTGGCTTTGTGGAGACAAGCACACCACTCCTCATGCTACAAAAAAAACCCCAACCAAACCACCCACAAACACTCAGAAAAGAAAAAGTCAAGCACTTCTTCACTCTCTGAATTCTTTAGTCACACACTACCACTGCGTTTATATTACAAAATATTATGAGGCAAGAAAAACAACTGTGATTTCTGTCTAGCCTGGATGAGAAGACCAAGAAAGATCACAGCCACATTTCCAGATTTTAGAAAGATTTTCGTATTAATAGTTGCAGCAGATTATCTTATTCATGAAGTAAACGAAGAACACCTTGCCCAAACAACCTTGAATGGTTGATGTAAAGGTAACTGAGAAATTAAATGCAAATGGTAATTCTGCAATCATTTTTCTAATAAAATTATACTTGAAGGACAAAAAGAATAGGGAAGATACTAAGAGCACAGGATCAGTGAATTAAAACAAGTCCCAGGAGTAACAGGTAACTCACAGCCACTTTTGCAAGCTTTTGTGTATTTAGATTTTTAGTCTAAATTATACCTCTGGAAAGAAAATCTAGTCCGGGTTTAGGTGCCTGCAGAAATGTATCTTATGAAGAATGCCGTTGGAAGCTTTCAGCTTGCAGAAGCCCCAGCCCTGCTCTCTCACCGCTCTCCGGAGAAGGCACAGATCAGGGCCACAGCACCGACCGCCAGCTGAAGGTCCCCTACTCCCTTTCTAATTTACCTCAGGCCATACCGATAGGGCCGATACACATTTAATTAGCAAGCAGCTGTAGCTGTTAGAGATGCCACAGCCCAACTTGTTTGTTACTGCCCCTCTGCCAGAGGTTATCATCTTCTCAGGAGAATGTTTCAGTGCTGCTTTATAGTTGAGCATTTCAGTTTAAATCCACCGTTACTGACCACGCGAGGTGAGTCTGTGGACTTTGCCTTCAGGGCAATGCCCTGACCCTGGTGGAAACAGCAGCATCCAGGGCAGTAACAACAGCTTTTAGTTCAGCACAGACGCTACCTAACCAAAAGCATCTCAGCAACCTACAGCTCTGGTGGGCTTTGTTACCATCCTTAAGTTACACCATCATAAGCTGTAAAGAGATGTAATACCTGTCTTCAGCTCTCTTCTCTTAACCCTTCCTTCCTTTCTTCTCCGAGCTTAGATCTATATGCTTAAAATCAGTAATGGCTGTAAGTATCATATAGAGGAGGAACATTTCTGTCTCTTCTTTGCTGACTGGTTGAGCAGCATAATGAATCTGCTTATTTTACAATTGTGTGGTATGGACTGCGAAAGCTATTCCTAAAAACAATTTCCACAGAAATAAAACTATTCCAACTTATCCCCGTATGCAACATCAAACTTGCTGCACAATTACAGGGAACTACACTCTGCCAACACTGTTAAATTGAGGACCTCTCTTTTTCTGGCTCTGCTACTGCTGGACAGCTTATGTTCCCACTGCTTTGCCTCCATCTGTGCTAACAACAGAATCCTTTTTGATTAAAATGTTGCTGTGTTACACTGTGAAAGCTCACTTGAACTGTGCACTTGCTTCACTTAGAAATATTTTTTCCCCCATTTGGATGCAAGATATACGCATTTTAGAGTGACGCCTCCAGCCAGAGGTATTTTGATGAGGGCGAGAAAATAGATCTTTTAATTAACGTACAGTTTTTCAAGCAAGGGGAATCTCAAGCTCTCAAACAGGCTTTTCCTATTGTGTGTGTGTATATATATGTTGGTTGTTTTTTTTAATACTGAGATAGTTAACCAACATGTCTCAAAGAATACCTGGAAAAAGGGCAAGATGGAAATATCCACAGCAGTGGACACACAGAAGTACTTTCTGAAATTAAAAGAAAAATGAGTGTCTCACTAAAGATCTGCTTAACTGAGACACAGAAGGAATGATAACTAGCTAACTAAGTAGGAACGAGGTCTTAAACACTGAAATGACTATATTCCATAAAGAAATCTCAGGACACTTTGGTCTCCACACAAAATCTAACTTTTTTTTTTTATTATTTATTTGTGAGAAATGTATAGCATAAGTTTTGCTGTGTTCTCAGTGACACTGACGATTGCATGGTCATTCAAGTTTCTAATGAAAACATGCTAACTACAAAGTCATACTTAGCTATGTTTTACAGCAGGTAAGAAACATACCTTTTGTCACAGCAAAAATTGTAAAGTCTGCTTCCCAATTAAAGGAGGAAGGATAAAAATGTAACATATTAAAGTAGGGATTAATAAGGAAATTACCAGAGGAAATTAAGATAAATTAGTAATTAATTAGACTGTAATTAGGAGATAATTAAGTAAATTAAGGAATTTAGGATGTACATTATATGTTCTAGCTAAAACAATAGTTCTAGTTCAAAATCTGATGTCATTAAGCACTTTTCTAATTCTCAGTGACATGTTTCAAGTTTACATTTTCAGGTGGGCTTTTAGCCTAAACAGTACCTCTGTGTTCGAGAATAGTGGAATCAAAGAAGAGTCGTATATGTTTCTTGGGAACTATTCAACATTTTGGGAATTATGCAATTCCTGCATTGAAAAAAGATTGGGTTTGAGTCCAGGGTTGAAGTTCCTTTAGTAAGTAGAACAAGAATTTGGTATTTTGTATCAACCTTGCTGGAAGTGGAGAATACTAATGCAGGAGATGGAGACAAACAGAAAACATCAGGATTCCTGACATTTCCAAATATCAGAATGTGTTCATGCCTGAATTGTATTTCAGGGACAGACTCAGACCTGTTCTTACTTTATCTAAACTGCTCCTCGTACAGATACTTTCAGGTTACTTAACAGGTTGACAGAAAACATGTTAGGCAGGTTTCACAGGTACTGCAGGAACAGAAGTGCTCTCCTCTCTCACCAATGTCCAAACATTTACTAATAAAAGTAGTAAGATCCTGTTTGTTTTCACGGGTCTCCAGAGTTCCAGTGCCACTCAGATCTAACATTTACTTCGAATATGCATTATTTAGTACTCTACAGTTCAACCCAGGTACAGCTGGAACAGGCATTACATACAGTTCAGAGCTTGGGTGTCTAAGTTAACTACGCTTTTATATCAAGTTCTTACCCTTTTGCAAAATACAATACTCTGTCCACAGAGGGAGAAAATGTCTGTTTCTAACAACTCCATGACACTGTACTTCAGCTATTACAAAGCAATGCATTTTCCAACACGCTTAACCAGGAGTAAATTTAGGATTCAAATTATTAGGCTTAAATTAGCCTCTCTGCCTGTTATTTCCATCTGATACGAATTCTTCTTAGACAGTGAGGCTACAGAGCTGAAGCCTGATTAAAAATAAAAAAAATGAGCATACACTACTTTCTCCATGATAAAATACCTCTCTCTTCAATGAGTTTAAACTTGCAATTATGTTTGAAGACTGATGTCAGATAACCGCTGAGCTTCTGTTCAGGCAGTGAGCGGTATCTTTCTATTCACTAGCTACTGCACAGGGCCATAGGTCAGCATCCTGAAAACTGTCTTGGTTGCTGACAAAGGGGACTATGGAGTTTATGGGGTGTTTCTTGGAGGAATCAACAATTGTCCCCAACAATTTTCATGAAAAAAAACCAAAACAGAGGCAAATGTCTTCCTTCTGTTCCTCTCTCTCTTTCACCAGAATATCAGAAGTTCATCAGAATATATATGATAAATAATTATAAATAATATTTTTTTTACGTGGTATTAATTACCTGGATGGAAAATGCACTTGCCAAAGAAATCTATATAAGAGCCATGGGAGTCAGCCACTAGAACATGATCATCCTCTAAACAAATATAACTACATAGCAATAAATAGCAGCAGCATGCAGTACAGTAGAATAGGAGGAGCAGAATAATATGTTCAATTGTAAATCACTGTGCATGGAAATTTAGGCAGGCATAATACAATTACCCAAATGGAGGTCAAATGCAATTTCACAGGGTGAATAGCAGACTATGACCATGTATCTGTTTAATTTTTTTTAATTTCAGAATGATCCAGCCATTATTTAACATTTGGAAATATCTTTCATTTTTCATATGCTATTCTGATGAATGCAATTAATTAATTTAGCAGATGATTGCAATTTGCATAATTTTCACAAGGAACACTTTACTTAATGTTTGGAGTTTTTTATTCTGGTCCCCACACTTAAACTAAAAAGGGAAGGATGCAAAATGAAGAGAGAGTATTAATCATAACACTTAGCTGAGATCACCTCAAAACACTACCTATCATCATAACCTGGAATAGATAAGTTCGCTGGAGAGGAACAATACTATAAAATATATAAAGGAATGGAAATAGGACATGACATTTATTTTTCTATTTAAAAAAAATATATATGAGGAAAACTTCAGAGACATCTGACTTACCTATAAATCTTCCATCAGATATAAGAAACAAAACAAATTAAAGTGGAAGAGTCCAGGTTTTAACTTTCAAATCCATACCCATGATCTCAGAAGGAGTTCTGTTAAGTGATCAATCTCAAGTTGGGTTTCACAAAAACGAGGATCTTGCTCTTTATGTCCTTCTTCATGCTTTGTAGCTATTATTTACTAATTATGTGCTTTATCATTATTTACCAATACTCAGAGTTTTATTTTACTCCCTTTCCTTGAAGAACTTGATTCTGTAATACATACAGGAACAAACAAACCAAGAAAATGTCCAGGCTTTTTGAAAATGTGAAAGTTCATCACCATGTTGACTCAGAGCAAGAAGAATTCTAATCAGAGGTGCTGGGGTCAATTTCACCTCTCAGACACTGCTGCAAACAAATCAACATTCATGAAAATATTTCTATCACTTCACTGGTCAGTTTCTGTATGACCTTCCAAAAGCAACTTAAAAATCATTATTTTCGAAGATGAGACTGTGTAACCTGTCTTTTAAAAGGCCTCACATACATACCCAAATCATAGTATCCAAAGGGCACACTCAACACAAGTAGTTATGACTTGCAAAATATAATGCTTATCACAGAAAATGACATAAATGGTTCACCACCTTAAAACCCTTTAGTGCTATCCCCATAAATACAGTACTTCATTAATAAGACACTGGGTTTGATCAGTGCTAGCTCTTCGTGACAGTTCTGCTACACACCTGTCTCATTTTGTTAGTTTAATGAACTTGTTCCCAGCTCAATCCCACAAGTACAGTGTGGTCTCTGCTTTGGAAAAAAGAAATTAAAAATACGATTCAGCTGATACAGATTTTAGAGTCACTCATCTATGCAATACTGAGTGACTTCTTTTGGCCAGGGATCAGCAATGAGCAGCAGTGTGAGGCAGCTTTCTCTGCTGCAATGCTTTTCCCTCAGTTTCATTAAACTAAAAAAGTTCTTTGAAAAATATTCACCGTGCTCAACAGCTATTCCCTGGGTAGGGACATATATGCTGTACCCCTGAAAAACAATTAGGACAGGCAGATGATAAACAGATGTATCTGACTTGCTTTCTGAGGCTGTCCCAGAATTAAAGATTTTTCTTCTTTCTGCGTGCAGACTGATAACATCATTGGAGTCACAAGTCTAAAATAAGAGGTGAACTTGGCAGCATCAACAATGAAACCACAGGGTAAAATTTATGTTTACTGTGCGTAGCCCGATTGTTCAAAGAACCGAGCACGCTGGCACCAATCCAGTAAAGCACTTAGAGGACGGCTGGGACTCCTGGCGTGCCGACAGTTTCCCCCGTGTCTCAGGGCTTTGCCAAATTGGGGCCTAAGAACTGAGCACCTTGTAGGGGAGAACACGTGCCAGACTACTGTACCAAGGGCTTGGCCATCATCCTTGCTGTTAAAGGATTGGTATTTTCTGATAGTAGTAACAGTGGCGATCTCCTCAGAGGAACATGTGGTATACCAGGAAAACATCAAGGAAATCCTATCAAGGAAACTTCACTGAAGTTAATGAAGGTTTTCCTGTTGGTTTCAACACAGGCGCCATTTCATTAGGTTCCCTCCTCTCCCCCTGCCTCTTTCTTTTTTAAATTATTATATTTTTATCTTTTTTTCTTTAAAGTATTTTACAAATTTCATTGGTCAATATTTGCATACCACGGCTTTGGCCACCGATGGAGGAAATGTTGATCTCTGAAGCACATATCTTTGAAACCTCATTAGCAGCTTGTCTGGTTGGTCTTGGTGGTACAAGCAACAGGCTTGCACTATGCTGGGGAGAAGACGACAAAAGAAAATTTTAATACCAAACTGGTCAAACTGTTAACTTTTCTTAGAGGCTTACGTATGAGATCCTGGGAGATATTTTCTCCAGGCTGATACTGCAGTGGTCAGAGTGAAGCAAGCACTTGGATGCACTGCTTGCTTGTTTAAAGTTTGAATGTGCTGAAAGACTCCTGAGTTTTAACCTCTTAAATACAATTTGGAGCTTTGCATTTAAGAGCATGCATGCTTTTGTGCCTTAAAATATCTGGAAGAATGCTTACTAATGGTGAAAGCAATAATAGATTTGTCTACTAGTTTATCAAGATGTGCTTGGGCTTATGTGATATAGGACCTGATGACCTCAGGAACAGAGGCCCTGCATTATTCATCCTGCAATTTCTAAAGCCCCGAGGGAAACTTCTCAATGCACAGACAAGAAGAATCCACCCAGGAATTATTTCACACTCAGATTTCATGGTTTATTATTATTTTTTAATTTAGAACATTCATCAAATCTTTGACATTTAGTACCAGGCTTTCCTACAAGACAAACAGGTCAAGACCCCAAGCTAAAAATCTCTGTGTAATAGTAGCACACTTTCTCATTTGATCCTGATAACTTGCTAGTAGTAAACCACAAGAGAGATACAAAAGAATGGTAATCTGAAAATAAAGAATGATGGGAAACAGCAGATTTCCTAACAGCAAACATGATTGGTTTCTTAATTTTGGATCATGTTTCCCTAGGAACTTATACAAAACAGCAAGTCCTTTAGTATACTTTTAAGGATAAAGTTCTACCAAAAATCACTCTGTGACTATAGTCAATGTCTTCAGCCTCCTGCTTTAGGGTCTCACTCTGTTCTTGTATGTTTTTCTTCTGCTGTGCTCAAATACATAAATCAAGGTTTTATTCTGAAAGCCTGCTATTTTTGCAGTGACTTGCTCTCTTGATTTCCCTCCTACATATTAGTCTGCCTCTTCATCATGAAATCATTGTTAATTTCCTTCCACTTCTGGTTTTCAAAGGGTCTCCTCTAATTCCACTGTTTTGAAATAGATGAGATCCCCACCCCCAATCTTTATGCTAATGATTTAAAAACTAACTTGTCAGTCCTAACACAGCTCTATTCATTCATTTTTCAGCGTGGCCCACTAAGATCTTTATGTAGACCTTAGCCATCAAAAAAAACCAACCCAACCATGAAAAAAAAAAATGGTAGCAAAGGAAGTAATAAATCAGGGTTGGGTATCAAATCCACAGCTGGTATACACTGATTCTGCTTATGCAAGTTCGCTACAATACCATTAGAGGATCTGCACCCTGTTCTCTACTTCAATAATTTCTCTTCATCCATATCTCTAAAGGCATAAGTCACCATAAAGTTTAAAGGGTTCTGCCTCTTTTTTCTTGGCTTCGAGTGTAACTTTCAAATGGAACCAATACGTGGAACCAATATATATTTTTGATAGAAGACAGAATGACTTTCCATTTTCTTCTCTCAGCCCTACATCCTCCTCCTGTCATCCTCGTACCTTTCCCCCCGTCCCTAGACATATATGAACAAAAGTTATGAGACAGCCCCAAAAATGACTTCAAGAAGAAATTCCTGCCTATCAGACTGAATACTAAGAAAAAAACCCCACTTCCATCCTTTAAATGTAATGAAGCTAGAAGGGAATTCTTCCTTTTATCATCTTTCAGTCAGGCTGACTATTTGCATATGATTTGCAAAATTGCTCTCACCTTCCTAACGCACACAGAGTATAAAATTGTATCTTTCTGTCTCCACGAGACGGCTTATTGTCAGATGCTCCACATCCACAGCCGTATATCTAAATGGCCTGCATACAAAAACGGAGTTTTAATTCCTTCACCTGGTGGCAATTCCTATTGAAACACAATGATTTATTTATTTTCTTTAATCTTGGGCTAATAATAAACTGCAAATAGAAATTATTTGTGAAAATACAATGGCACAGCGGTTGTACAAAAACATATTGTAGAGGTGGGAGTGGGAAGAACACAGAAGGATATACTTTATTCAATGCAGCTGAGAGAACCTGAGCCTAGAGGAAAGGGAGTCTTGATGGTTTCCACTAGTTAGTTAGTCCTTTCCAACACTGTTGACAGAATAGTGAGCCACTGACTTACCTGCAGACAGAGGGGCAGGAGCTAATCACCACACAACTTCTTTATCTATGAGGAGAAACAAAATGAAAGACAGAGATGCACAGTGAAGAAAAAGGCGCCTAGATTACACATACTGCAAGGCTGTGCATCGCGCTTCCCCCTTCTCTGTTCCTACAGACTTATTTCCACCATCCTATAGGTCACAGTTAGGCTAGTACTGTGAAGAGACAGGGCTTCCTGCCTTGACTCCGATCCTGAGCTGTATGTCATCTTAATTTAGTCATTTCAATTTAAGAAAAGAAAGCACAGTGTATGGTAAACTGTAACTTTCATTTCCTCCTATAAAAAATGCAAAAGCTTATTAAAAAATTCTCATTCTGCTCCAGAGCCCTGAAACTAAATCATTGATTTCATAATCTTTAAATTTTAATTAAAACTAAACTCTTGCAAAACAAATTAGAAATACATAAATATCATGTGTTAAGAATACCAAAGGACTGTTCTGACAAGGTACAATGCCAGCCCCCCGTCTCAGTGGATGTAGCACTGTACATAAATGTGTTTTGAGGTTTCCTCAGTCCTAGCTTCAGTTCATGATCAAAGGACCTTGTCAAATAAACGTCACAAAGTTGTCACTACATTAAAAATGAACATTACTTTTTTTAAAAAAAAAAAAAATAAATTAAAATTCGCTAAGGTTATTACCATTAGAAACTACTAAATGTCCCAGAATCCACCAGAGAGTGCACTTCAACAAAAAAGCCCCGTTACCCTGTGTGCCGTGTTTAGTGGGTTCTCTGTGGATGGCTTTTGTGGGGATGACAATGCCCCGCGGGGTGTTCCACCAGCTCCACCATGACAAATGCCAGGAGAGTCTGCCACGGGAATAATGAAAACACTTTTTTCCTTCACAGTCCATTCGCCAAGTTTTTATTCTTATCTAGCTGATAAAAAAAAAAAAAAAAAAAAACCACACACAACAACAACAAAACCTGAAGATTATTTTAAGTGTAAAATTTTTCACTGGCATGTGTATTTCACAACTCTTTGCACTCAGAATGATTACAGTTTTTCAAGTATTTTACAGAATTACAAGGAAAAACATTAGAAAAGTTGTAAATGTTAACTTAAAAAATACTAGAAAAACTTGCACAAGACTGAAGGTTCAGTGAAAAATGGCACTGTAAACTGCTACAAACCTGGAGTAGCTTCATGCAGATGAGAAGCCCGAATGATCTTAACGGACCTCTCCCCGACAGGAAAATCAAGCACAAGCTAATACAGTTTTTGCAGAGTCAGGGTGGCTGATTAGCAAAAGCTGGGCACGCTAAGAAACCCTTGTAGGTTTGAACCTGTGGAAATGATGTTTTGCATTTGTTGTCTTCATTTCTTTTGTTGCTAAAATCTGGATATAAACAAAGCATATTTTGGGTAAACATTTAGCTGTGAAGTCATAGAATAAAATAATTGTGAACAAAATAAGTGTATGTCCAAATGGTACCACCAGAAAGCATTCCAAGGGAAACTTCCCCAGCCCCTATACTATTAGGAGATCCTAATTTTCAGGATCTTCTTTTAGTTGCATAAACATTTTCTAATTTCTACAGGGAGGGCTCATTCCACTCAGTCCCCAGTCTTTACTTGGGAGAATTCACCGTGTCCTGATTATTTTAAAAATATTTTTAGAATGCTTTAGTAAAAAAATCTCAAACTATTTCCAGGACTAAATTAGGGTGAAATAGTTTTTTAAATACCCAAAGAATTTTGTAGTCAGTCCTTTCAAAAGCTTTAGCATTTCCAGTTTTGCAGCAGAGAACCAAAACTCACTTGGGATTGTCTCCAGCTACAAGGACTCGTCTTCTGCTGGATGTGGGAAATGCTAAAGCCATCCTAAGACTTTGATCACACTTTGCATATGCTCAGCATTTTGGCAGATGAATTCTCCAAAGAGCCCATCTGCACTGACCTGCTCCAAACCAGGTCTGCACGGACTGTGTGGAATTTCATCCATAGTTGCGGCAGCTAGATGCCACTGTGGCACAAAGCACTGTAACTGAAAGAAAAGATCCTTTTTCCTTCCCTGCTCGCTGTCTGCCAGGCACACAGGAGGAAGCTGGAAGCAGCCAAACTTAGAGGCAGGACCAAGAGCTGGACAGGTTCGGAAGGGTTAGAGCATGGAAAGGTCAGGATTCAAGAAGGGGCCAAGTTGGGAAGGAATGAGAGAAGGAATTAGGCTCAAGAAAATACTGAAAAAATAAGCTAGGACTTTGGGGACAGACTTAGAAAACAAAGTAAGTAGAAGCCATACTGTGATTTCCTATTGCAAAGGGTACAGGCAGAAAAGGCAGGAGAAACCAAGTCCGAGTCCATCATTCTTGTTTCCCTAGAGCTTGGAATAGAAAGTGAGAAATGTGGTGTTAAACATTTGCCTCCTGACAATTTTCTACTTTAGTGACAGAGAGATACATCCTGTGGATGTATCATTCTGCTGAATATTTGGATTTTCAAAAACTGTGTGAAGAATGGGAGTTTGAAAAAAACAAGCCAAACCTAAGGATCCTGGTCATTCCCATAGCACACCTTGTAAAAAAAAAAAAATTCCTTCACTTGCATTGCTCTCTTTTTGTTGCAGAGTCATTTATATCATCAAGCTGTGTAACATTCTACATGATTACGTAAATGAACAATAAATGCCTTGAGCCCAATGTGATAAAGTTTTGAGTAGCTTATTCTATACAGAGATCTATGAGGAAGGCACAGATAAGTGGAAATACAAAATAAGAAATTGTACAACGTAACTTCTGTGAAACACAAAGTTGTATCATCAAGATGGCTGGAAAGAATCTGAAAAGCTCCCTTTATACTATGCAAAACAATGTTAGCCTGTGACAAATGTGCCCCTGAAGAGAAATTAAACATCTTGTCTTAGAGCTGCTGTCATAGGCTGAACTTCTTGAAATTACTATTTGACTGAGGAAGAGAGCTGTAGTTGCTCTATAAAGCTAAGCCACTCAACAACAGTACTCTTCCATTTGTCCTTGACAGCTGCATTTTTTTAATGACACTTATTTGCTTGGATTTAAAAGTTTTGGTCCTTACTACTACATATATAAAACCGTCAAAAATACCACAGTATAAATTTCCAGAAACTGAAGAGACAGAGTCTGAAAATTTAAATTCAACAGAAATCATCAACACTGCTCTGAAAATCTAGATCTATTTGGTGAGTCCTCCCTTCAACACAAGTGACTTTACAGAAGGAACCACGGAAGTTGTGCTGGGGAAGTTATGTTGACCACTAGTGGGGACTTTATCTGGAGGAAAAAAACCCAAACCTGCCCTATATTTACTTGTAATAGACAAAAATATACACACGTAAACAGAAACGTCACACCTGACCCTTGCTTTGCCTCCCTCCCTCTACAGGTTTCATATATCCTCTCCTCATCCTGCAGTTTCACAGCATCTAAACTTAATCCCAGGATGGCTTTCCTCATGCATTCCAAGAAAAGAAGCAGAACCAGACCCACACACTGCCACATGGTTTGTTGTCCACCAGCAGGAGGGAGAGAGTCTCCTGCTCTACCATGGGGACAGTGCCTCTGCCCCTTCACCAACAGCTCCAGCCTTGCTTGTTCCCATTTGCAGGCAAGGTGTTGCCCAGGTAGCAGCTCACCATCAAGGAAGAAGGGGTGGTTGACCCCTTGAAATTTATGCTTGGTGGGGGGGGTAAGAAAACTACCATATACATAGATAGCAGCCTTCCAGTATCTGAAGGTGGCCTGCAAGGAAGCTGGAGAGGGACTTCTTGCAAGGGCAATGAAGTGATAGGACGAGAGGTAATGGCTTCAAACTAAAGGAAAGTAGATTTAGATTACAGATCAGGAAGAAATTTTTCAGTCTGAGGGTGGTGAGGCACTGAAACAGGCTGCCCAGAGAAGCTGTAGATGCCTCATCCCTGGAGGTGTTCAAGGCCAGGTTGGATGGGGCTTGGAGCAACCTGGTCTAGTGGGAGGTGTCCCTGCCCATGGCAGGGGGGATGGAACTAGATGATCTTTAAGGTCCTTTCCAACCCAAACCCTTTTATGATTAACTATAGACAGAGCACCACACCCTCGAAATGCAGAAGAACCAGATTCACTTCCCTGCTGCAGCTGGGGCAACACAGAGATCATGCATTTCCCACTTCTCGGACAAACCCAGGAAAGCTTGCTGATCAACACTCTGCTCTCTGACCTGGTACAATCCCTCAGAAACAAGGTTGACTAGAAGGAATTTTCTGATGGAAAAACACTGTCAAAAAAAAACCCTTCAGTGAAAGGAACTGTATTTGGTTTTTTAGGTTTGTTCCAAGAATTTTTTTTCTGCAGAACATGTTATGCCGCCCACATTAGACAGCCTCACAGTTATTAATGCATTGCAGAGACCTTGAAATCTCAATCTGATATACGGCTGCTTCAGTCTGTGCTTCTTCCTACCCCATTATAAACTTGACCTTAATTAACCCTCTTAGTAAAATGGAGTTTGTTGACTCTCAAGGACAGTCTCATTGAAAAACAATGTTGCAGTGTCACTCAAAAGCTAAAGTAAGGCTGCTTTATAGAGGGATTTGTACTAAAACCCCTTGAATATTAATAGCTTCTTACGCTATGTGGTTTATATAAATTTATCTATATAAGCTAGGATTGAGCTCTGTCTTTCCCAGACTTTAAAAACGTCGACATTTCCTTTAGCAAATATCTATTTCTGTTTGGCAATCACTATATCAATTCAGTAAAAAAAAATAGATAAATGTTTAAATGTAGATTTAAAGCCAAATATGGCAGATTAATTTCACCAGCTGTAAATCAAAACGCTCCCTATTAAACTAGAACATCCAGTTAACAGAGTAACTTCTACTGTGGAATGTAACTTCCTAATGGAAATTTTTATTTCCTCCCACTTTAAGCAGTTTTACAGAGAACAAATATGTGGGGCAGATCCTTAGGCTGGATAATTTACTTTAAAGACTTCTATGGAAGGGTTGCGTGTGGCAACAATAGCTGCTGCCCTGATGTTATTTGAAGGTCTTGGAACACGTTTAGGGCTGATGGGTGAGAGAAGGGTCTGTACTGGCATCCTATCTGTATGCTGCAAATATGACATAAGACAACAGCAACTCATCTTTAACAATTCACTTTAAAGGGAGGGTATGCTTTCTTACGAAAAGAATTTTGACCACTCAGAACTACGTTGCTTTCTTTGTCCAGAAATATAAGCTTCATAGCTCACGGTCACATGGTTTTTTGCCCTTGCACATCTCTGTGCCAGTCTTCACTTTCAAGAGCTATAACAAGCTGTAATTATTTCTAAGTCTATTTAGGGACTGAACAAAGATTATGAGTTAGTTTAACAATGAAAATATTCATACAGAGCATGTAAGTAGCTGAAGTTATAAAAATTCCAACTGATATTTTCTGAATGGTATTTGAACATTAATGTTTTTCCCCCATAAATTACAAACTATTTTATGGATGTACAGTACATTTATTACCTTGTCACGAAGTACATTTTATCCTCCTGATTCTGAATAACAGTATGCATATATAGCACAAATGCCAAACAAGGGATTTTAAGACATTTACGTACCAGGAAACCAAAAATAAAAGCTATTATTTACCAGTGGGTTAGTGTGCAAGCATTTCTCAGTAGTTGACATAGTACCTGAAATTTGCAGAACTTCACAATTTCACCCAGGTCTAGAGTATTTCTCATTCAGTTTATTTTTCTACTACTGTGCTGAACTATTTAAGTAAAAACCAAAATATTTAAATACTGTGTCCACTACAAAGCATGTGCTACCATGCAAAGACTGCAGCCTCAGCGGGTGAGGAGGAAAACGTGCCTTAGCATCTAAGCAGGCAACTCAGTGGGCAACGTGTTGTATCAGAGAAGTTTCTAGTCTTCCACCAAAGTCCAGTGCTGGGGGAAGCTGGGCAGAGTGCAGAGGTGGGGAGCTCAGAGCACACAATCTATGCACATTCTGCCAGTGTTCCTGCACTACTAATTGCATGGACTAGGAAATGTGGTTCATAAGCATCCAAATTCTTGCAGAGACTCCTTTCCCTTATGGATACAGTAGAGAGAAAGAAAATTCATGTCATCTTTTTGTGTAAGATTCAGTAGAGTAGTGAAAGCTTTTTGCTCTGCAGCGTACCTGGGGACCACCATCGACTGTCAGTCCTCGTTTCCTTCACCTGTATTATTCTGTCACTAGAGTGTTCAGTTGCTGAAAATTATGATATTGGAGATTCCTCTTATATGCCTACTAATACGAACTAATGTATTTGAAAATCGCTAAAGAGACATTAGACAATATCTTGCTTATGTTACTACATTAACAAAGACAGAATTATGTACTGTGGAAAGGAGAAGCACTCTAAAACAAAGCCAAATGCTGAAATTAGTTTATAGTCAAATGCTAGACAGGTTTACAAGCATCACTGTGACTACCTGCCACTGTAAAATTAGTAATTCTTTGTCCAAGTCATGCAGCCATATTAGCACAAAATGTGAATTATTTCTCTCACACCAAAATTGCATGCTATGACCAAAGCACACAATACTCAATTAGAGAAACCTAACTGTTCCTTTTTTCCTCCCTTGAAGCTCTTCCAGATTTTATGTGTTCACAGTAGCCTGGCAAAATTATTTAGGATAAAGTAATAATTTTACCTACAGCGCATGGAATTATCAGCTGTCAGAATAAGCCTTTATAAAGTTTCTTTTGAATGAAATTGTTTTAATCATATCAACAAGGCACCTTGACTGCTCTTCTGACCAGCCATTTTTAGTACAAAATAGTTTGCAGGCCTGTCACATACTTCATCATTTAAATGCCAGGGGAGAAGATGGAGTCAAGGCTTACTTTACCTTAACTAGCGTGCCTTTGAAAACTAACAAAAACCCAAGAACCCCCAGCCAAATAAAAAAGTCCCCCAAGCCAAATCAACTCATTGTTAAAAGGATTCAGTATGGTGAGCATTCAAAATATATTATATAGTGTTTGTTCACTTCTCTGCCATTTCCTTCCTGAGGCTTCATGCTTGGACATGATCTACTGACCACCACCTCCCCGCTGTATACAGTTATATGTCAGTAAAGGCCAAATTAAACTACAACTGTGTGTGATGAAGTTGGGGACTATGAATCTGAGTAGTTTATGTATCCAACTCAAGATTTATCATCTTTACAGTCTTTATTTGCCATTCTGGCATACACAGAGCATATTTTCTCTTTCTTCTATGACAAATAACCTTTAGGATCTAGGACTTAATTTTTCAAATATGTCAAAGTGTTTAGCAATGCTTAAAAAGCTAACATTTCTCTGTGTGGAATGTGAAACTTTTTGATTGACGACACTGTTCTGGAATATTTAACCAAAACAGGAAAGCCTACCACACTGCTGGAAGTGATCTGCTGGTTAACATTTGTTTTTCCTTCCCTCTAACATATAAATTGTACAAGCTAATTCTATTTACTTTCTCAGATAGCCTACTGTAAATACATTCAAGAAAATACTTTTTTCTATTTACTTTGTATAAATCATAAAAAGGAACAGCTGCTTTAAAATCAAAAATTATGAAAAACACCATAAAAGTGGGCAAGTAGCAGAGTGCGTCTCTCCCATTTTTGCTATTCTAAGGTGGAAGAACTCGACAATTTTCCTTAGGTAACAAAGTAATGACATGATTCATTTTAACACAACTCTACTTATTTTTGGGTGTTTGTAGCTAAGAAAACATGTATTTTCAATTCCAGTATCTGTAAGAATTCCATCTGATGTATCCAATATTAAATATGTATTTAGTTGCATCCAGAAGTGATACATTTCCCTTTTCAGAAAGTCTGAGTATGCAGATGTTAGCAGGCTGAAAATAATGTTTTACAAATGAGAAGTCCATGCTATGCTTTAATTTTTAAGTAGGAAAAAAAATGACCCTCTGAAAATTAACCATATACAGAGCGTGTAACTTGCTGAAGTTATAAGAATTTCAGCTGGTATTTCCTGAATTACCTGACCATTAATTTTTTTTTTTTTCTGAAAGATGATAAACTAAATATTTTACAGATGGACAGTAAATTTCTCATCCCGCACATGGTAAAGAATATGTCTTGAATAAATATGACCAGGGAAACAAACGAGGCAAATATTAACTCATTTAAAGAGTGTTAAAAGGACACGCAGCACATGAAAGAAATTCTATGGGAAAGAGTCTGTCCTGAAGCCACCTCATGAGAAAACAGAAAATAGAAGTGACTTCTATCAAAATAACTCACCGTCCCCTCACTTGCTTTCTCAAGGCCCATGCTGAACAAAGCACATTGAAATCTGAGAATTAGGACCTACACTGTATATAATATATATGTGTGTGGATGTATATATATACACACACACTAGAATGTTTCATTCTAAAGAAATCTAAATTTCTGTCTTCAAGCAAGCCTCCCCTATGATCCCAGTGTCTACTTTATTTTTGCATCAGTGTTGTAGATACAGATACTAAGGCAAAGAAAAGTTTCATATTTTCAGACTCATTACTGTAATCAAGTCAGACAAGGCATACATTTAAGACAATGTATATTAATCCATTATTAGACTAAGAACTGCATTATTAATAAGGATTTTCTTCTTGTTAAATAACACACTTCCATCTGTGATACATGGCCACCTAGTGACTAATTTAAATTGATCGAAACATTTATGTGATATACACTGTTAATTACATTTCACCTTCACCACTTTAACATATTCTGAAACAACTGTCAAGGATGCAGCATCAACCTGTAATTGGTGGCTGTGAAATGTGTAGCTTTGATAAACACTTGGTGAAAACTGTGCTTATTATTGTATTAAGACATTATTTTAGAAGAGGCAGCTCCACCATTTAAAAACAGATGTGTGTGCATTCTTGTTTGGGAGAAAAAATTAAAAATCATTTAAGGTACTGATAGGGAACAGGGAGATGGTTTCTTTGGTATGCATTTGGGGTTGGTTGGTTGTCTGTTTTTAATTAAGTTTAAAAAGTAACCTCTTTGTTTTATTAAATGTTGAAACTAAATCAAATTCTCAGTAAATATAAACCACTTTGATCAACTCCAGCTGAAACCAAGACTTTTTCAGAGTTTAAGAAGTTGGTTCCATTTGACTTTAGCTTCTGTGAGGTTAGGTAAAATATATATGACTATTTTCACAATTCTGCAGTTCCAGTTTATCCAGAACTACAAATACTTACACGATCTGTACACATATTCATAACCTTCATGCTGCCATCTCATTTTTTTTTCCCCTGATGTCTTGTACCATATTTCCTAAAAAGAAAAAAAAAATCACCACTGAAATAGTACTTGGAGGTGCAAATAAGTATTTGAATTCTGCACATTAAGCTGTCACGTTACTATATCCATACTGAATGTTCACAGTTCTTTATTCAAACACAAAGAGATTAAAATCCAGACAGTTGCCTGTTTATTTTGCATCCCATTATCCTAATTATAGATGCACATTGCTAGCAAATTTTGTTTACAGACACCAATTCTTCGTAGCGTATTGTGAAATGCACACAACCGCTAGGAACCATCAAGAGTGAAACAAGGAATAGAAATGGGAAACTCATTCATTAACTTGCTCTAACTGATTTTCTTGCTGTAATTCCACTGTTGTCATTAGATTCAAAAAGTCCACATTTGTACTTGCTAGTGAACTGAACCTGAACCAGAAAGGTATTTTGGAAAGTGGTGATGACATCTGGATAGGTGATCTCTTGGACTCCTGCTTCCAATAAAATAACAGTACAGGGGCAAAATATGAAGAAAGAGTAATATCCAAGACCTCCAGGTAGAGAGGACGGAGAAGGGAGATTCAATAAATAAATGGTCCTGACAGTTCTTTATTCGTTCCTGACAGTTTATGGCATTTGAAGGCTTCTGTATCATTAGTCATGACACAGCGCACTTCCCCTCTCTCTCTCTCTAGCTTTCCATACATTTTCCAGCTCTTTCCTCACACCTAAAGTTTAAATGTACAATTGTTTTAGCATTGCTTTTTAGGGTTTTAAATTAAGCCTGAGGTTTGGTTTCTCTCATTGTGAAGTCAGTTTATATTTCCAGGCTAGTAATGAATGAAACTTTGACAGAGTATAAGAACCACTTTAAATTTGCTACTATTGTGTGAAAGATTGTTTCCACTCTGTATTAAATTTTCATTGGAGATTTATTCTGTAACATTACCTATTCTCTATCCATAATTACAAAAATAAAAGCTCTGGTAAGGATGAAAACAAACACCCCCTTCACCCAGCTAATTATATTTGACCTTTACTTGCTGTGTGGTTTGCAGCATAGAAGTGCTGCAAGTAGCAGGAGCAATCTCAGATAATGGGTGTTGCTTAACAGAGAAAATACTTCAGAAGTTGCAAGTGATAAGATAACAAAAGAAAGTGTTTGTTTTCTATTGCATTGCCTGTATCAAATATTATTTAGTTGCTCTGGATCACTACTAAGCTGGGACCAGTTACTGGCATATTTCGGTATTATTGCTGCATTCCCTTTTTCAGGAGGTAGGTTGGGCTTCCAGCTTTCTTGCAAGTGTTTCACCTGAAAAACTAATGCAGTTTCAAATCGTTATGTGGGGAGCTTTCATAAGAGCGCAGAAGAAAAGAGCACATCTCCATCTGGGGACTGACATATGGCTGTTACTGGGTTTAAAAAAGTTACCTCAGAAATTTCTCCCCATCAGCTCCTCAACAGGGTGAATCCATTCCCTTCTGACCCTGACACCTATAACCAGCCGAGGTGCATCAGTAATGATCGCACTCTTTCTTCTCTTGCAAAACAAATTCAGACAGGGCTTCTTGATGTCCTGAAAACTCTTCTAATCTTTCTACTTTGAAGACCTGCATTGCTGTAAGTAGCCA
>NW_009649940.1:274831-285735 GCF_000708025.1 Charadrius vociferus
AACCAATCTTCCTAAAAGAAATAGTGACAGAAACAGGAAATTTGGTTTCCTACTCAAAATATGTGACTAAGGCACTACATGGGAAAAGAACTTACGTGATTTTTATTTTCAGGCAATGTTTCATAACTCCTATTATTAGACCAATTATCAATCCACCCAGCTTGTGACAGCCAGGGACAAGAAGAGAAAGTGGGCTTCATGATTGGCCAGTCACGCCTGAAGAGGCGATGGTCCTGCTCCCTCTGTAAGGGAGACAGTATGCTAACAGACCCCCTTGAATTTAGGCTCCGCAAGCACCATAAGTCCAACAGCAGATGACATAATTTAGAACGTACACATATGGAATTTACTACACACCTTCCTCGGATCTGATTTGCACTAACAGTGTATTTTTAAGCACATGTGGATGATACAGACTGTACCTACAGGAAATACAGAGACTACTAGAGGACACTGTCTATAATCTCTTCGCTTTTGGTAAAAGGATTCCGGAGTTTAACAAATCAGAACATCGGGAAACTGAGAGACTCCTTTCTAGTCAGAAGTCTCCTTGATAGCCATTTCTACAAACCTGTAGAGGGAAAAAGACTTTACGGTCAACTCCTAATACATTCTTTTGTGCTAGTTTTAAGGCAGCAGGTAATCATCCCACCTCCAGAATTCTAACTTTTATAAAATATAACATGAAGCTCCCTAATCACTTGCAGTTATTAAATATTATTCTTCAGAACACCCATGTAATGTCACTCCACAGATCGGTTTCTGAGAATATGAAACATTCTTCCTTTGTATTTATTCTTTGCTAATGCAATTAATTGCAACATGCGTTCCCTAAAGAACTTACAGGTTCCTTGGGCATTACAAAACAAGTGTTGCCTTTTCCATCTTTGAGTGACTGAGCACTGTATAAGGACAGTATTCATAACCACAGAATCAAGATCACCATGAAATGTTTAGTCTTCGACTAAAAAGCCAAATAAAAGTTTCTGACAGAAATGGAAACGCAATCAATATGAAGTACAAAACGGTAAATGCACAAGTATAAGTAGTCAAATTTAATTCTATTTTAAAAGTTGTATCACGTGTACAGTTCATACCACAAGATGTTGACTTGCTTACATAACAGCACAAGAATATTAATTGATTCTAATGATAATTTTCTAATTCCTGAGCACAAGAAAACATTGCTCTGTGTATACTGGTTACACAAAGCCCTTCCATCGAATGCATATTTATTTAGTGTTTGCCACGTAAATTATTCTAATGGGAGAATGTTGTTTCAACACAGTGTGTTAAACATTCCATCTTTCTGAAAGTGAAATGCCATTGCTGTTCCTAATTAAGCTATTTTCCTTTTAAGTTTTCCAGAGGATGATGTGAAGGGTGGCAATATTGATGAAGATTAATTGGATTGAAACTAACTGTGATACAGCTGTAGATAAGGTTATTTTGCTAGTTAGCAAATGAAAATTACAGCCATTTAAAAGCTGGGTACATAAAGGCTTGGCTTTCTTAGTGTTCAGATGGTATACAACAGAAAAAATCCAGGAGCTACAGGAAACAGATATGTCACATATGCTGGCATTCTTCCGTTCGATTTAAGAACACTGTGAAAATGCAATGTTAATTCATAAATAAATAAATAAAATATATGTATTATGTTAGTGGATTATTTGGTTTTGTCTGGGAACTCGATAGATCTTTTTAGCTAGTATAATTAAAAAAAAAGTCAAGGGAACAGAGCTTTGGCTGAGCACTTGCACTACAGTGCTATAAAGATACTAAATAATTACAATTGCTTTGGAAAGAGTTTTTCAAAGGAGACAAATAGACAGTTTCTCAGCTACTTGAGGTCAATGACATCAGGTAGATTTCTTTACCTACCCAAAACTTTAGACTTGTAAAAATCCAACTGACGGCACGACTTACAAACTGCTACAAAAAAAAAAAAAAAAAAAAAAAAACCACAAAAAAAAAACCCCAAAAAGAAAGATCACATCCCAGAAGATGCTACCTTTCAAAGTAAATAATTCAAAATCCATGAAATGGAGATTCCACACTCTGATTAGTCCTTTTTTAAAAGACAAATGGAAGTCTGCTCAAAATTTACTTCCAGACATTTGTTTATGTAACTCTTGGTCAACAGCAACTATAACACAGTATTGCAACTTCCTAAAAGCTGGCTAACAGGTTCTTCAAAGATTATCTTCTCAACACCGGGCAAAGTAACTACAGTTGCAATTTTATCAAGAGATTTAGAAACAACCATAGTAGACATCTTTTTAAGCAGTAAGGAATAGTTTTTTGAGAAGTCAGACTAAGTCTATTACATCTTCCTCTGAAATCATATTTATATATACATACACGCACACATGCGCACAAACATAGTTAAGAAGTAGTTGAAAACTTGAAGTATTTATGCCTCACAATTACTTAACTGAGCACCTAATTTTCCTGAGTGTAACCTCACACTGTATCAAGAGTAAAACCAGCTGCAAACTAAAACCAGGGCAGTTACCTGGAGAGAAATGAAGTCATTGCAAGTGTTTTGTACAACCAATTTACATTTACAATGCAGAAACAAAAGTACCAGATACATCTGCTAGTGGCACCTTACCTTTAGATACAAATTACAGCACACATCTCTTCCATTACCTAAGTCAGCATTGAACATAGCACGTAAGCTAGTACTGCAACTTCATTATCATCCTCTTACTCCAGCAATCACACAGCCTGACTAGTTAAATAAATTTAGTTTCACATTTGCAGCTGTTCTATAGAGCTATGGCATTAGTGTTCATTTCCTTCATATGCACAAGTGTAGAACCTATTCAATCAACTGAGATACACAGATCTATATATACTTATATACACATCGTGTTTATACTCATTTCATACTTAATTCAAGTATTATTAAAGCCAATAAAATAATTTGCCGCGTATACTTCCTTATTAGTAGTAAGATTACCATGACTATAGATCCTCATATGCTGCATACATATGCAGTTCATAATGCAGAGATATTACTTACTGATCAGAAATAAAAGTCTTGCAGTCACATTTTTATGCACACATAGAATACAACCTGTAAAGTGGGAACACCTGCTGTTACTTGTAAAAACATTTTGTTCTTAATAAGGTGTGAAGATGTGTACCTCCCACTTTTCAGATTCTTCACTCGTATGCAAAATTTCCCTTTTCTGTTATTTTTTTATTTTCTAATTATTATTATAGCTGACATCACTATCAGCCATCCATTAAGAAAGGAAGCATATCCCAGTACTCATAGATCTGGATGCCTTCCTAACAGTATCCACGGCAGCATCCAGGTTTAGCACAGAACCATCTCAGAGCTATCAGAACTTGTTAGAAGAAACTGTGTGACAAGAATATATCTATCTTACATAAGACAGAGCTGAAACTAAAAAGCTCTGCAAAACATGGCACTCGGCACCAGGCTCCAGCAAGCAAAACAGCTGTATGTGAAAACACAAAATGGCTTGACACAAAGTCAGGTCCAGCAAATCTTAAAATGCAAAACCTGTTCTTGTCCCTTCTCAATCCAAGATGTTTCTACCAAAAACCACATGAGTATTGCTACAGTTTGCTCCTCAACACTTGAGGATGAGTTATTAGCCAGGACAAATTGTCAAATAAATCTATGGAGCTGCCGCCCGACTGGCTAAGCCCTCATGGACTCCTAACTCCCGGGAAAGGAGATGCACGTATGTGAGAAGAGCTGTACGTGGAAGGAGTTCTGTCCAACAAACCCTATCTAAGCTGAGCTGGCACTGAACTCTGCAATGTTTCCTGAGCTATTTACATGAACTAGATAATTTTGGGGTTAGGATATTGCAGCCACATGTTACCATGCACATCTGAGGACTACACAAAAGATATTTCCCTAGGGGAAAAAAAACCCCAAAACATCTCACCTATAACAGTAAATTTTATTGACTAGTACATTATATTGATTTTTGAGTTGAATGTACACAAATAAGGGAGATCCTTACTTAACTTGTTAAACAAGCTAAACCCTATAAGTAGGGCATTCGATAAATTTCCTAGGAAATAAGACAATTTCATGAATATTATTGAACGGAGCACAGAAATACACAAGAAGGCGTTTAACATAATAAAGCTCCAACTCTGTTAACCCTCTTGAGGCTCACCACAATTTTCAAACAAAAAGTCTTCTCCACTGTCACAAAATCCCAAAACTGAATACAAATAACACAAATAGTAGACATCCATCCATACCTCTCCCAGATATTTGTCATTTAAAATTTACACTCTATTGAAAGCCACACAAGCGAATAAAATGGTGATTTAATATGTTTGCAAGTCAAAGGAAAAAAGTGTCTTGGTTTCCTACCTGCCCGATTTTCTTAAGTGTTCCAGAAATCATACAGGAAACAAGTATGCCTTAAGTCTCTGTGAGGACTTGGGTTTTCATGAACTGTTAGGACTTGCAGAGATACAGCACCATCAGTTTGGGGGAGCTAGAATCTTCCCAATCCCACATCCCGTTCACAGCCAGTTACAATTGATACTATCCATTAAATTTAGAATCAGAAAAGGCAGAAATTTAACTACACTGCAGATTAAATAACTTTACATGTATTGTAATTTTGCTATTCATACTTGTGGCTGAAAACCAAAGCTGATATAATTTCTAATGTCATGCATGTCACTATGCTCTTTGACTTTTAAATATAAATTAATCAGATCATCTTTGACACCAAAGACAGAAATGTCTTGGTACGGCGTTCACGCTGGCAATTTGTTTCAAACACAATAGGTAGGTAGTACTCTGACAAAGAGTAAGTTGTGAGTTGCGGTCTGGCTGCCTACTTGAAATACATTTTCCCTGAGGCACTGTGCCCCTCTCCCTCTTGCGTAGACAGAAAGCAGCGCACCATGCAACTCCGAGCCACAGTTCATCTTGAAAGCTGTATATAGATTGCTACTTATTCTCGTTCTCCACATGTTGCAAATTCTTTGGCTCAAGTACAACTCTCATGAGATGCTGCAATGTCATTAAGAATGTTTGCTTATTAAATGAAAGACTGATTTTAAATCAAGATCCTTTTTATTAAAAAATGGGTATGTCAAAAGCCCTGACTTTCCATTACTAATCCATTTCAACACTGCACTTTCCATCAACTCTGCAGGACAGAGAAACGCTTGCGTCTTTATTTTCATGGGAAATTCAGTTATCCCTTCACAAATTAGCAATATTAAAGTGTTGCTATTATGATTACTAGGACAAGGCATGCACAGAAGCCTCATCATCTCTCTCCCTTTCCGTTTCTACTTTAAGTTACACAGCTTTGTTTGATAGAGATGCCGACCAGTAAGGCTGAGCAAGACAAGCATCTAGAGTGCCAGGGAGTTGCACAGTATGCAGCCAGGCAGCTCTCATTAGTATTGGTGGAATCATGCACTAAAAATGCCTCCAGCTCAACTTTCGTAATTTACCTCCACTGATGTGATTTGGATGACTATCAGTACTGACTCTACTTTTTTCCATGTAAACAATGTAACTACTCTACAAAACAGAAAATATGTAAATTCTATGATTTAACTTTACACAGCAATTCTGTACTAAACTATACTATGTCCCAGAAGGTTTTGCCACTAGATCATTATTTACTAATGGGCTGTAGGGTAGCAATAGAACATAACCTCCAAAGGCACCAAGATGAATATTTAATCCAGAGTTTCTGCCTGTTAATATTTTATTAAAGCCTGGCTATTTTCCACCATCCTGAAAATACTAAATTCCATTAATGATAATTGTGAATCTCAGCGGGTTCAGATTTTAGCAGCTTCTGGATATTACAATGAAATAATTCCTATGCCGTTCGTTAACACCAAAGATGGTGCTACTTGCAGCTTCAAGCCCCAATATTTATTTGTTAATAATTTTTTTTAACCTAATCAGTACAGGGTAGGTACTGGGTTCAGAACTCACATTAATAATAAAATTACAAAACTATGTCCTTTTTGGAAATAGGAAAAGCAGCACTTGGGCTCCAGTTCCCTTGCGCTGTGAGAAATAAGACGCAGGCCTTTTTCTCTGTTGTGAACTGAGCCAGCTCTTACAAACGATAGCTCTTCACTCATCCAGGTAACATTAATTGGATATCACAGCCTGGTTTTTTCTGGCCCTGTGCAAAACAATATACACGATGATGGTGCCAGCAACAAAGCAATGGGCACTAAATTAAATTTTCTAGATGAAGCCCAGCAGAAAAACCTCTCCCTGTGCTTTTCTATGACTAGAAGACTAATCTCCAATGACTTTATTGAATGTTTTTCACAGATATCCGATTATCTAAAACAATAAAACAAAGCAAGGCAGTTTATTGCCCTGGGAACAGCAAATTTCCTTCCCCCTTCATTACAGAGGTACTGGAAACAGAAATCCACTACTGACAAGTCCTGTAGGACTGGGATGTAAAGAAAATAGTTAAGCTAACGTTCAGGATCACTACACACAGAAAAAATTCCTTCATCTTCCTTAAGCCGTTAAGTTGCAGAAGAAATTGCACTAAAAAGTTTTTCGCTACTCTCTTTAAAAGTACTTCTACACTGTTTAGAGAGCTTTTTAGAAATTGTAATGGACTAACCAAGATATGCCTAGCAAAAGATGCAAACCCAGCTAAATGGTCTTCCTACAAACTGGAAACCTTTTCAAAGCAAGAGTTCCACCATCTAGAAAACAAGAGATTTGGTATCATGTCCTTTAATTCCTTACAAGAACAGTTTCATTTAAAGTTTCATTCAGACAGTGGTGTAAACACATCTTATCTGCATTTGATAAGCAAATGCTTATCATCTCTGGTAGCTTTTGAACTAAAAATATATCGCTAAAAAAAAGTTCAATATCCATTTACATTGACACTTACCTGTCACTAGGAATACTATTAAGGCACAGAAAATCAAACACGTTTTGTTTTGAAGGCTAAATCTTCAAAACTGCAATGAATGCAAAAGTTACATAATTGATACACATGTTCACTAACGAGCTTATTTTAGCAGCAGATTTTACCATATAATGCTTTCTACCTAAGGAACAGCAACAGAATATATTTATTATTTTCATTTCCTATGAGAATATTATTATTCAAAACATGCTTTATATGAAACTCATGCATTTAGATATTAACATATTTTGGATATTATGTGTGTCTACATATATGTATTTAATTTTTATATGCAAAATGATCCCCACGTACTTTCCACTTTTAACTCTACCACACAGTACATTTATGTGCAAGACTGAAGACATACAATTCCATTCTGAAGACATATAATAACCCATTTGTAATCGCTCTAATGTTTTATAAATCTTTGAAGTATCTTGGTTATGCTCCCCACTAAATAAGTTTATCTTTTTTGTTTGTGCTTTTAAGTCCCACCTGACAGTACAGGTGTTTAGGCCTTGATCTAATGCCCACTTCAGTAAAAAAATCTTTCATATACCTGAATGAAGTAGGAAGCCCAGCTTCATTGTCCTTCAGAATGCAAACTGTCCTTCCCTCACTACAATTCGACTTTCTTACTGTGTTATTTACTCTTCTTTTTTTTTTTTTCCCTATGTATATCACTGAGGAAAGGGAAGAGGAGATAGAGGACGAACTGGTAAGTATTCAGGATTCAAAATGTTTTGAGAGTAGTGACTACGACCAGCAGAGCGTCAGCAAGTCAGATTGAAAGGGGTAGGTAGAAAATTGATAATGTACAAGAATAAAAGCAAACGTGCAGGGACTTTGATGTACTTTCATCACAAATCTTGCAATACTCAGCACAAAATGACCTTAAACAGCAGTTCTGATGTAACAGCTGATCAGTTTAATAGATGCTAAGCATTTTGCCCTGTTGTGATGAGTGACATAGAAGGGCCTTTAATTCCAGATGAGAACTGTATTTTGGAACACAAAAAGGACTCATAAAAAAATCTCATGTTTAGGCAGACTTTTAAATGTGATGGTCTATTAACTATTCAGACAAGGTAGGAAGTTACTAAGGATCGCATTAAATGCTGTCACAGCGTGTGTGTGAGCGAAAACATATACAGAGCATTTGACTGATGATATGCGGCAAAGCTCTCGCATATACTCATGAAGTAGACAGTTGATAATGGGGAAAATGATCATTAATTAAAACATAGAAGTGAAAGATGCTTATCTAGCATGCCATTAGCTGCAAAGCGTGCGTGGGGTGAAGCTGAAGGATATACATATGAAGAGCTAATGGTCTATGGCAGGCTTCTACAGATCCTGTCGCTGATAAGGATTTTGCTTCTGAAAGATAAGGAAGTGGCAGAAGAGATAACTCACTGGATGGGGCACTTTTCAATTTGCCTTCCGACTACAGCAGAAAATAAATATGGAATGGATAAAATGTATCACAAATTTGGAGATACATTTAAATGTTTCCCTAGAAGAGATTTTTTCTTTATATACTCAGAGTAGTAAGCGCCGTTACTTCCATAAGTGAACAGGTCCTACATAGTATATTACACTTAAGTATTTATGTCATTTTGTATACTCCGAGTTGAAATTTTATAAGTCTGGGAGGAAAAGTAGTTCTCCACCAAAAACAGTGCAACATTACCACTGATTTTACTAGAATTAGGATTTTGATTTTTATATATGCATAAAAATATTTATGTGCATATGTATATGCTTGTGTAGCAGAGTTGTACTTTAAGTATAGCTTAACATTAATAAACGTATTGTTATACACTAAATTGCCTTATATGTAAAAGCACACACACCTGAAAAATAGTTTTAAAATACTCATAATAGTCTTGACCTATATTCATACTACTTTTACCTCTTTATGTTTTCATTTATTTTTTCAGAATCATTATACAGAACCTTAATAAGTAGTTATCCAAAGCTTAAAATACTGGGCAGAATAGTTCATAGTTGAAAGAGAGAAGGGAAGCACTTAATTAAAGAGCTAATTGTTAAAAACAAAACGAAAACCCACCTTTCTGTGCGCTTGTGTCCATTCAAAGATGCTGAAGATCTTAGAATAGAATCATAGAATCATTTAGGTTGGAAAAGACCCTTAAGATCATCAAGTCCAACCATTAACCTAACACTGCCAAGTCTGCCACTAAGACATGTCCATAAGTGCTTTGCGTACACGTCTTCTATATATCTCCAGGTATGGCAACTCAACCACTTCCCTGGGCAGCCTGTAGCAATGGTCAAGAGAGAAATATTTTGGCCAGACCTTGGACAAGTCAGTAACACTGAACTGACTTTTAGGCAGAATGCAAGCCGCTTGATGAATCTGAGTGTGACATGATTATTCAATTACATCTGTATCATTCATACATGCGTCAAAATCCTTTTAGGTCCACAGAGCCATCCAATATTAAATTTTAACTTTTTTTTTGTTATTTTTTCATGTAAAGAAAGATACTGTGTCACGTTTTCCTCAGAGACCTATACTCTCTTTTTTTTATAATTTATTTACATATCTTAAAATAAAGAAAAGGTGCAAGATAATCATGATATAAGCACTCTTTTGTGATGACTTGTATAGTCTACACACAACATCTGTTAACAAATATTAACTTCTAACTTACATAGCTATATAGGTAGGAAAATAAGAAAAAAAAAATAAGAATTTGTTCTACTATGCTGTAACACCCCTCTTACTCCTACAAATTATCATGTTACATTAACAAACTCCTCGAGACTGCCATGATGAGCAAGAAGCACAAAGTATGTCCACACACAAATGACTTACCCCTAATTTCTTTAGGTTAGTCTAACTAATTAATATATTTTTTTAAAACAAACGACCAAGCAGCAACAAAAAGTAGCCATGGTATTTGGAAAAATAGTTACTCATGCTTTAAGAGCAATTTAAAAAACAGAGGACCAGTTCTTTAACAATTTATTAACTTTTTTTCCAGATTTTTAGTCTTTTTTAAAGCTAATTCTAGAGATTTAGAGAGGCAACTTTAACCTAGCCTTTCAAATGGAAGAACTGTAAATGTATGCACGCATAAAGGAGATAAAGAACAGCCATTAAAAATTTAAAAGCCAACCAAAAAAATCCCCAATCCTTCCTCCAGAAAAGTATATCCATAAAGAGAATTGTTTTTATTTAAAAAAACAAGACCAAAATGGAATATGTGACTGACATCGCCAAAAGTATCTTTTTCTAAAACTGGAAAAATACAAATCCTACCAGCCATCACTAAAACAGATGCCAAAAGTGAGGCTTGATCATCATTTTAGTTGAACGTACAAGGATTTATTTTGTACCCGCCCTCCTCACTAGGAATGCAAGGGGGAACAAAAAAAAACCAAACCAAAACCAACCCAAACAAACAAAAAAAACCCCAACCACTAAGTAATGTGCTAAAATCTCTGAATTGCTGTAAGAATGTGAGCACTGAACTGAACTTCTCTAACAATGCAAACATTATGCAAAAGCAAAGAATAAATCTAAAGGTAGCACTGAAGACTTCTTTTTTTAATATAACTAATAAACAGATACAATATAGAAGCACTAAGATGACACAGCAAAAAAAATATAAACAGATTTTTTGCCTCCCTCTCCAGAACGCGTATTTCTTTAAACTGCAAATAAGAATCAGTGATGTTTTCCCCTCACAAATCTCGGGAGTTTTAGAGCCTTGCTCTCCTTTTCCCAGAGTAGTACAGAGCTCTTGTTACACTGTTCATCATCAATATGAAGTTGGCTTGTTGGAACAGAATATTACTTCTTATCTGTCCTCAATATGCATATGTACTCATCTGCTGGTCTCTCCTATATGTAGTTATTACATGAATATGAAATACTGAGAGCTATGCTATCAGTAGAGCTATAATCAATCGCCTGCTGAACGGTTGTGGCACACAAAC
>NW_009649940.1:285767-301360 GCF_000708025.1 Charadrius vociferus
GGCATTCCCAGGGAAGACTGTTTTAATACACCAAAGAACAGAGAGACACACACACGCCTCCCAGCTAGAGCAGGAAAGACGTATCCATTCCCTGCTGACAGATGCTGGAGACTTACCAAAAGCACAGGAGAGATTCATTAAGGTAGCTTCTGCCAGAGAAATGCCATGAAATGAATGGCTAGCCCATGTCAGAAGCAGAGAAGTAGCATCAAAATAAGCACCTGAAGCGTTACTTTTTCTCTTTTTAAATCAAAACTCTTTTTCAGTAAAAAAATTCCCAGGCAAGCAGAGGTTTCAATGAGCCACCCCGGTAACCGGGGATCTTTTGTGTTTGCTTCCCCATTTGAAAGTTGAAACATCAAGTCTTATAAACTGAAACAAGGCAGCCAAACCCATCTTTGTAAGAGAAGGTAACTTCGGGTACAGAGACATCTTCCTTTCAAGGAAAACTGAATATTTTGACCTGGAACTGTGACACCATAATCAAAATAATTCAAGAACAAACACCCAAGGATTTTATTGGTGTCATATTCAATTCTGTACAAACAGCCAGCGATGTTAACGGTAGGATTACTCAACTGTAATAGCAAAAAGCAAAATGAAAGATCAGGTGGTATTTTTCTGCAGACATATACAGAGCACAGTGTGATTCGATCCGCTGCTCGCACGGCGATGCCCGGGGGACAAGGCCCTTTTCTGTGGTTACATAAATTTCAGCACAGCTTGGCCCTTGGCTCTGACCTGGATTCCCAGTAACCACTAGACATTCAGCAGTCAAGGGAACGGGGGATGTAACGTTTGCTAGCTGCACCCCACCGGCACGGGTTCATCCTGCAGGAGGAGAGCTGGGGAGGCTGCGCCGTGGGACCTCAGCAGCACAAGGACCACGACAGCTGCGCTGCGACGTGGTGCATGGCTGGTGCTTCATGCTTGCCCTTACATTTAGTTGCTTGTGAGGCACAAAGGACCCATCTTAAATTCAAGAAGACAGAGAGCGCAGGATCAGAGCAGCAAAACACAACAGACACTTAGAGGAGTTTCTTTATCTTACTCATTACACCGGAGTCAAGGGTTCAACCACACATCCCACCTGGCACAAACTTTCTACTGCTGCTAATAGAAAGAAACAGTTGCACAGCTGCTGCTTCACAATCCTGACTACAGACATACTGGCCAAACCATAATAAAGCTAAAGGGATGCTTAAACTTTGCCAGTTCAGCTATGGAGTACATTATTTGTCCCCCTCTGGTGCTTTCTGAAACCGAAATATATTGTTATGTACGCACTAATGTATACAAATAGGTGGTTCAGCAAACAGACACTTTGTTTGAAGATGTTCTGTTTTATGCTAATAGAGAAGTAAGAATTGTGCAATCAATTCCTTTCCTATTTATTCGAGCATTATAGAACTACAATACATTACCAGCCTGTGCCAAGAATAAGAAAATTTCTTGGATTCATGCTGACAGTAAGTGGCCCTTTGAGGCTTTGGGTGTTTTCCCCCCCAGACACTCTCCTTATTCTTCTGGTTGATCTAAATCTTATCAATTTCTTCCTCTTCAAGTAAAAAGCAGTCCAGCTCTCAGATGGTTTGTGGTTTCTGAGATTGAAGTGGAGGAAGAATGACAGTCTGTCCGTCTCAAAACCTATTTCTGAATTCATTCATGAGCCCTCATTAAAGATGTAAGAGAATTATGAAGGCAGAGAAATAATGAAATAGGAGTCTCTTTCCAAACTGGTCTCGCTACCCCACCACACTCGAATATCTGATATCCATTGTGACACACTTGCTTCCACATTGGTGAATTTTAATTTCTGTTGCTCAAGGGTAACACTTCAGGAACAGCATGAGTGGTCATTATATCACATACATATTAGAGTCTACCTCTCTTTAAACTAGATGCCTGAATTAATAAGGTCCTTTTCCTGTACAGTGCTGCCACACTGGCAAATATTTTCTGACTGGGTAAAACTAAAGTGCAAAAAAGTGCTTTCCCAGCTGTCTTGTGAAGTCAAGATCAGAGAACAGCATACCGGCTTTTGATATTTCACGTCGGGATGAGCATTTCTCCAGAGCTCTCCATATTGCCAACAGAGACCACGTTCCTTGAAAGCCTTCAACTTGGCAAGGGGGCAGAAAAATTCCTGCCTCCTCCCCCAGTGCACCCCACCCCCCCCAAAAAAAAAAAGTCACAAAGCACTACCGTCACCCACAACAGCGTATGAAAGAATATCTTACTCTTCCCAAATGAAGTACAGATTTAGCCTAGTCAAGACCCTGCTTTATATACCCATATAAATACTTGGAATGATGCTTCAGAATTCATAACTGCAGTTTCTAAGAGTTTGACCCCTACAACTCTACCCACAATCTGTTATGAAGGTAGGACACACTCAACACTGAAGATGGGACCTGATTTGTTACTATTGGCTTGAAAAGATAGGTTGAAGTGTAATGATGTTTATCTTTTGCTGAAGACATGAAAAAGGACGTCTACCAAAATGACATGCGTGACCTACTGACTTAAAGCAACTTAGGTTTTTTTTCCTTACTACAGAGTAATAACTTTGCCACATGCTAAAAAAGTTGAAGTATAAAAGACAAAAAAAACTTTAACAGGTTTTAAGAAAAATGTAATGCTATTTCTTCACAATAAACTAACATATTATATCGTATTTTCCATTTTTTGTATCAATGAATCAAAACACATTATTGTGCCACTGAGTGGAATATTCTGGCTGAGCACTATCCCAAAAGGCGAACTCAAACTTCGGTGCAAAATACTTAAAGAAAGATGTATGCCCATTTCATTATGCTGCAACAATCTCTTTGTGATTTATCAAGAGCAAAACTGTTAGTCCATGTCACAAAGGTACTGAAAAGACTAATTTGTTTGAATAAAATGTTGCTGTAAAGTTTTCTGAACCACCTTTCCTAAACATAGCTCCGGTATTCCAGCACAGCAGTAAGTTTGCCACAAAGAAGTACGTTAACTGTGCAGGAGCTGCCAGTAATTTTGCTTTCTAAGTGATCACTCAATACCGCCTGATAAGATCACATCAGCAACAAGGCCAGCCTTTCAATATTAACTAATTTTATATCTTATCTTTTCCCAGGTGACTGGCTGTGATGCCAGGTGAAAGGGTGATGGAGAATTCAAAACACAAGATAAATGACAGATGCCTGCAAATTTAATTAGCAAACAAAAATCCAGGGACAGCTATTATTTAGTGGAAAGACATAAGCCCTGACAAGGTATCTGTGGGTTCTCCTATCTTGACATAACAAGGGACACCCTGGCAAGGGGAAGAGGAGACGCAGATTCTAAATTTTTCCCAAATATGGTGAAAAACTCTCCCCCACCCCCCAGCTGGTTTGCCAGACTGGTCTTTGCTTGAAGCTACTGCTACGTTCCAGCCACCTCGCTCACACACAAACACGCCCAGAGCGAGGCATGTCTGCTTAGGAAATACCTCCCCAGACCTACGTCTGGTCCATCAGCAAGATCAGTGTGTTTACTCGGATCCATTTCTTCAATTAGAACAGCTCTATCCTCCTTGCGGCTAAGCCATGACTCAGTTGTGGAAGACAGGACATAAGGGGGCAAAAAAGAAAAAGAAAAAAAAAGAAAGAAAGAAAGAAAAAGGCTGTATAGGGAGGAGGAAAAAAATTAAAATCTTTAGAAATGATTGCTAAGAAGCAGTCCTTTCAAGGCAGGTTAAAGCCCTGTATCACTTAGCACTGTTGCACCCAGAATACATTTGCTAAAACCTGCACTGTCAGGTCCCTTATATAAATAACTTGTTCATCTGTGGACCATCTATCAAGCTATATTGTTCTTGAGATGCAGATAATATTCTTTTAAGACTTGGCATCCTGACTGATGTTTTTTTCAAGTATGGTTGGACAGACAATACTGATATATTCTTGGTGAAGTGCACACTCTTACTTTAGGATTCCCAGATTTCTTACAGCGTCTAGAATTTTGAATTACATACCAAATGGTCAAAAAAATAAGTGCCTACACAACACATTTTTTAACCACTCATTATTAATATTTTAACATTAATCTAATTAATCTAATTGCAGCAGTGATATTCTACGCGTTTCCAATTTTATTGCTTTTCAGGTGACAGCAAGCAGCAACCCAAAAAAAGTTACATTTCAATAATAAATTTAAACTGCTATTATTTAGCATGTTCTTCAGCTCTCTCAGAACCTGAACTGTTGGCAGCTTTCTGGAAAGCCAGTTTTGTACTATGTACCAAATACTAGAAAGATAGAGATCTATTAAAATTTGAGATTGATAGACAGCTGGCTGGATTTAAAGGGAAAGTAAGTAGAGTGGCAGTAGCAACTATGTGAACTTAATAGCAGAAAAGTGAGAGTCGTGGGATATCTGGGATCAGATCAGGCTCTGTCAACCAGAAGATAATATTACACCTTTAAGGCCATCGGGGCGCCGTGTCTGGTAAGGAAACAGAAGATTTAGAAACAGCTCTGTCTAGTGTTAAGGGAACCCAAAGTAATTTGAGCTGGCAGAAGGATTTGTAAAATTGCATCGGTTTAGGATAAAGTTTGGCCTGCTCTTCCTGCCTAGTTGAGAAATAGGGTAATGCAGTAAGAACGTACAAATTCTTTTTTCTTTGTCTCTCTTTTTAAATTATTCTTACATTGGTTTTCAGTCTGCACATACTTAGTATGGATCGGCATGCCTATGGCTATTGAACGCCATTCCTGTTCTTTGTAGCTATGGTTTTGTTTTTCCTTACTGAACACCAAATGAAATCGAATAATGATCACTCCAAAGTCACCCTATGGAAGAAAGTACACACGTGTCAGAAATCCTCTTGCAGTTGCTGATATGAAAGTGTACTGAGGAACAGAGTTTTTCATACTAATGAGGTCACCTCATTTACTTTATCATGGAGTCATTGTTACAGTAGGATAGTTGTATTACAGCAATAATTTTAATTGCAGTGTTACCAAAATGTGGACAAAGTATTCCCCTTCTCAGGGATTTACATTTCAGGGAACAGGTAAATCATACAAAGCACAGAAGAAGGAAAGCTGTTAGAATTAATAAAAGAGATTACCATTGGAATATAGCCTCCAAATAATTAATTCCACAATTTCAATGTTAGAATTCATCATCTTATATAACCCTCCAAAATGATCTGTATTTTTTGACCCTCAGAGAGACTGAAAAGCCCTTCCTTTCGGTCATATATTTGAGACACTTCCGTAGGATTTTGAGATTTGCATCAATTCTAGATCATTTTTCCATGCCAACTAATTGTTTAAATTTTTAGTCTATTACTGATGGTTTTAAATAGCACTTTTTAAAGTTTCCCTTGCAGACAGTTTGCACGCATTGACAAGTTTTTCTCCGTTATCTTGCTATTACTTTCATGATTCCCCGCTATAAGTAAATTAGAGAACACACTATTTTCTTTAAGAGCTAGCTATCTAATTCAGTATCAGTAGGTAGCTACTCGCAAGTGATGACAGTAGGTCTCTATTTTACATAGTCCCACCATTGTTCCTTGCCCCTCCTTCACACTTCAGTTTCTCTGCAGGTAGCATAATTTGACAAAAGTGAAATAGAAATGCTGAAAGAGTGCTTCTACTTATTCCTCTGTCTGAGCAGGGGACAAATTGCTAAAGAAGTGTCAAAACTTTCCCTAGGAAGGTACTGGAGCTATTGGGAAGCCTAGAGAGTAACATGAGAAATGACCCAAACGTAAGGGACAGCATTCACTGACAGAGATTACAGATAATGTCAGGTATGGTCCCAAAACCAAATAAACACTCTTCTATATCGAAAACAGGCAAGGACATTGCTGATGATCAAAGGTAAAAGATGGCCAGGGGAAATACCAGATACTGAATCTATATCCTGAAATAAGAGCAAAACCTCCAAATTAAAGTTGATCAAACAAGGAACGGGGGATGTGCTTACAGGAACTTATAGGAATATTAAGAGCAGAACAATAGTAACATATAACAACAGGAAATCTTGTACCTCTCTTTAAGAAGGAAAAGAAAATAACATTAAGCAAGCAAATTTAAGATAATTAGCCTTATCTCAGTTGACCAAAACTCTATGCCTCAAAACTTGTGTATAAGAGACAGGCATCTAAGTTAGTGGAAGCTTGGTAAACTTGTGTTGAATTTTACTGAAAATAGATTGTTCCAGACTAATGCAATAATTGCTTTATAAACAACATAAATTGAAATGAAGTTCAGATAAATTGCTGTATGTTCAATATAGCACTACAGCAAAAATCGTGAGTTTAGCTGTAGAAGACAGGTTGTAGTACAAGAACTGTAAACTGTGTAAAGAATTAACTAAAGAAAGCAACATTGATTTGCATTGCACTGGAAGAAAGTTGTTCAAGTACTCCTCCAAGGACCAGTCTTGAAACTAATAATAATTAGTTTATGTTAACAATTTTGTGGGAGAAAAATGGAATGGACTTGTAAAGTGTGTTGATCAGGAAAAATTATCAAAGTAAAGCTGGACGTAACAGTGAATAACTCATGGAAGTGACGGGAGCAGTAAAACTGTGATGATAGTCAAAGTGCAAGATCATTTCTCCATCAATACAAAGCATTTCTAGTTTTAGATATGAATTATTTGAAAGTGACAAAGGAAGACAGAGATTTGGGTTTCTTTTTCAGACTGATTGACTGAGCTATTAATTCAGTGTAGCCGTGGAAGAAACAAATACACTTTAGTGAGGTGGCAGCTGATGTATTTCCATTTTATAAAGTATCATTAATGTCACAGTACAAAAACCCTTGCAAATCAAAACAGCTTAAAACAGTGACATCTACTCTGCCCATAGCACTGAGATAATGAAAACATGCCTCTTAGAAAGCAGAGAACTTAGTCAACTACTATGCTGTCACTTTTCAGTGAGTAACAAACTCATTAAAACTAAAGATAAGGCAATACATTCCTATGCCTGAAGAAATACCACACCTCAACCTGAGAACAGAAATGATGCCGTCGTTATGAATCAGCAATAACCTTCAGCCAACAGAAGGCAACTGGAGAAAGTTAACCCATTTGGCTGCTATTATGTGCCTCATGTTTAGAACTTGAAGACAGAATTTCTAATGAAGAACCTCTATCCGAATAGTGATCCATCATCAGCTAACATATCTAATGGCCTCGAGCAAATTGCTGATTTAGCTGTTGACCTTCTATATCTCAAATGATTCTTTGCTATGTTACTTTTCTATTGCTGTTATCATTGTATACAGCTCATGTTGCATTTATGAAGATTGCATAGAAGACTACAAGACTATAAATATAAGTTATCTAATTAGGTATTTCTTTGTTACAAGTGTTCCACGTGTAAGCAGGCATCCATCTCAAAGCCTGCTCCCATCTAATTTCAGTGGAAATGTCGCTATCTTCTTTCGTGCGAGAATGCTGGGACCTCTGCATTTTTATTGCACATTGGCTGGTCCGCAAGGCTATAAAATTTATTATCTCAAAACTACAAAGTATTAACACCAGAAGCCAGTTAGAATGCTCTGCCATAGCAAATCAAAACAGGGTTATAATAATCATCACATTTAACATTTGGCATTTAAAGTACAACTTCTGAATAACTCATATTACAGTACACATTAATATTTTTTTATTTTTCTATTTACATCAGGACTGCTGAATGAAAATTAAAAAGTACCTTTATGGAAAGGACACAACTTTAACGTGGCCTGGCAACAGGCATACTACCTATGAAAGGAATTTGCACAAATGTTTTGAAGCCTTTGTTTCTGCAGTACCATGACAACAGCTTCTCACTGTTCAACATCTACAACCTCGCCGGGGAAAAAAACCCTACTAACACAATTTTATCATTTGGATTTCCATCACTTTCGATCCTCCCATATGTGCATTTCTCAGCAAGTTCTCAGTGCTCAATCCTTTTGCCAAACGCTACCAGCCTGCAAAGCAGCTTTGTCTTAGTCACCATAACAAAACAGGGGAATAAAAGTAGGAAAATTGTCTGAAGTTGCATCCATGAGCTTGATTTCTGATATGCTCTGCACGTTTGTCTGGATCCTTTGTCAGGATCTAGCCGGGACAGGCTGGCATGATGTCACCTGCAGTACTGGCTACCATTTTTCAGAAACCAATAAAACATCCTTGTGTAACAGAAGCAAGAAGCACAAGAACAACTTATAAAGTCCTAACACTGATCTTGTGTGACCTCTACATCCAACGCTGTGCAATTACAACACACTCTTTCTAAATATGTCTCCTTCTTACCTAATTATAACATTGAATAGGAAATCTCACAGCAGCCCAGAATCAGACAGGGAAAAAGGAACTGAGGCTTTAATCACCAGCCTAAAGGCAATAGCAATGCATTATGCAGTGTGATTTTGGAAGTATTTCTACTCAATTCCCTATCAAGGGTTAGATAACTGAGGTCAGGTTTATTTATGGCATAAATCAGTACATTTCAATGGAGAGGCACTTGGGAAGAACTTGGCCTGTTTTAAACTGTAATTTAAAACTGAAAAATCATCCTGGAGATAACCAGAGAACTTTAGTTTTTACCATCTTTACATTCTCTTTTCAATACTTCCTTTTATTTACTTCTGTAAGACATGAAGTTAATGGCCAACCTTTAAAGACAAACAAAAACATCACCATTCTAAATGCAACCTAACAACAAGGACACACACATAGACCTTTATGTTTCTGTATGATTTTTATTTTTTTTTTAATGATGTCTCTTAAAGTTTTGGAAAATTCAGCAATTTTTTTTTACCAGTTAAAACAGTATACTAATTGTAAAAGTAGCTCATATGCAATTGTATCCGCACTTTTTAAGTAACTGCACTATTATTCGGCATTTTAAAATATCTGACACGTCACAGGTGTGATATGCAGGGAATTTTCTAAGAAGTTTGACTGAAGGGGGAGGGAGGAGAGAAGGATAGTTTTTAACCCAGTACTTCGGCATCAGCTGTCATCTTAAAAACTGAACTTAAGAGAAAAGAAATAGTCTCATGGATCTTTTAAGAAAAAAAAAAAAACCACAAAATTTTAATAACACCATCTGGAGACCTTTTGTTTGCTTGCTTCCTAATCATCAGAGATTTACAGTAAAGACTCCAATACCAGAACTACTGCTAGCGTGGAGTAGAACAAAGACTTTAAGCTTCAGTAAAAAGTTAGGGCGTGATCTTAAACTCAGTCACATCCAAGTGAGTAGATACTGTGATCAGCTTTGTGATGTGTAAGGGACGGAGATGGTGTGCTGCAAAACCAGAAAATCTTTTGTGCAATTACTTTACATGTCATTGGAAAAGAAATTCCCACTTTTTGCATGAAAGAAGATGGCACCAAGGAGAAGAGCTCTTCCCAAGTTATCACTGGGGCTGTAACTTCGTTGCTACAACAGTGTTTTTACCCCTTCCTCCTCTTTCTGGCACAGCAAGTACTACTTAATCTGCATCCACAGCTGTTGGACTGCTTCACTGTCCAGACAGCTGTCTGCAGCCCCCAGAAAAGGTTTTTGTGTTGATGACTGGACTTTAATCCTCTTCATCCTATTCCCACCAAAAATAAGCAAACACCTGCAGCTGAAGTCAAGTCAAACCAACTTTACCTGATGACAAGCAGGGAAAAAAGAGATGCAGAATGGGGCTTGTCCTCCTGTGCGCATTATTAAAATCAGTTACAGCATACAAAAGGAAGGAGGTCTGCAAGTGAAAAAAGCAGACATACATCACAGACTTTTTTTTCCCACAGTGTTCGAAGGGAGGGAGCTCCTTGATTCCTGGTCACAGGTCCCTTCTGACCTCCTCCCTGGAAACCTTAATGATAAAGGTGATAACACTCGATGAATGCCTCGTAACCCTGAACATAACCTCTAGATTTAATTCAGCCGTTCTTGTCTCTTCCACTTTCTGCCACAGTCTTGTTCAAGAGTTATGTTATCTTGGCTTATAACTTTGACCTCTGAAGGCTAGGGGCATGGAGTTAATCAATTCTTCATACTTTAGACCTACCTGAAGGACTCTATTTCATCATGTCATTGTATTCGCATTCTGAAATATTCTCTTTGAATATTGTGAACATATTTTACCCTCAAAGCTACTAGGAAAAAATGGAGTGAATTCTCACACCCTCTTCCAGCTGTAATCATGGTTTTATTTTGGCAGTGGGGGTGGGGTGTGAACCAAAATAAAAAAAAAAAACAACTCATGACACATTCAACAGTAACACACCAGTGTGCTGGTACAGACGAATGAAGAAACTCTTACTTTTTTTACTTCCAAACTGACAAACTAATGTTGTCCTCTATATTTATTCTCACAGTTCATGTTTTACTTGAAGCCATAGGTAACAGAAGAAAGAAGAGAAAAGGCTCCTAACGATCCATATTTGCCTATCCCCTCTTTCAAGTTTTTCATTATGGGTAGCCCTTATTTACACTGTATGTACAGCTATACGTATGAATTAGTTTAAATATCAAAGTAAGACACTGAATAGCTAGCCAATTAGATAATCTCCATTGCAGGAAAATACTGCTATTTAATTAGCTTGTTAAAGACACCTCCGTACACATACCCTGAGGATAAAACCTCCTATAAAAGAACAAAAAGATATTTAGCCACTACAGCTGCAAACTTTCACAGGTACACAAATGTACCTTTCAGAGAAAATATGTAGAGACCACAGTGATATTTACTCTTAAAGTCACAGGATTCAAAACTGCCTGAAACGTGTCCTCTTGGCTACTACATCTGAGCGCAAGAGGAAATGTTGGCCAGATGTGTACTGGAAGAGAGGAAATCCCTCTCACCCCTCTCCAAAACAAGAGACTTAAAACACTAGCCAGCCCTGAACAGTCCAGAGAGAATCCAACTTACTTGGCACAGATGCAGCTTTCTCAGTTACTTCCTTATCCAATACACACATCTGCCCTTCCATCTCCTACACTCATTCTTTTTAAAGATAGATTTTAATTTTTCTCCTTATTAGGAAAACTATGCAGAAGGATTCACTGACCCTTAGAAGAGCCTGTTAACTGTCAAGCCCAGAGCCTGATGCCTAGAAGCATAATTAATTTCTCATCATATTTGAACTGTTGCTAAACCCAGAAAGAGGGAACACCAAATGACATCATTAATTACTCCGCAAAACAAAATGAAGCTTACTAAGTTTTATGCAGAACCTGAATACTCTTGCAAATGCTCCTGTAAATTTACATTACCCTAGACAACTTTTCCCAGTTGTTAAAGTTATCGATAAAATACTGTTGTTGAAGAGAGACATCATGCATAAAGAAACCCTCACTACACTATAAATTTTCCAGAGGAAAGAAAACCTTGTGCCTTGTGATTCACATACAGATTATGTGAACTAAGTTTTGACCCAAATTATGCTGGGATGAGGAGATATTTCAAATCTGAACTGCACTTTGTAAAGCAAATATTTGACTGAACCACACGAGTAAGAATGTTTTCACAACACAACTTGGTAAAAACCAGAATATCCTTGTTTTTTAAACACAAAAGGCAAAGTTCCATAATGATGATGCTATGTACCTTAAAACATCAACCTAAAACCTTTCCCAGCTACCAAAACAACTACAATTAATAATTCCAACATAGAAATTTCTTGAACTGTCCAGGGGAAATTCTGCCAACTAGTTTCAAACAACGTAATTTAATGAATTTCAACAAGAGATGCTATTAAACAAAAGAAAACACCCCCTACCCCCAAGTTTATTGTACTGTTGCCAAACTGTAACTCATTAGCATGCTGTCTCCACCTAATTTGTAGGTAATCAGCAAAACTGCTTGGGGGAGCAGACATCGTGATCTTTGCTCCACAGAAAATGAGGGATCTTCAAAAGGGAGTTAGGGCTCAGGCATCATGTGTAGGATTCAGAGCAAACCTATTTACTTATCATCAACTTAACTGTCAAATAGTATACTGACTGCCTTCATCTTCTTTTCCAAAATACATGTCTTGTGTCATTTGCCATCTCTGCAGTGATTTCTTGAATACTCTAAGCCTTCTACCTGTTTAGGTAACTGAATCCCAAATGACACCAAGCTCATAACCTACCACCTATCAGCTGAACCTCTAAGATGTGTGCATTTGATCCATAGAGTACAGGCATTAATTAGAATCTCATCTGCAATAAAAAACCATCATCCTACATTTTCCAAAGGATGAGAGCATCCCCAAAACCCGAATCTTCAACTCTAAAAAAATATTAAGCCTGAAACACCTTAAAAGCTCCGTTCTCAGTTTTGTTTTTCAGAAAATAAAATTTTGCTTCACAGCTTGCTTGAAGACCTACAGTAAATCTGCTACGCAAATCTGGTAAGTCGCTAGGAGGAATTGTCTTTGAAACTGAGGTATAGCTCATATCCTACTTAGCAATTCTATCCTATAAACCTGCATCAAGATCTCTCATTACAGATAATCTTTCAGTTGCATGCATAGACGATATGGGCTTTTGCAGTGCTTTCACAAGCTTCCTAGTACTACATACCATTTTACTAAAAAGGGTACACTTGTAACACTCAATGAGGGAAGAGCCCCCCTGAAGAAGACGACTGCTCAATACAAACATTCTGGTTTTTCCTCAAGCATATTTTTGTCATCAATCATGGCATACATAATCATTATATAAAAACATAAATACGCTCACACCAGCTTCCCATATAAATGTTGATGTATTGCAACTAAGCTTGACAAAAGTCTAAGAGCATCAAGAAGAACTAAATTCCTAGAACTTTCACGACAACTGGCCCTTGAGCAAAGGAAGAACATTCCTTGGCAGGGGAGTGCACATTTGGAAAAGCACAGACTCTGAAGCAGAAAACGTCCTTTTGGCTTAAGCACCAGCCATGGGCAGAGTCAGAGCCACCCACCTTGGCTGTGGTTCAGAGATGTGTGACACTGCTAGGAGTGCTGCACGTGCACTGGCAAGGGGAGTCAAGGGGGATGGCAGTGCAGGGACATGTGTCTCATGGTCTTGGGCAAGCCTACAGTATTTTGGTGGAGAAATTAAGTTTATGGAAGTGAAAGCAGATCAAGAAGGTTCAAATCTAAAATGAGACGTTACACCTGTCATACTATTAATGAAGTCCAGCATCAGGGGATAAATGGTGGGCTGGGACCTACACTGTACAAACGCAAACAACTATTTGGTCAGGGCAAGACACAACTTCTGTGCTAGAGTTACCGAGACTTCACTGGAGCATCTGTCTGAGAGATCAAGAGTTCAGAAGAGCAATTCATCTCTGCCCAGTTGTCAGTGTGGCTGCTTTCAACCACCTCGCTCCAAACAGCAGGGCTTAGCTTTCTGCTGGTAACAGGACTCCCATCTCTTCCTGGAGTCTCCACTCACAGCCAGGAACATCCCAGTGAGTCGCTCCCCACCCTCAGCCATACTTTGTGCCAGTTATTTGTACCCAGGTATCTCCCCAACACAAAAATTCGTATGTCAAAATAAAGCAACCAGTGTTCTAGCTTAAGAGATATCTGCATATTGCCACCCCTCAACTATGTCTGTACCACACCAAGGGACCAAAAAAAAAAAAAAAAAAAAAGAGGGCCAAAATGAAAAGTTTTAGATTTTTTAATTTAAGTGTTGTTACGCTACAAAGGCAAGAGCTTTTTCTGCGCATAGCGACTGCTGTTTTCCCCTCACAGCATATGGTCTTGTTTAGTTTCTTTCTCTCCTAGCAGTGAACTAATAAACAAGAGGTAGGCCTCTGTCTTTTCACCAAGGGAAAAAGAGAAACGTACTTCTAACAAAAGGTAGACACTTATCTTTGTGCCAAGAAAAAGTGTTCATGCCCCATTAAGCAGAAGGTAGATTCCTGTCTCTCTGGTTCTTTTGTTTGTTGCTTCAGATTGTTAAACAGAGCAAGGGCACTCCTGCTTCCAAGCACCTGCATTTAATTGCAGCTTATTGCAGTCCCCACAGGGAGGCAGGAACAGCTGCAAGGGAACACTGTACTGATGCAAGAACAGAAAATACTTTTTTTTTTTTTTCCTGAGTAGGAAATGTGCTCTCTTCTACAAAAAGCACACTACTCTAGAGAGAAATCATTAAGAAAAACAACTAGTGCTGCTTGGTTTTCCTCTTGTTTTCTTTCATCTATCTTTGCTCAAACAAGTTAATAAACTGCTATTATAAAAAAAAAAAAAAATCAAGACTCTATAAAGAATCTGTTTAAAACTCACTTTTCAAGAAAAATAATATTTTTGGCTGAGCAGCCTGCTTGTTTGTTAATGGAAAGATTTTTCACAAAGCCTTGGCAGGTCATCAAGACTTAAATTTAAGTAAATATAATTCAATAAAATTAATGCATAAACTAAGTTTAGGACTATCTTCTAAAGAAAAATAAAAAAGCAAGGATTTCTCCCCAGCCTGCACGGTATTTAATTGCTTATTTATGGCAGGCTGTGTAATGAAACTGTAGGAAAGCATGAACATTTTTCCCTTCATGACTGCTACATTCAGTCCCTCTTCTTTCCAGCATTTGTTCCATTTATCTGTCTTCTGAATAGAATATTTTAATAACTCCCTCCACACACAGGGGTTATTTTTTTTCTGGTATTTTTGCTGGATTTTTCCTTGATCTCTTTTAGAAACTACCTAGTACGATGAAGAATGCTAAAAACATAATTACACCAAGCCCCAAACCCACAGGCTGGCCAGCAGTTCCCACTTCAGACTTGGGAGCACTCCATCAGCTGACAGAACAATGAGCAAAGCTTCACATGACAAGGAGGGCTGGTTTGAGAGCTCCTCCAACTTAGGAAAGCAGAGGAAATCCAGAAACCCTGTCCTCCGGTTTGATGAAAGTCAGTGCAAAGCAGGGCACGGTGATGCAAGGAACTACCCGTGCTCATCTCACGCTGAAAAGCCAGCAGGAAAGCTCCTCCTCTTCCATTAAGTTCCCAGGGCTCCCTTGCCTAACTAGGTCACCTCTACCAAAATCAACTGGAAACAATAATCCTAGGGTTTGGAAGCCCTAGGGCCTCCTAGCATAGTCACAACAGCTCTTTTAGATTGCAAATGTTTTCCAGGTCCCAAGATTTAAAAGAAAAATTTGCTTTCTCTATATCATCTTCTGTACCCAGAGGCAGCACAATAAAGAGTATAGTCACAGCATCGCTCTCTGTCGAGGCATCCTAATACAATACAAGGGAAAGAATAATTTTTGTTTCTTCGCATACCACTCTATTGCCTTATTGAATTAAAAATTGGCAATCTTTCTTTTTTTCCCTAAGTACTAAAGAAATAAAATATTTAACCTCCCACCTGTTTCCCCAAAATAAAAAGAATAAAAATGGAAATGTTTTCTTATGCTCTTTGAAGTTCATTGGATTTAAGCAGCCTGTAACACTGAGGTTTGGTTAGTTGCACATCCTGCATGCTTCCTGTTATGTTCCAACTTCTTTATTTATTTCAGACAACTAAAATAGACTTGCTTTTAGCCTAAACTATAGACTAAAAAAGTCAATAAAAAAGAGCCAATTTGACAGCCTCAGTAGTTGAAGCCTTTGACAGAATAGGCACA
>NW_009649940.1:301420-306430 GCF_000708025.1 Charadrius vociferus
CTGATTCAAGAGCAGCTCAGCTTTCGTAATCCATCTAGCCTTTGCCTTAGGTCTTGCAACAACAGGGAATCTTCAGACAGGAGGAGTGGGGTTTCAATTTACACTACAACATGTGCGGGTTAAGCGAAGGAGAATACAAATACGCCACGCATTGTGCTCCAGTCACAAATGCTGGGAATTGAGATGACTCAGGGAATCCCATCTCCTCCTTCTTTCCCTTCTCCTCTCCCACGCTCCAGTCTCAACTGTCCAGCTGAGAGCTGCTGTCTGTGTTCCCCCCTTGGATCCATAATGACCTTGCAGATGAAGATCAGAAACCACAGGATTGCCCTCAACATATGAGAACAGCACCTCTTTCCTGCCTGTCCACGCACATCTCAGAAACCACATCAGTTCAGGAAGGTCTATTTCCTCATCTCCGCAGAGGCATGGTGATGAGCCTGCCCAGCTTCCCTGGCTAACCTGGCTGTGTGCCTGCACATCCTAGCTCAATTTGCTCTGATTTCTGCCTCCTCACAATTCTTTGCTTCCTAGCTGAAAGAGGTTGCTCCAGGGATTAGAAGTGCAAGCATGATGGACCAGATAATTTTCTGCAGTAGAAGAATTCTTCTACAGGACTAAAGTGACTAGAGCCTTCTAAGTTTATTTCTTTCCTCACAAGTACTTCCTAAGGATTTAATTGAGAGGCAGTCACCAGTATTTTACAGTCTCTGGTAACAAGTGAACATAGATGTTAGACAGGGGCCAGCACTTTAGGAAACTTAAAAAACCTTGGAAAGCAGCAAGGAAACTGTAGATGAAGAATACTGGTTAGTACTGGAAGAACATTGGTTAGTACCACCAAGTCTGAATTGAAATTTAATATTTCCTTCATGCGCTGGACATGCCTTAGGTTAATTCATTTTCTACTTGACCAAGCTTTGGTCTCTCAGTCACCTCCAGTGATGATGGAGGCCTCAGATTGTGACAGATGAAGTTGTTCTCGGCTGCCAAACATAGGCTGGCATCACATTTGCTTCCTGTATAAACACCCAAGAGTACCTTCTCAGTTGCCCTCAAAACGTATTTGCGGGCAACTTGAAGCATACTTTCTAGGTATTAGAGGGCAAAAGCATGGATAGGAGCAGTTGCCTGTGAAGCAGCTAACACTACACATGTTCACACCTACAATTTTTCTATATTAAAGTTTCTGAAGCCTCATTCATTCACTTGTTCATAACAGCCTTGATTGAGGCAATAACTCTACACATTTATAATAGCAAATTAGAAACGAGATATTTTCACATATAGTCTGAATGCAATTTGCCTTGAAACGTGAACAAAGATCGTAATCGCTGGAATTCTGAAGTGAGCCATGCACATAGTTTGTTTTGAAGATTTTCCAAGTAATAGAAATAAAATAAAACACAGCATTCTAATGAGAAATTTGTTTGCTATTAGGTCGCTGGTGGAGACCAATGGCATTCCTCAGTGGTTGGTATTGGGACCGGAACTGTTTAACATCTTTGTTGACAACATGGACAGTGGGATTGAATGCACCCTCAGCAAGTTTGCTGATGACACCAAGATGTGTGGAGCAGTCGACACGCTGGAGGGAAGGGATGCCATCCAGAGAGACCTGGACAGGCTGGAGGAGCGGGCCCCAGCCAACCTCATGAAGTTCAACAAGGCCAAGTGCAAGCTCCTACATCTGGATCAGGACAATCCCAAGCACAAATACAGGCAGGGCAGAGAATGGATTGAGAGCAGCCCTGAGGAGAAGGACTTGGGGGTGTTGGTGGATGAGAAACTCAACATGAGCCAGCAATGTGCGCTTGTAGCCCAGAAAGCCAACTGCATCCAGGGCTGCATCAAAAGAAGCATGGCCAGCAGGTGGAGGGAGGTGATTCTGCCCCTCTACTCTGCTCTGGTAAGACCCCCCCTGGAGTACTGTATCCAGCTCTGGAGTCCTCAGCACAAGAAGGACATGGACCTGCCGTTGGAGTGAGGGCCACGAAGATGATCAGAGGGCTGGGGCACGTCTGCTATGAAGACAGGCTGAGAGATTTGGGGTTGTTCAGCCTGCAGAAGAGAAGCCACTGGGGAGACCCTATAGCCCCTTCCAGTACCTAATGGGGGCCTACAAGAAAGATGGGGAGGGACTCTTTATCAGGGAGTGTAACAACAGGATGAGGGGTAATCACTTTAAACTGAAAGAGGATTGATTTAGATTAGATATCAGGAAGAAATTCTCCATCGTGAGGGTGGTGAGGCACCAGAACAGGTTGCCCAGGGAAGCTGTGGATGCCCCATCCCCTGGAAGTGTTCAAGGCCAGGCTGGATGGGGCTTGGAGCAACCTGGTCTAGTGGGAGGTGTCCCTGCCCATGGCAGGGGGGTTGGAACTAGATGATCTTTAAGGTCCCTTCCAAATCTAACTATTCTATGATTCAGCTTCTCCTACATTTAGCACTGTACTGCAAAAAATCATAAATATATAGATAATATGCTTTCATTTAATTTACCTGGCATCAAATACTGTTTTACAACATACCATAAGCTAAAGAGGATTCATGAAAGTCATTCAAAAGTAAGTCCTCTAGTAGGCTAGATTTTTATGTCTCCACTGAAAGTGGTTTAATTAGAAAAAAATTTCAATAACTGTTCTAAATGTATATGTAATAAACCATTTGTCTGACTAGGTTAATCTAATGTGATTATCTGAGCATTTAATATTTAATTAGCAATATGGTGCCATAATTTACTCTGTGACTACATCTTATCATCATCCTCAAAAGCAAGCACTAGAAGAAAATATAACATAAAACTAACAGGATTTCAGACAAGGATTTTATCTTAATTATCACAACCAAGAGGAAGAATCCTTACTTGCTACAACACTAGCTCCAAAGTAGAAAATTCTCAGAGTGCTGAGGGGCATATGAGTTTAAGTAAAGCTATTGTATGAATACCTTATTTTGTAATTATCTACATAATGAGAATTGGAAAAGAGTTCTACCAATTCCATTCATCACATTTGTATTTGTAATTATAAGGTGACACTTTGCATCTCTTCTCCTTGCTTTCCATTTGTCACATTATTTTTCATATTGACAAGCCATGTCTTGTCAGATTCTATGAATATTATCTACCCACTGGTTACACACATTGACAATTTTAAATAATTATTCATAAATCATGATTTCTGCTGTTAGTCAACTACTCTCTTTTGCCCAACTTCTTCCCAGTATCCACGGCTCAGGTGTCTAAACCCTTGAGATTACCTGAGGTTAAGAAAATGGATATTTATTTGGCACTCAAACAAGAACAGTACATTCTGCTAATGCATGCTGAGGGCAGCAGCTCTACAGCCATGACTTTTTTTTAGTCAGAATTAAATGAATTTGTGTATATGCACACATTATTAAAATACATCATTTGGAATTTATCTAAGATCTGATTGCCTGTACACCAAATGGAGTTTTTATTGCTCTCTGTAATAGGATATCTAGATAACTATTTTAGTTTGTTTGTATGCCCGCCAAAATAGAAGTTGACATAATTCAATCTTTTGGATTCAAAGCAACCAAGATGATTAAATTACTTGCATATTATTGTATCTTGACAGAAACTCTCTCTCCAAAAGATCGTTCACTTTGAGGCTTTTTGCTTGTTTGTTTTTAAGACTACTGAGTTGAAGCAGAAAACAGTTAACATAAACCTGCAATATAGATAAAAGTAGGGAAATCTACAGCATTTCTAGGACATTCGAAAAATGAATGCCAAATCAGGAAGACTGATGGATTTCTTGGCTACTACAGAGCACAAAGGAAAAGAAACACGTGCATGTATGCTTTTTTGACAAATGCATTTACTTCCTTATTAAAAACATGTTAATTTTAAAAATGTTTCATGTTACTAGTCAACATACACATCAGACTTTCAGGGATTGTTTTAAGCTTATTTGAAAGTTTTTCTGATTATCCTGTATTTGAAGGTTTTACTAAAGTTAGTCACATCATGCAGCTACCAATTCATGTATTTCTTGTAAACATGAAGTGCTAAAACATTTGTCTTACCGTCTCTTAAAAAAGTTGTTACCGGAAGAAGGAAAACAAACACCCTGTGTACATTAAATGATACACCTGAGAGAAGGGTGTGCACGGGAGAAATTCCAAGTTCTAGGAGCAAGTGTATGATTATCTACCAGGATTGTGCCAGAATATCTTGCAAGCAACACAAGCGTCTTGGTTTATGCAGGGAAATAGACATATTTGTGCTGCTGTGATAAAGAAGTTGAAGAACTTTAGAGATATACCATTGTATTAACCCTGAATCCTCAGTACTTTTAATCCCTTATTCCAGTTCCTCTACAAACCTCCTGAAAACCACAGTAACTCTTGACCAAGCATGAATGACAATTCTGCTCTCTCAGACTGTCCTAGAATCTAACATGGGAAAAAAATGTAAAATCTAATTAGCAGTTGAAACTAAAGTGATCGGTCACGCGCTGTTTGCCAACTAAGGACTGTTAACTACCCTGCCTCTCATCCCACCCTTCTCCCAAACCCACTTTATCTTGTGTGTTGCTTTTCTTGGAGATAGTTATCCTAGGCCTGGACGCTGATACACTGAGACACACCAAACACTAAACAATAATTTAACTTCTCTTTCAGGGGCTATCTGGGACTCCAGGTATTCAGCTTTGCTTCCTCATATGCAGCTGCCCACTTATAGACACTTCTTCCCCTTTTGATGCCTGCAATACCAGCAGTCCAGCTGACAAAGGTAAAAATCATACATAGTGTTACTCCTTGGATAACTATGCATCACACCATCAATATTCAAGCCCTCAAAGGATGAGGAATTTGCCTAAATGGTGGGGGTGTGTGCATGTGTGGGTGGAATTCACGTACAGCACCCAGTCCACCTAGCAGAGATGCTTTTGTGTTCTTTTTAGTTAACAGGAATAGCCAAACCTTGTGAATATGAAATAAAAGGGACTATTTTCCCTGATAAATATCAAATTTGAA
>NW_009649940.1:306470-358044 GCF_000708025.1 Charadrius vociferus
CCTACAAACAAAGGAAATTCTTCATTGGTTTCTCTCCACAGTCAGTAGTTGAGGAGCACAAAGGAGCCTGAAGAATCCAGAGTGTTTAATACACATCCTTAATGGTCTTACTAAAATGCAATATAATAAATTTTTAGCTGACTAGGATAGAGTCACTCACTCTTCCTTCTTGTGGAGTCGGGGCACTCAGTTCACAAGCTGGCTGAACCTTGCTTACCTTTCATATATCATCAGGAAAACATAGACAACTTTAAAGAAGATTCAGCTCTCTCCTCCTTGCCCACCCCATCATTACTTTAGAGAATGCATTATTTTATTATAAAGACTGTAATCCATGTAGTTTTCCAAATGTGGTACTTATCAGTAGTACTATGCCAAGTTGAAGAATTACAAGCAGCAAACCTTAAGAGACTAAAACAAATCTATATTCTTCCCTCCTAATCTTCACACAACCCTATTTACAGAATCCATTCAGCTTAGCCTTTGCTTATACTTCTATGCCTTTTGTTGAGTGCATATTCATAAAAATTCCTTATTTCACAAGCTCATTTCTTTTTAAAAAAATAGAGTAAAATGTTGGGGGAAAAAAAAAAAGCCAAAGCTTTAGACAGATTTTTGAACGTGTGAATAGCTGTACTTGCAAACTCACAACCATGAAAGACACCCTGAGACTCCTCAGAGAACTCCAAACCTTCGGCTACCTTTCCAAATGAAAGGATAAAACAAAACAAAACCCTTAACAGGTACAAATCCAGTCACCAGTAAATTAAATTCACAGAACTGTCTTTCTCTGAAGATTAGTACTTTCACTGACGTTTCACAGATACGTTAGCAATAATCCCTTTACACAGGCATGCAGATTCATTTTTACAGACATTATCCTCCAAGAGTCTCAACTTGAGGTTGTCTTTTCAGAAGCCAAAGGTCAGTATTGCAGTTTTCTTCAACAAAAGTAAGACCAACAGCTGACAGTGATTAGCAACTGTCTTCATTTATACAGTTGCCAAGATATGCAAGTTTTAACTGCAATAATAGTTACTGCATCATGTGCCTTACATATATTCATTGGCATTTTCCCTTTTCTTCATATTGGCTGCAGTCTGTCTGCCTTTGGTTTCATTTTATTCCCTACCTCTTCCATCTGTCGGCTCTTTTATCTCCATCTAACTAATGAAGATTTCCCCACTTCATTTCAAAAGCTTCAGCTATAGCAGTTGTACATGCTAATTTAAAACACTTTTATTTGTACCTATTCTGACTTTGCTATGCAAGGACTTGGGACTAGAACTAGTCAAGAATTTATTTCATAAAACAGGCCTCTTAAAATTATTTTCATCAGCTCAGAATAAATAAAGGATTAATACGAGGTTCAGAAAAAATGAATTTTCAAATAGGAGTGATATCGTTTAGCTGTGTTTCTGCTAAGTTAGTTTCCTAACAACATCAGGCTATTCAGAATGTTTGGATTCATTACAAGAACTACATTTAAAGCAACACGCACATTGCTCATATTTATTGCATATAGCTCAACCCTAAAGGTCAACCCATACTGGTTTCCTCATCTGCTAGTTTAAATAAAGACACCAGCTGTATCAGTGGGGCAAGATTTAGCAAGCCTATACAAAAGATCTAGCTCAAACATACGCAAACATGACCAAATTAAGAAACTATATTTAGGAAATACATTGTGCTACCTCTGTTATGGGGGAACTACATCACTTCTAAAGTACAGGAAGAAGCGATGCTAAAACGTCTTGTATATTAAGGAAGATTAGCTACGTTTTTTTTCTAACAATAAAATAAAAATGCACATTATATTTAGAAACAGAACTAACCTATATGTATTCTCTACACACACATAATTAACACCAAATTTAGGTAGACTACTGACAGGCGTATTTGGTTGCTTACTTAATAGATTTCTTCCTTCACCAAGAGTATTTTTTACGTGAAAAGAATTAAAATCAGACTGAAAATACAGTCTTTCATATAATTCATTCTCATATTCCATATGTTTTGAGCATAACATCAGAATACGTATTTCTTTCATAAAGGTCCTTCGCATTTTATGGCTTCCCTCTCTTTTTGTATTTTAGTATATCAAATCTTAGTGATTGGTTACTTTGTTCTCAGTCCCACTGGGCCTGTTATCTGTAATTAAATATAAGCCTCCTTGATATTAGTAGTGTGCTGATGGATTGTTGCTTACCTACCAGGCAGCACTTAGAGAAATGGAGGTCCTTGAAAGCAAACAGCATCAGAGCATAAATCAGCTAGAATGAAGACAGGAGTGAATATAGATTTTGTGGTAAGAACGCTCAGGAGATTGTTCTTCGAACTCCACAGATTGGAGATTACATCCATATTGATTTATCATCAGACATTTATTGATCATTAGCTAAATGACTGTACAGATAAACATATGTATCTTTCCAGTTCTGCCACCAGACCTAACCTTACTGACTATGCAAAACTAAAAGCATAACCCTCTCAAACCTAAAATGTTGATTAAATGCTGCATGAAGGTTTGTGCAGTACAAGGGATCTGAAATAGAACACAAAACCCCACCCCATCTACTACTCCCATAAGAACAAAGAAAAACCCAATTAAAAATATTCCAGGTTTATTTTCAACCTTTTAAACGCTTCTGTGACTACCCCTGCAATTCTGAAATCCTTTTGCTACATTTCTTGTAACATCAGACACACATTTAAAAAAAAAAAAAAAAAGAACAAGAAAAACCCCACAAATCCACAGCTAGTTACAATTTTCAAACTACAGGGCATTGCTGTGAAGAACAGATATCACAGACGATAGACAGCTTGCCTGATGAGTAGGAGCTGTCAGCAAATTCCTAAAATTATTTTCAGTTAGTCTTATCAATTCACACTCTGTAGTATCATAAAAAAGATCCTGTATTCTAGGGAGCTGGGAGGTAGTTTACTATAGCTCAGTACAAAAACTTTTTTTAAGAATTTAAGGTCAGATTTGTTCGGATAGAAACACTTGTTTCCATTTGCAAGTTAAGTTGCACTTAGAAATATGAAATGTGGGTGTGATTAGACCATAGATCTATTTTCACAGCATGTGTAAATCCAATCTTTCAAAGATACAAGTCTTCAGCTTGGCGAAACTTACCTTCAGTGTAGTCTGCCATTTGCAACACATTGGTTTGCGAAATCCCTATGAAGCTACACTTAGTTCTTACACTTACTCAAGAATAACCAATACATCAGGAAAATTAATATCACCTAACTCTACACTTGCATAAACCAAAATGAAGCAGAGCAGCAATATGTAACAGAAAGAACCAGTTAAATACAAAGATGAAACCAACAATCAGTGAACTGGCAGTCTAATTTTAATGAGCAGATCAGTTTTGCTGTGGACATCAATAAAGGTTTCCACATGCTAATAAACAGAGAAGTTCATCTGAGCTCAACCTTTGCTAATCAACACTTTCATGTTCAGGACAGAAAAGGATAGAGAGATACTTAGCACACCACCAGCTACCAATGCCCCAGATAGAGATCTCCTGTCATTCTCCTCCTCCCCAGCAGCAAAACAGCTGGTGAGGAGAGAGATCAGAAGCCTCTGCAAATTTGAGACACTCTCCCACCCCATCCCCTTCCAAAGCTGGTCGGTAGGAGTGCCTGAACGTAATCATTCCTACTTCAGAAAAACAGGACAAACCCATTAGAAATGCTTAGTACTTCATACTCAGTCTCTCTCGCAAAGAGTTTTTCATTCTCACATCCCATGGTATTTTTTTCCCAGATCACTGGGAAAGCCCTTCGAAACCCCTTGCTGGAAGAAAAACCCCTGCATTTCTCCGAGCCACCAGGCCTCCTGATCTTTATCTCTCTAGCTGCTGCAGCTTGTAATTAGTCCCAGCTGAATAGGTAGTTAATCTCCTTTAGCAGTCAGACTCACATGGGGCATATACATCTCATTGCAGGGCAGGGGCCAATATTTACAGATTAAAAGGAGTGTTCTATTATCTCCCTTTCCTTGTCTTCAGAATCCATATGAAGAAGATTGGCTTGGAAGTTCAGAGACAGAAAGAGTACTCATCACATTTTATGGTATAGTAGGAATAAAGGAAACACCTATGCTTACTATTAATTTAAAATTCAAATTAGCGTACACTAGAGCTTTTCCACTAGAAAAATAAATCATTAACTGTGAAGATAAAATAAAGACTTATTTGCAAATAGCAAATATTGGTTTTGTAGCAAATGATGTCAGAAGCCAAGGTTAGAATTTATTGCTAGAAAGATGACTTTAAATTAGGAAGTGTTAAGTCAAGAGGAATTGTGCTGAGCTGGAACTCTGAAAATGTACCTCGTGATATTTAAGGTTAACTTAATGTATAATACGCCACTAGAATGAAAATACCCAGATTAACTATATTATCAGGAATACTTTGAGAGAACTGCAGAAAATGAAATACTGAAAAATAATGATTGCTTTGCAACAGAAAAGCCTATTGCTTATATTTTATTTTAGGAAAAAAGCGAACTAATGAGACTGTATAAAACTATATTTTCATTTCATGGTTATAGCTCCAGTGAAATGACTAAACCAAAACAAATTTTGTTCATTATTGTTCATTATTTATGTTGTTATGAGAAACCAACAACAAAGTTGGCTTATAAGTGTTAATGCAAATTACTCTCACCGCATCCATATACCCATACTATTAGGAGTGTGGACAATTCATAATGAATAATGCGATTGTTTTGCATATTTACTTCACCACCACCTTGAGGCTACAACTTATCACGCTTTGAGTGAAAAAAAGGAAAGAAAAAGGAGAGATGCAGTCCTGAGGGCAGAACAGAAATGTCAGTCATTCCCTAACATTTACTAGGCTAGGCTCATCCTCATACCTATCCTTTCTCTTCCCATTGTCCGTAAGAGCACAATTTCAACAAGGCAGATGTAGAAGGTACCTCTGCTGGATGCATTTCAGATTAACACGCTGAGGAATGTTTCCAGGTGCCTACCTCCACGAGGGAAATCTCAGCTCCAGGCTGCAGGCAGGGGAAGTGCCTGTATTCAGGGTGGAGGAGCAGCTGCCTCTCTGTCCTGCCCCGTGCTTGCCCTTGGCTGGCTCTCCCTCTGTTCTCCTTGGAGGGATCACCATCAGCCCTTAATGTGGAGATCTTAGGTGCTTAGGGACATGGTTTAGTGGTGGAGTTGGCAGAGCTAGGTTGGACTCAATGATCTTAGAGGTCTTTTCCAACCTAAACAATTACATGATTCTATCTGGCCTGCTTCCCTGATTCTAAGCACGGATTTTTATTTATTTATTTTTTTTATAGCATATACATATTTTGGATACCTTGAGTTGAATTTTACATTATTCATCGTGACCCTGGTGTAATTACAGCAACTTGTGATAAAGACTTATGGATTCTTGGGTGCTCCACTGGGAACCCAGGGGGAGCTAATTCCCAGAAATACCCACTCTCTGCAGAAGCAGAAAGAGCGAAACACATCAAAGAAAAGCAACGCTGTGCCATCACCTAGGATAGATGAGACTCATTCTTTTGGTGGCTGGCAGACAGCCTTCTTTCACTGAAAGCTTCAAATACCACCATTGCTCAGAGGTATCTGAATTAATATCTCTAGATTCATGTTGTGAGTCCTCAGTACTCACTTGAGTTGATATGGCACAGCATCGTCTCAGGCGTGCCTGCATACTCCACAGTGTTACTAAGACTCAGGTCTGCATAACTATATCTAAAAAAACCCCAAACCAACAAACCCCCCAAGTCCCCACTTCTATTTTAAATGTTGCTAATGAGAGCCACAAAGAATAACATAACACTACACATGGCATAGAGGGGTGTTTGATGAAAATACCAGTTGGCAGCCATGTGTCCCTACTTCTGCTCCTGATTTTGCAGCTGACCTGCAGTGCAAGACTAAATGAATCATTTTTATCCCTTTGTGCCTTTGTTTGCCTATCTAATACGTAAGGTAACTGAAACTTGCTTTTCTTTTGAAAGTACCTAGAGATGGATGGAGGAACAGCAAAATGTACATGTTGAGAGCAAAAAACTTCGAGCATGAAGCTGGGCACAAAAGGCCGCAGTCTGATGAATGCCTTCCTGAATAAGATCTTCATATCATTTCTTCATCCCTCTAAATAACTGTAATAAACATAATGTAATTCTTCTACAGAACATTACATTTGATGATACCATTTGGTACTGTAATTTCTGTGAAGATCTGAATAGAATCATGTCAATTTTGGCTTTGACAAAATGAGGCTAATAACTACCAATCAATCAATTCTGCACAGATTTTCTACAAAAAAAAAAAAAGTACTATAGACATACATTACATGTAGGTACAAATATTAGTGAGTATTAGCAAGCCAAAAAGATTTTACTGTGAAGGCCTCATGAGTGCAATGTGAAAAACAGCTATACCTGAAAATGTTTCATATTGGAGAAAATGTTTATGTTCTAACCACCATTCTGCTCTTTTACAGTCAAGTTCATACCCTATGTGCTACCATGTGGCTAAGTAGTTTTCTCAGTGTTAAATTCTTAGCCTTCCTTCTTATTTGAATGATAACAGCTAGGAATGCTAGCATATTATAAACTGCCAATCTCTTAGGAAGCTGCAGTTACAACCATTAAGTAAGCACCAGTTATTAAAATTAAGTCTTCAGCATGCTGAGAAGCCTGCATTTTTATTTCGATTACAAGCGAATGTCTTAAAAATGAGGATGGTGTGCTCCTTCGCTGCTTACTCCTCCTGCTAATTGTACAATGCACTGTTTATAGTAGTTCAAGCAATCCATCCCATTATGACAATCACAACAGATTGTTGTTACAATGAAACACATCCAGACAAATACTTTTTTTGTAAAATATCTTCTCTATGCTACTAACATTCTACATTATTTACATTGCAATGATATTTTATATAAATACCTGTGTTCCTTGTAATGATGAAATGATTTGGGGTTGGTACAGAAGGAGACATAAATCTAGACACCTTCGGGGAGGGAAAAGCCATATTGATTGTAGAAAACATAAAACTTTGATAACAGCTAATGATTAAGGAAATACACAAGCAGGAATGGGAGCTGGATGTGACTTAAACACAGTAAGGATATAAGGAAGAAAGCCAAGTTTAGGTGGACAAACTACAGAAGGACATAGCTAAATCAGGTGAAGGAAAACGTGAGTGGGATATAACTCTCCATCATATCCTGGGATTAGAGAAGAGTCTGGCCAAAATTAAAGAAGGAAATGCTAATAATCTAGCTATAATCAGTCAAGGGGTATTAAGTGAATGGATTGTCAGTCTCACTTGTTCAACAAAGAGATTAATCTCTGAATAAATCAAATCTGCAAGCAAATTATTAGAAAGAAGAATCGAGTTTTGGCTTCTACCTTCTAACGTCACAGGAGATCAGCTCCTTTTGTCTATGTTCCCACATCTCACCCCCATACATTGAAAGGCCGGACCAAGGATCATATTAAAAGCTTATCAAACAATATTGAGTGCAGTTTTCCTCCTGTTTCTGCATAGTATTATATATATATATAGGTACAGCAGTATAATATAGATAGTAGTATTATATAGAGAGAGAAAGGCAGTATTTGGTGGCAAAGTACAGACATGTTTGCAGCCTAATTAAACCACAGTCCTATTTTCTTAACTCTTATCTGATATGCTTCAAAATTGCCAAGCCTTCCTTGTCTACCGTTTGTGCTTCAAAGCATTGCACAAAGTAACTGAAAAACAGGCAGCTGCATTGTATGTAGGTTTGACCTAACACAACTTGATTTATCCATATGCTTTTTTTTTCCCCCGTTTTTTTTTTTTTTTTTTTAACCTCCCAAACACACAAAGTGAATCAGATGCCTGGAATATGTGGTACAGCTGAAAGTCCTGTTGTGCCTCAAGAAAACCTTGTTGATCAATACCAATTCCATGTAACTTACTGTGCATTCTTTGATCCTTCTCAACTAGTTATTAAAAAACCATGTCCCTGTGTTAGCCATCTACACACAAAATTGTTGGGTTTGAATTCTGCAAGTGATACGGGCACAGATAGCATGGAAAGGAAAACAATTCCATCTGGACAAATAACACTGATTGACAGAGTTATTTTTAAAAACACTTATCACTTCGGTTTTATGTGTAAAATGTGATAACAGATCTCTTCATATTTCTTTTACCTGAGAAACACTCTCCGAGTCCAAAGAGACTATGTCTCAACAAGCAATTCTAGACTGATGTATCTGCACTGCGATTATTCACAATAATTTGTAGTTTTGTCAGACATGCATTAAAGGGTATATATGAACTAGAACCAGATGATGGACTATCAGCTAAAGTATAAATATTGTATTTCTCTCAAGTTTTCACTAGATTTGTTTGCTAACACTTTCAGACTGGAAGGGGAAGACTAAGGATGAACTAGAAGCTCTCTTCAGATTTTACTGATTTTATGTAGAGTGAATGAGAATCTGGCCCTGCAAGTGCTCCACAGCAAGTGTGTGAAGCACTATTAACACCAGCCACCTTTCTACACAACACACTAGATGCTGTCAATCAGAAAGTCTTAAAGAAACAGAGTACATAATTTCCGTCTTTCTTTTAACTTTTTTCCCTACTTCCTTCAAGTAGTAAATCATTCTCAGGTAGACAAGTGAATTTTAGTTTTCCACCTAACAGTATATCTGCACCTAAATAGTGAAGACAGCAGGTTCTCATGATCGGGACATTTATTTGAACATTAGTGCAATCTCAATTGATTACTGAGCAAATCTCAGTCATCTAAAGCTCACACTTATAAAACTTAGTTTTTGTTAGTGTTTTCCCAGAGTACCTGTGGAGTCCTTTGCAATTTGGCGCTGTACAAAAATAACCAAAGAAATCCCCCCAAAACCAAAAAATTCCTTTATTCTAAAGAGCTTATATTCCACACAGAGTAAGAAAAACACCAGAAGTGAACCACAGTTAAATTACTGTGAATCGGTTTCCTGATCAGATAGGAAGTAAGCTAAATCTTATGCCTCTTTCCTACTGATCATTCCCACCTTCCACGGAATGTACTGAAAAATATGTTTATTTCTATACGTTGTAAGTCTGCTGCACTGGAAAGCCTACTAAAAACAATATTTAAAGGAGAGAGATTTGAGGAGAACCTGTATAATAGTGTCACACTGAAGAACTAAGTGCAGAGAATATCTATCTTATATACGTTGGTTCATCAGATATAGTATGAAACACTTATAAAAGAAGCATTCACACTGCTGCTAGGGTATTTTCTAGCATACATTCACCAGCTCTGGCTGACATACTTTTTAGAAATGCTTCTAATTTATATGAAGAAAGTATATGAAATCACTGTGTGTATTGTTGTTTATTTTTAGTTTTCTATGGGTTATAAAATGCACACTGAGAACTGAACGCAAATCGTTTCCTCTTCAGTGTTGCTGAACAAGATATCAGATTCTTAATGAGGAAAAACCAGAACATCAGTTTGTTATGCATCTTATTCATGAGTACACCCAGAAAGGATGAATAGATGGCTGACTGTAACAAGGAATAGCTAATGATACACAGCACAGTAGACATTTTCATTATACATCACTTCTCTTCAGTTACCAAAACTATAGATTAGCAATGATATTGGGAAAAGGAACACACCTGACATTTTGGTGCTTGATTCAGCTCATACAAATGAGCTAATTTTCAACAGATTGTTGCAAGCTCAATAGAACTTCCTGAACATCTTATATTTTCAAATTAGAGATACAGGGAGAAAAAGTATAGATTCCTTTCCTTTGCATTTAGTTAAAAAAAAAGTAGTGAAAGATACATATATATATATACATCATTCAAATGCATGAAATATGATGAATGATAAAGGAAAAAGAAAAGACAATAATAACACAACGCATTCACTATAAATGACTCATGTTTCTCCTTTTTTGGCTCTTAACAGTCAGTAGCACAGGAAGACATTCAGCACAATAGAAAACCCACTGAAGTGTGGTTTTTTGTTTGTTTTTAACCTGTGTGAAAGTAAAACACGCTTACATAAACTGATGGATCAAGGCTCGTGTTTTCTAACAGTTATTTTTATCTCATAATTTGATTTGTGAGTATCATGACCATGACAAGACTTAACTCCTTTTTTTAACATTGAAGAGTTATACTTACTTTTGATTCTCAGCTACAGTGATTGTTTTGTCGCAGCAAGTAGGTGAGTGTTCCTGAGCGTGAAAATTAAAGACAAATTGCTTGTGCTAAATATGTAAAAGGACTCCTTAACCATGTACCTCTCTACGCCATCCTACCTGCCAGAGACCTTTTTTTCTTCCTGCCCTCACATCAAATATGATCATTGTCAAATGCACAATATGAAGCCTAAGGCCATGCAATCTTTTCTTTGCTGACCTTTGCAAAACTGGTTTATAGTCTCTTATAGGAGACTGAAATTAGTCTACTGGGAAAAAGAGAAATATCTGGGGCCAGAATATGCTTTCCTTCCTGAAGAAAGGATTTTGTACAACTATGTGAGAAATACTTCAAAAGGGGGAGGTTGTCTTTTCTTCCCCTCCCTTATTGCTATAGCCAAAGCTTGAATGTTTCATTATTCTATATGTTTCCAAGGGGTGTTTTATTTGAACAGGTTCTCAAGGAAATACCTGTAATGGAAGTCTTATGACAGGAAGAAAAAAAAAAAAAAAAAATCTTAAAATTTGTGCTTCCAGTCAGAACCAAAGTTTTTGCTCCTATAGCACACCAAAATATAAAGAAAATAAGCCGTTTCAGGTTTTTTATATAAATGGGGATTGTTCATGAACATGCAGGGCATCTAAAAGAAAAATAATTCTACTCAGTTGCCACAAAACCCGATTAGAATCTTAATTCACTATCAAGCTGTTAAAAATTCTTTCATGCAGTGTTCTAAATGAAAAATAGTATGGATACCTTATTCTAATAATTCCTTCATTTGAGAAATACACTTTCACCATTTTAAGCATATGGAATCTGATCCTGCTTTACAAATAAATTAACAAAAGGTAATAAAAGATTATTATGTGTTTCATAAGTGGGCAACTGATTGTTTTATCTATGGAATGCTAAGGGCTAATGAATTGCCTGTTTTCTGGATTGTAACATCCATAGTGCTGTCTGTTACTGTTCTTATAACACCTCACGCTTGCAACATGCTCATTAACTATTTTTATACAATCCGTAAGTAGAAAAGAAAAAACATAAATTATTTTCTTATTAGTTTGTGGTGTTCCCTTTCACGAAGATGAGATGGATTCAGGAAGCAGGAAAGAAAACAATGGTAAACTTTTGGAGTAAAGCTATTACACAGCCAGAAACACTACTGATAATGAGGAGGATGTACTTGCTTGCTATTTTGGAGTGACTAATTAGAAAGCTGCGTAGAGTAGACTTCTGTAGAAGCTACAGAGGAAGAGACCAAACATCAGATTTATGCGTCTCCAAACTGACAATGAGCTGAGATTTGCTGAGATTTGAGATGAGTGGTGGGGTTGATTTCTCATTAACTCTGTTTTACTGCATAATGAGGCTTTGGGTTGAGCAAATATGATTTGTCATGCAACTTTAAAAATATACAAACCTGTAAGGCTTTATTTTCTGTTCTAGCCTCTCTTTTCTCTACATGTAATACCTTTGAGAACAAAACTCTGTTAATGTTCTACTACATTTTTAATGAAGAATAATAAACTGTTAAATCACACATCAATCATTTTGCTGCATCCTTAATGTAATGAATTACTAAACTCTTTGACAGTTCTGCTCTTACTATACGAGTAGAAAGTTGCCAAAACATGGCAGATAAGCAAAAAAGGAGCAATCCGTATACCAGAGCACATCTACCAACATATGATTACTGTCTGGTTACTGAAGCAAGACTAACAATCCATTGTTTCAGCAATGCATACAAAGCATAACCCTGTAACAGACAAAAAAACCCAGAGCGGTATCATCAGATACTGCATCAGAGAGAGAGCTGTTGGACATGTATTTTAAGGTTATTATAATTTTCCTGGCTATGCCTACGTGGGTGAGTTTTACTTTTTTAACGTACATGCTTCTCAGTAATAAAACAAAGGAGAACCCCAACCAGAACATGAGATCCAGCCTCCTTCTTTCCGAACTTTTGGAAAGTCAGGATCTTGAATCCACCTCTCATGAATGCTACAAACCAGGTTTATTCCTGTTTGTCAAACTAGAACCTTGAAACTAAGCTCATAAGAAATTCACAAATGTTAGCTTTGTTCTAAATCTTGACCAGAAGCCTGCAACCTACTTTTCAAAGCTCAGTTCTCTGATCTAAGCTGCCTACAAATTGATTTAAGAACTGTCAAAGACTGCAATCAGAAAATCAAAGGAGGTAAGCATGCTTCGTATTTCTGAAAGGCAGACCTCAGACAAGCCCAGCAAAAGAATAGGGGTTTCCTACAGGGTGGAATCCACCATGAGCTAGGACCCAAAGTTAACTGAAATCATCACTAGGGATTCATAGGACACAATGCTGTCAAAGACCAATATTAGATATATTACCGTGCATTGTCATTGAACTATTTGGATGAAACTCAAGGCATTTGCTAATACTGCTAATGTGCCTGATTCCACTCAACCATATCAGCAGGCATGTGCTTTTCCACTAGCAGAACTCTTCTTTGATATTCTTTAAGGTTCTTAAGGGTCACAAGTAATTGTTTGAGTGCTCCTCAGTGAAAGATTGCCACTAGTGGAAGAGTCAGTTATGACACTGAACTGCTTAAAATAATTACCCTTTGACCTTGTAAGAAAGTATACTTATATATGTAAATATCTAACGTTTAAACCTCAAGGTCTTCATTGCAGCAGCTAGTTCAGGCTTAGGCAAAAGAGGGCAGCGTCCAATTTCTCCATGTCAGGCAAAGGAACATAAACTGCTGCTCCTCAGAGAAACAGCCTTCCAGCTTTCACATGCTCGAAATGAGGACAGTTCTTTGGGAACAGGGTCTACTTCTCTATCAATAGGCTAGATCTATTTGCCAGAAACAAAATGTATGAGCATTAACCTCAAATTGACAGTGCACAACAGAGAAATGTATTTTTTCCCATCAGAGAATCTAGTCAGATAATATCATTAGGTTTGAACTGTTGAAAGGGAGTGTAGAAACAGACCCAAAATTTTGGTCATTTTTTGTTTTGCAACATTTTCATAAGGCAATAAACCTCTGCCATTAAAAAAAAAGTATGGTCAGCAGAAATACAAAATCATTACGGAATCATTTACCACCAAGGGAGGTGAGACACTGGAACAGGTTGCCCAGAGAAGTTGTGGATGCCCCATCCCTGGAAGTGTTCAAGGCCAGGCTGGATGGGGCTTTGGGCATCCTGGTCTAGTGGGAGGTGTCCCTGCCCATGGCAGGGGGGTTGGAACTAGGTGATCTTTAAGGTCGCTTCCAACTCTAACCATTCTATGATTACAGACATGTTTTGTGCACAAGAGCTTCTCCATAGAGCTAAGGTCAGCTAAGCCATAGTCTGCTTCTATGTACTTCCATTTCTGTCACAGGTTCATGAAGATACAGCTCAGGAGATAAGAAAGTGTTTTCCCCCCAAAAAAAATGGAGGGAGTGATAACAGGTGCAATAAAGCTGGTAAGCAAATAGCTGCACGATGCGATGAGTAGCAAGAGCATCAAAGCCTGGAACAGCTGTGATTCAGAGCCTTGATCTGGGACAATTTTGCAGCCTAAGTGACGTAAATATTTGGTTAGTCCATTCTATAGTGTCACCTTCATTGTTGAAATATTTTCACTGTTTCAATTTCTGGAAGTTTCTTAACATATTAACCCAACTCCTCTGCCTCCTCTTCTTCATCACTGATTACAAAGTCAGATGCAGTCCTAACAATGAGGACAGCCCTGGATCTGCAATTCAATTTCCACTGAGGTCACTGGTCAGCACTTTGCAATCTGCCATGAAAAAGCAGCTGCACAGGTGCTCTGCAACAGAGATATGGTTGGACCTGGTGTTCTTCAGTCTTTTTTATGATCTATATGGTTAGGAGGCGTCATGGTTTAACCCCAGCCAGCAACTAGGACTATGCCACCGCTCACTCTCTTCCCCTGCCCCAGTAGGGGAGGGAGCAGAGGGAGAAAAGGGGAACAAAAAACCTTATGGGTTGAGATAAAGACAGTTTAAGAGCACAGTAACAGAAGAGGAAATAATAATAATGGTAAAATAGTATACAAAACAAAGTCATGCAACACAAGTTGCTCTCAGCACCCGATGATGATTGGTTGCTCAGCCTGTCCTGAGCAGTGATTGTGGATTCCTGCCCCCAGCCAACCCCCATTTCTATACTGAGCATGACATCTATGGTATGGAATATTCCTTTGGCCAGCTTGTCCTGTCTGTGTTTCCTCTCAACTTCTATTGGAAGCTGAAAAAGTCCTTTACTAATGTAAACATCAGTAAGCAAAAACTAAACCAGTATCTGTTATCAACATTATTCTCAAACTAAATCCAAACCACATCGGCTACTAGAAAGAAAATTAATGCTTTGTCAGCTGAAACCAGGACAGTAGGTTGCGAGGATGCCATTCCTGGCGTATTGTATGGCCTGTGCAAGCCACCTGGAGTTGTTCAGCACTGGCTATTGGCAGATACTCACTCATCCCTCAGATACAATGTATAGAGAGGACTGTAACAACCTTGGAAGGACTGTCCTTGCAACAACTTCTCTTGCGAACTATGGCACCAATAGCCAACAGAGCAATAAGAGACCCTATGCATCTTTAGCCACCATCATACATATACAGGCTCTTTCACAACTGAGTCCACTGAAAGCATACCCGGTCCCTGACTGGATCATGGGTCACATACACATTGCACTGTGTTGGTATACTTGCCCCCAGACTTAGGATTTATCTACTTTTTTAATTTTATGTATGTACTTGCAAGGGCTCTTGAACACTAAATAAATCTTAATCTCGTGCCTGAGTGAAGAGAAAGTGCAAAAAGAGATTATACATTATATTTCCTAGTTTTCCAATCTGCTTACCAGATTCTTCTTTTTTAATACGTGCAAGTAGCAAGAGTCTATTGGGTCAACTAGCTTATAATTAATTATTGATTAGATATTACAACCGTATGCTGAGATTCATTTGGAAACCAAAGTGCTTCCTTGGTACTTATGTTAGCATTTATTAAATATGCATTATTAATCTGAATTATGTTGTGTTCAGATGTAAGCCCTTAGAGCTAAGATAATGATCACAGCATTAGTATTTGTAAAACAGAATTGATTTTCCAGCTTCACCAAATTAGCTGAAATATGGGATAGGCTGCAGGTACTGAAGAATGAATGCTACTAGAGGAAGTTGGCATGCTTAGGGTTTTTGAAGGACCCCAATAAAATAAATCAACCCCCCCCCTAAACTTAATATAATCACCTAAATACTGTAGGCATAAACAAGATCTAGATGTCTTAAAAAAAAAATAAGAAAACTTACTCTTACATCATGGGTCACACACTATTTTCATTCCAGAATGAGTCCTTGCAACATTTAAAAAAAAAAAAAAAAGCTTCAGTTTTCCACGTGCAGCTATTCCACAGAAAGCCAGTAAAACTTCAGTGAAGTAAGTGGCTGGACATTTCACTATATATTTTGAAACAAATTATTTTATTTTTCTTCTGATTTTATTTTCTTGTGATTTCTTTCCTATCGTCATGTAGGAAAGAAACAAGACTGCTTAATTAAACGAGATATCTGACAAATAATATTTATGATATTTGTTTGGGATTTCTTAGATTTTGTATTTTAAACACATCTTGAAATCTCACCGTGAAATGTATGACGTAGCAACAATCCTGTCAAGATAAGCTTTCATATACAGCATCCAAACTATATAATAATTTGATGCTTGATTATTTCAAGGAGTATGGTTAAGTCACTTCTCAGCAGAAACATGGAACTGAATGTAATCTTGACAAGAACAACTTTGAGCATCCTCATGTAAATGATCTGTCATGGCCCTTTTTTATGCAGCACATCAGACAAGGGTTAATTTTAGCATTATAAGTGTTGCATTGAGGAGGGGAGCAAGAAACCCCAAACTGACCCAAATAATGTGAAGGATCAATGTTAGGGATTGCATTACATAACTTAGCACATTTCCTCTCATGTCTGGTTTACTGTTTCTCTATAGCCAAAATGGTCTATTATTTGCATTGAGAATTTTCACATTTATATTCATGTTGTTTTCATACAGCAAAAAGAATTCAAAAAGAAATGTACTGACATGGTTATAAACTTCACAAAAATTTGTAGGGTACTAGGTGGGAGATACGGAATTTGAAAACACCCTTCTGTCTGCTTTTTTCTTTGTAATACTTCAAAATTATGTTTAGAAGCAGGGAAGAAAGACAAAGCAGATTTGTTATTTTGTAATTATGCAGCACGCACTTTTTCTGACAAGACTCTGCAACACTTGGAAGGGATGGGGAGTTCAAGAATAGGTTTCTGCCTTGCAATTTAAAACTCCAGCACAGCTAAAATCAGTTAAAGGGTATTTCACTCTGTTGTTGTGGGATTTTTTTGGCCACAGACAAGAGGCTGGTGTTTCATTTACAAAATGGCTACTAAACCTGAAATATAAAGGGAATATTGTGACCAAGAAGAAAATGGATACTTGGAGTTAAGTATGTTCGTTATACCTACTAACCTACTTACCACTTTGCATGAATAAAATATTGAAACAAAACAACAACAAAAAGAAGAAAAACATCACTTTGGGGTATACTTGTTTTTAGAATTTAAATAAGGACAAGAGTATAATACTGTTTTGATGTTTGCTTGCACTAAGGGAAAAAATGAATATTAAACTGAGCGCTGCAGGTTTAAGACATTTGTATGTACACACACACAAATTACAAGTAAAGAGCAGACCAGGGACTAAGTTATCTGTTACAGGTACACTGTTTTTATAGTCATTGCTCCTTTTCTGTCTGTATTGTGTTTTTGTTGTTTACCTCTCCCTTTACTATGATTACTTTTAAGCTCAGGTATATTTACTTTACATTTCTGCTCAAAAAGTTGCTAAGAATTAATTCACAATCACACTAGATCGAACAAATGAACAGAAATGTGAATAAAAATTAGAGCTTGATGCAGCGTACGTTCAAAAACATAAATTAAATGCATTTTAATCTTTAAAGTGCAAGTTAGTTTATGAGAATGTTTCCTCCCCTTTGTACCCATAAGTACTGAAAGGTATTAAATTAGATACTGACGAGCTTACCTATTGTTCTGCAAATGCAATACAATCCGATTTTCAGCGAACACGGAAGTGAATAAACTATCTGGAATATAAAAAAAAGACATTGTATCTAGTAGGCTGCACACTGTTGGTTCACATCTTTGAAATTAAGCCGAATTATTTTACAGGTAAAAACACCTTTCAAATACCTACTATTATTTCATCACATACTATGGAGACTTCGTTTCTGATTAAAGCTAATACAATGGTATACAACAAATGATTTAACCTAATCTCCCTTATTATTGTTTAAGTGAAAACCACATTTTATTTAAATTAAGAAGTTATTACTATTTCTATTTTAATATGCCAGCACATGGATTTCTTTCTTATATTTTATATACCTGTAGGTTAACGTGTTTCAGCAAAGAAAACTGACATGTTTGTTTCCACAGGTTCGGTGCATATGGAATGAACATATTTTGAAAAGTACATGCACCAGGAAAATGAAAACTAAATTTTATGATGAAAAAACAGTTTGTGAGCTTTCTCACCCCTAGAACCCCTGACAAACAGCATAATAATACTCTGAACGGACTTCACATAGGCGCATGTGTGGTCTGGAGATATTTGTAGATTCTATCAACAGTTTACGCCACAAAGTTCCTGTGTGTTTCTGTACTATGTCATACCATCATACGTTCAGTCTAAAGAGGCATATACAAATGTCCTCTCCAAGTTTTTTCTCTCAAGAAGTTAATTCAGCAGTCTCAGGTTACCACTTTAGCAATACTCTGATCACAGGGTAGAGGCAACAGGAAAAAGGGAGAAAGGAGAAAATGCTGAGTGACAAACGAAGCAGATGGGAGAAGAGAAGAAAGAAGAACTTGCTCTGAAATTACTGTTCAATCAATTGGCAAGTTATCCTCATGTACCCAATGAGCATTGGAATGACTAGTGGGAGCAAGTATGCTGGAAGCTGTGCCTTAGCTGGTGTAAAGATTCAGAACGGTATTAAGGTTAACAGAACATGCAGGAATTTACTCCCTGGTCTTTGATAAAGGTTGGATGAAAGACAGAATTTCCATTCTCTAGGAAATCTAAAAATCTATTTTTCATTCTGATTTAGAAAGAAAATCAATAGTTTGTATTTCTTGTAAAATGAAAATCCTTCCAAAATCCAGCCAGTGGAGGAAGGAAAGAGGGAAAAAAAAAAAAAAATAAGAAAAGAGGGAAGGATTGTTGCTGGGTAGGATTGCTAGATGTACTGCACACATGAAGGCAGCTGTACCCAACTACTTTGGGGAATGGCAACCTTCCTTGCATGTATACAGTCCACAAGAGATGTGCACACTTTTTTACTAGGAACAATGAGAGCTGGGTATCGCCCTGTTTGAGGCTTCCTCTGAGGCATTTTGTTCACATCTCAGTGAAGACTGGCTCCAGTCCCATGGGTTTGCATACCAACTAACCACCACTTACTTCTGCTGTCTCCCCTATTCCCCCTCCTTTTCCCCTTCCTTTCCATCTTCTCCTTCAAACACATTCCTCCTTAGAACTGGTATGCTTGGAGATACAGCCTAGCACACAGAGATTAATTTAATTTAGTATTGCTAAATGACTAAAATGTTACGGGTTTTTTTCAATGCTTTGCTTTACAAAAGTAGGGAAAACAAATATTGATTTCTAATTTGATTGGGCTATAAGATCTACAGTTTCCTGTGGTCAATTGTTAACTAGGGTCCTATACCTATCTATTAAGTATTATATTTGGAGATAATGAGGGAATGCTTTGTGATATTTTTTCATTGCTGTCACCCATCATGATTATTTAAATCTTATTTCAAAATAAATGAACGAGTGCAGTCCTTGTTTCCTTACTCAGGCATTGGGTCACTGCTAGCCTGTGTGCAGACTTTGCAACCTCCATACGGTGAAAGCAGAGAAAAGCAGGGGCCTAAGTTCCAGTCATCATATCCTTGAACGAAGTCTTTCAGCTTCTCCTTTTGGAATCTGAGTTTCATTTCCAGGCCAGACTGTTTGCAATATCAGCATGACCCATTTATTGCAGACTGCACTTGCACAATACTTGGTTCCCAAAATGAGTGAATTTATTATGGCAATTTATGAATAGGCATACACTTTGGACAGGGACAAATTCTAACAAAAATAGAAAGAGACTATAAGGGAACTCTGCCTTGAAACACATAAACAAGTAACTTGAAAATATATTTTAAGATCACCCATACTTAGTTTCTAGTATAGAGAAGTTCATTCCTCAAAGATAAGCTTAGCAGCTTAAACACGTTTTGCTTAGTGTGTGAAAAAAACCAAAAAAAGTATGTACCTCAAGAGTGAGCACTCTTGGAGACAACATGAAGACTTAAAAAGGAAGTGGTACAACTAATAAAAGTAGCATTGTTCTTGCTAAAAAGGAGTAAAAAAGGAAGTGGTACGACTAATAAAAGTAGCATTGTTCTTGCTGTGCTTAAATTTGGTTTTCTTGTGTTATGATAAAAATAAAATGTACTCAGATGTATTGGTCTACAGTTGTACAATATGTTTTCAGGTCAATCTGGAGAATATTTGGGCATTCAGGATGCCCATGTTGATGTGTATTGTGGCACATCAACAAAAAGTAAGGTACAATACGCTTTCAGGTCAATCTGGAGAATACTTGGGCATTCAGGATGCACATTCATGTATTGTGGCACATCAACAAAAAGTAAACGAATATACGTAACACTAGGTCATAATTATTTACAGTATACATCTGAATGTCAAGCAAGTGGTGCTTAGATAGGTGAACTAAAGGTTTGTATTGAACATGAGCTGGAAATTATTCTAATCTGCAACACAGAAAATCTGAATAAATATCAATCTTAAAACCCCCTAAAAATACTGAGGCAAGGTGGTAAATTCTCTGCCCTTAGAGTTCCTTAAGAACTATTAGACAAACATATTTTTGGGAACAGATTATATGTTCTGTCAGATTCTCTCCAGTCCCACTTATTTGTGTTAATTCTTATACTTGAATGTATGATATATATAATATATTGTAATGTCCCTCATCCAAAAAATGCATGATAAATACGAGTGATTAAACTTTGGTTTTCCAGTATGAGACCCTTAAAAGTCTTCTAGAAGCTTTAACACAGCTTTTCTGATATACATTTAAGTCAAACCTCCACCGGGTCTTCAAGAAATGACTTTTAATAGATAAATGGAATTGAAAATGTGTCTTGTTCAGCTGTCTTGTTAAGCTGGTATGAGCTACTTTAGTCTTGCCTCTCCCAAAAGCTAATTTTGACTTCTAATTCCAGGAAAAGAAATCTGATATACAGTAACATTTATCTGAATGTAAACATCAAAGCAAAAACTTTGACAAATACAGACAAGCAAATTCATCCAGAAAAGATGTAGAACAGTTTCAGTACTTGCTAGAAAACATAGTCTCCCAGGAGATCCAAAAGCTCCTTCCCTCCTAACCTGAGCTAACCCCGTAAGTGGCGGAGGTGCGAGGGATCAGAGCGGCTTTGTGGATCAGCTGATGAGATCTGCTACTAGCCAGGTAAAAACGATGAATGAGAATACATGAAAAAGTCATAGTTAACCCTTCTGTATACTGAATTTTGGAGATGAGTCATTATTAGGTGTACAAAACAAACCCGACTAATACTTCAAATTCTACCAGTAATAACAGAATGAGCTTACAAAAGGAATGCTCAGTTCATCATGGTTTACCAGAGACCAGTTGGTGACAGCTAACTAATGCATGCAAATTTGGAAAGATCCAGAAAGTCTCAGTCAAAATTCATTTTATGTCTCAAACTTTGAGGAGAAACACCAAAACAACCCACATCCAGTGAGTAAATTGCCCAATATCTATGTACAATACGTGGTTCACTGACTGACTTATCAGTCAGAGAAAGAAATCCATTTGTAGGCTGTAAATTACTAAGCTGAAACTTCCATGCTAGTAGCTTTTAATGCACTTTGTTTCAGGAATGCTAGCAAAAAAATCCAGGGTGATGCATCTTCTTTTACTGCAAAATATGCGTTACAATTTAGAAATATTGATGAAAAGTGAAAATCAATTTCTTCTGTCATACCTTTGTGCAGAGACTATTTGGAAGGTGATATACTGCAGTTCCAATCACTCTTACATTTTGCAGCACCTATGAAAAAAAACAAATAGGTAAAACAAAATGGTCAAAGGCGAAAAGAAAAAAACGCAGGAATTTAAAGATACATGCTTCCAGTATCAATATACACATCTCCAGCAAGAAATCTGGCATATTCTTTTTATTTGGTGCCAGATCCACCATTCAGCTAAGTGAAGATATAGGCTATTACTGGTTTTAGTAGGAGCTGGAACAAACCTCTAAATTACAATTGCCAGGGTCTTTCTTGCTTTGTGATATTTGATATCAGCAGGTATTAAACAGATACTGCATTTTGACGGCATTTTTAAAGCATTCAGATAATAACAGATTACAGAGCGCTCATTGAATAGTGCAATGTTGCCCTATAATTGCATGTTGTGGTAAACATACATTTTATGACAGAACATTTGAAGAACTTTAAGAGTACTGGAAATTTAATCCCAAAGAATTCAAAAAATATGTACAAAAGTGTATTGTGGCTAGGTAGATATAAAGAAGGCCTGATATCAATGGATGAGTAAATGATGAATTCTAATCTAATATCATGCATTTTAAGAAACAGCTTATTTCGTGAAAATACAAATTTTTATTGCCTATTGTTAAATGGGTAAAATTCAACATGTAGTCCTGTTTTCTTTGGATGTATTTGGTTGGCTTGATTGCTTTTGGAAAATGCAAAATGTTTCATTTCTGTTTTCAAGACGGAACATTTCAACTTCCCATTTCAAAGTTGCAAAAATCCCCAAATAACAGAGATGGAGTAGAAGAGGTTAATACATACACATGCATCACCTGCCTTTGATCATTTCCCAGCTTTACGCAGGAAGCCATCAAAAATAAACTAAACTCAATCAATTTCCCTTCCTTGTTTTTATCTATGTATTTTTCATCCCACAATCTAATGCTTTCTTTCTTGTCTTCTTTAAAGTTCTACTCATGTATGCGTAAAAAAATACAGGGATTAATTCAGACTTTTAAAAATATAAATACCATAGTGCTTCATGGTTGCAGCTGCACTTGGTGTCCATGTCCTTGACGATACATATCAATCTTGCACAAAAGCTGGTGACCCGGCCTTTTACTGTTTGGGGCTGAAGTACCCCAGTATTTCCCTTACAAAGAGCTGGGAAAAAAAGCCAGAAAGCCCACTAGGACTCTCCAGATTAGACTCATTCCTGGGCTCACTTTAATCATCACCAGTGCGTCTCTGCTGACAGATCTAGCTGCCTTCAGTCAGCCACATCCGTCTCTTAGCAAAGGTATAATTTATTTTTTTTATAGTATACTGTCCCAAGATTATAGATTTTTATTTGATATTTGTTTATCTTTAGGCAGCAGCAAGCACAGCTGGACTCCTGCACTGATCTACAGATTCCAGACACATTTAAACAAGGCACTGTTTACAGAAGAAAGAGGAAAGACGTGAAGATTTGCTCAGCACTCTTGTTCATCTGAACATGCAACTGTATAAGCTGCTATGTAAGATCTCACAGCTTATGTTACTAAGGTTAAAGATTAGTAGCTATAGTCTGATGTTTTATTAGCTTTCATTCTGTTTGTAGCCACTTCTTGGAGCTCCCTTCGTTGCTGTCCTGTAAGTGCTTTCTAATATCCAGAAGGTTTTCCATGCAACTCTTAAAATATATCCACTGCCTCTCTTACCAGTATCTCCCTTCCTGAGGTATAATATTATGCACGATTGTGAACCTCAGACCCCAAAATGAATTCTGAAATTTCTGTATTATTTAACAATCACACAAAGGATAAGATCACTAGAACTGGGCTTTTTCCAGTTAAATTGAGAAATATGAAAATAAATGCAATGAAGTTGTTCTTTCAAATCATCTTTTTGAAGACGTTCAGGGAATATTTCAATAGATGCCCCAGAGTCACAGAGACAGGATGCCTACAGCAGTAAACAACCAGCCTTTGGCTCCTCAGGACAGTTCACATTCTGGGATCACAATGGCACACAAGAAATCCCATGAAAAGGGCTTCCTCGGAGTGTGTGTATGTTTGTGTGTGTTTATGGGTTGGGGGGAGGAAGATGCAGCAGGAGAAAGAACAGTTTTCCACTCTCTAGAACACCGCAATATTGACCATGCTTACTATTTCCAAGTGTGACAGGATCCAAAGACAGGGAAATTTCTCTTAAAGAGTACTGTGACATGCAGTGCAATTGGAAGAATGAACCAACAAATTAAAGACAGCATTTTTAGTTCAAGACTCAAGAGTTGTCATAGATTTACATTCAAAATGCTTTTTAATAAAGAATTTAGAAAGGGAAATCGTTCCCAAAAAGGTGGTTAGATCTTGAACTATTTATTTTCCTTCTCTTTCTTCCTCTCTCATATTTATCACGCTTTGCTCGAGTTTGCCTGATTTATTGTCCCATTTGGACAATAAAATAGGGTCATTGTTTTGAAGGGTTTTCATTATTATTTTGTTTTATTTTTGCATTTCCCCCCATAAGCCTAATTAACACCTGCTTTGTTAGAAAGCTGGCTGTACGTACAAAGTAGGTTACAAACATTTTAATAAGCAGTCACTGGCTGCATGTGGTGTTTATTTAAAATGCTAACTTATATAAAAGATGTGCATATTTTGATAGCACAGAACAACATGTGCTTTAAACAAAACAAAGGATTACTCAGAGAAGCTATTAAAATGTCCCATTTATATTCTTGTTTATAGCTATTTAGCTCACATACAATAAACAGGCCTCTTTTTCCCCTGATCATGGATACCAATTTGTCTTTCTTCAGTTAGCTAATCTGTGCCAAAAAGAGTTACAGAGCTCCAACTTCAAAATCAGATTTCTGGTTACGATTCTTCAAAGTACAAGCAAGTGGGCTCAGGAGTTGATACAGAAGGGGAAAAAAATGTTAAAAATCAAACACAGAGAGTGGAATTTGTTTACTGGAGAGAGGTTTGAATTGTTAATTTGTAAGATGACAAAGCTGAAGCAACATGGAGGCCTTAAATTTTGAGGAATATAAAGTAGGAGGGAGATAGCAACAGCAAAATATTTTAAGAGAGATATTTCTATGTCATTCAGAAACAATAAAACTCTACAAATAAACGATGAAATTAATAAAACCATGCTTACAACATTAGACTCTCATAAAAACTTTTTTAAACCACAATGGCTCTGACCTTGCTTGTGTGGTTTTTAATTTGATTTTGGATCTCAAATTGACACCAGAGAAGATTAGACTAACTCTTCCAAGCACAGAACCATGTTATCCCTAAGGGAAATTACTTTAAGATTTACAAATATGGGTATATTCTTTTGATGCAACTGTATGAAAAAATACAAATATCAGATAATCTTTATTTTGTTAATAAATGGTGAAATTTAAAAAATGCATTTCAGTGAAAAATATATATAGTTTACAGAGCTAATTCATAAATTCATAAGACATAATTCATAGGTCGTGGACTGCAATCCTCAGATTCAGTTCTCTTTCATTTAAGTAAATAAACTGTGTTAAAATAAGGGCATTCTGCCTGTGAACAAGACATGTGCAGCACTGCCCAGCGCATGCTCTGTGTGGTGCAACTAACTGATGGATTTTTCAGTGTCGTGGGTCATGGATGAACTAAATTCCATGTCCCTTTGCTCTCTTTTTATTATTTTGAATCATATTACGCCATTGATTTTTAAAAAATAATTCCCCACAGAATCCAATGGGACTCTGCTTGGAAATCGATGGTATGATATGGCCTTAAGTATTCTATTTGATTCAGCTGCAGAGATGGACTGAACAGGTTAAAAAAGGTGAAAACCACACCAGCAGGTAGGCTGCAAATAGACCAGAAAAAGAATTATCTCCTTTCGCCCACTGATTTCAGCGAGTAAAAGATGAAGTCTGTTTTCTCCTGCCTCTCCAAGTGAGCAACGGTACATGGCAAAAGGCCGAAGCTCTCTCCTCCCTCCATTCAGCTCTGCTGAACGGTTTGAGTAAGGACAAACTGAAACCTCGTCTCCGTGGCCCACAGACACTGCTGTATCCCCACGCCCCAGGTACAACCCTGTAAAACAAGGACCGGCTTCCTTATCACCCCATCTCCACCCCATCAAAAGCCTCTGCTACCTTCTCTGCAAAAAACTAAACATGATTATCCCTTTTCTGCTCAGCACTTCTGTCGCCAGCAGCTTACACACAACTGAGAAATACCTAGGACCCAGAAACTTAGGAAATCTTTAACTCTGTGGCATTGGCTGGTACAGAATCAACAGGAATGAAGTCAGCTTTTGGCCGCTTCAGACACAAAATACTAGAAATCAACAAGGATAGTTTCTTCTACAAGTAGGAAAAGCAACTGATGATCATGGATGGGGGGGGCTATATTTTCAGTTCATCCACTTTTTCAATGCAGGTTTGCAAACTTCAATAAAAAAAACTTGAAGAGAATGCTTACAGGGGCTATTCATTTATAATGAAAAGACAGCCCAAATAATACAATTTTGCTGTAAGGGTCATAAATTGCAGATCAGTGACTAGACATGCATCTAGCAGAATCCAATTTTTTTAATGGCTCAAGTCGGGTAATTTATATTCTAAGAGGGCAAAAGATACATAGTGTACTACCTTATTCTCTCAGACTAATTTTAAATATGGCCTAGCTCGTTTCCCTTCCTAGTAAATTGTCAAAGACTGATGATGAGAGTGTAGTGCTTATTCTAGACCCACTTCCCTCACATTTCTTCAAGTAAATTAACCCCAGCACCATACGGGGAACACAGTTCCAGAATCCAAAACCTGATCACATTACAGCCTTGCTCTCCCATCATCCATATAACTGCAGGCCAAGCTTAAAGAGACATTAATTTGTGCAAAATAGGTCACATTTAGCATATAAAATCCAATGAAAATAAATGCACAAGTAGCAGAACTTTTTTTGGGGGTGGGGGGCATGGGGCAGGGCTAGACATGGAAGAACCTATATCACAAGGGGAAAAAGAAAAGCACCAATGTAAACTAACATAATTTCTTCCACCATGCCCTTGTATGGTTCCTCTCTGACTAGAACAGGTTTCTTTTTAATATTAGGTGCTTAGTAACAGAAAAGAACTTGTAATAAGACTTCTGGCAGATGAAGCATCCACTTTTTCTTTTCAGGAAGCAACATTTTCTTTTACCAGCACACATTTTAATTGCCTAAGATGCAATTTCCCTTATGAATAATTTGAATACAGCTGACTTTTTGACTAAGCAAATTTTCTTCAGAACTCAAATGATGTGTGCACTGTAAAATATGGAAAACCATGTGGCAGGGTAGCAGAAGCAAAGTGATGGAAGTATAGCATTAATTTTAATGTCATTTAAGAAATCACCGAGGTTCTTACTCTGCCCGTGACACGTGCCTCTGACCAGATGTGTAGCCTACATTTTAGTTCGCAGCCGCAAAGCTATTCTCCGCATAGCTCCCTTCACATCATCTTGCTTAATGCTGGCTTTGCCATTACAGACCCTCTGTCAGTAGCTCATAATGGCTCTGCAAAAAATCCACTGCAAAGTGGAGTTTGGCTATATAGCTCCGTCTCTCCATCAGAGAATTTGTTACTGTCTTTCCCTCATATAGTGCCCTCGTGGGGCCTTACGCTTCTGACTCAAAATATGAATAACTTACTGAAGACACTATGTCCTGCAGTTGGAAAGCAAGCCTCAGCAGCTATAATTAAAATTACTCTACTTTCTTTTGACTGAGACATAACAAAGCAGAAAAAAAGATTAAAAAAGTAAGTAAAGCAGCACATTCTTTTCTAGGACAAGTGGCAGGTGTGAATTTTCAATAAATCATGCGAGAGACTTAGATATCATCTGAGAGCCATAGATAACTTATAACAACTAAAAATAGATTACCATCTTCCATTAACAGAATCAAGTCGTACATAAATGGCAGTTTTAATGATACCACAGGGCCAAAACAGGACTCATAAAGCAGCTTTGTTGATATTATCAGTCTATATAATTTGGAAATGCATTATCTGGTCCTGAAAATGCACTCAAGTATTTTGTAAAAGCTGTATTAGCTAGCAGTCTAGTAAATAAATTGAAATACTAATTATTCTTTCTTTCGAAGGGGGCTTTGTTATTTATTTTAATGTTAGAATTATTTCACTAAGAGGAAGTTTATTTTACAAGGATTGTGTTGGGAAAATTTGTCTCCTAAGGGAAATAAACTATCTACTTTTGTAACAACAAAAACTACTGTAGCTGATAAGTAACCACTAACCATAACTTAATATAATTTCAAATTATTTGCATTTTCACTAGCCTGTAGCAGCTAAGCCATCTGTTACACTTTTAAATTTTTTTATTATTATCTTTTAAAAAAAGCAGAAGCAAACACTCTTTTATCTGTGCCTGTTTAGTGGCAAGACAGTGTTCAGCTAAACTGCAGCAACGAGTCAGAAGAAAAAACACAAATTCAGCAGTTTCTGATGGCTCTTCCAAATGCCTGCTACAAGATTTTAGTTCACTGGACCAGACACATACAAACACTAAACTCTGGCAGATGAACATATATTCCATGAAGTTCCTCATCATGTTTTATACTATTCAGCTTCTTTTTTTTTTAAACAGTTCCATATAAAATCAGCTAAATCTACTACAGTCCTGTATTAAACTCCATTTTATAACAATAACTTACAATTAATGTACTTTTCAGTACATCTTGATTAGCAGAATCCAGAAAAATATCTGCCTTAACATATGAATAGGCTTTCACTCCTTTAGCAAATAATAAAACACTTGTAAGAAAATCAGCCCTCAACTTTTATAATAAGTCATTTAAATGCCGCATATCACTGACCACGCTGAGCATTTTCCTATGACTGATGAGACCGCAGGCTCTTTTTGAGTTTACGTGATACATACTATTTAAGACAAAGTAAAAAAAACCCCAATAAAACAACAAAGAAAACAAAGAAAAAAGCCCAAACCAAAACAAGAAACCCACACCGCTCTCCCTGCCCTTCTATTACTCCAGTGACATTCTGCTGTTTATTGAGTTGTGGGATTTCAAAGAAATCCACATTAAAACTTGGAAAATGTTTCCCCTCTGGAAAACAGCACTAATTAATTCATTAGTGATGAAATGTATTAGTGATGAAAAAATGTCTATGTATTTAGGTCTATCTTCTGATTAGGGAAATCTTTTCTGGGTGTTGGAGAGCAAACTATTCCCAGAAATTAATACATAAAAGCATCTCTCTGTCGGGAGGAAGTTTAGTAAAACTCTGAGGGAGAAAAATTAAATGAATTCCTAAACTGTTTCTTAGTGTAGACAGTTTTCAATATTTAATGGGCACACACAAGTGGAAAAGAGGACATAACCTGTTTTTCTTTTTTTTTTGTCCTTTAAGATTGTAGTGATGAGGTCTTCTGGTTTTATTTTTACTGAAGACTTACAGAAAAATATCTACCATCCTGCATCTGTAAGTGTACCTATTTAGAACAAATATATTCCGGTTCTACCATTGGAATTGATAACAGCTAAATATAAGCAGTTATATTAACATTTAGGTGGTGCATGGTCAGGGAACACCCATGGAAAATGTAGTGAATTACTAAAGTTCAGTGGTTTTTAACCTTTTACAGCTTGAGGGCCCTAACAAATTTCTTTGAAAAGAACAAAACCCAGTAAAAGCATCACAGGAAAATATCTCTACACTGAGTATTAATTTGACTTGAGGGAGCGGGAGGGGATGTGGAAGTCATCAGAAATCCCTATGGAAAACTGAAAACAGATTCCTAGGAAACAGAACCCATATTGAGAAATACTGATCCAAGAATTGCCAGTTTAGCAACTAGGCTGCACAGAGCAACAGCAGCCAACAGTCCCAGCCAAGGCTAAAGAGTTCAACCCTCAATGCCATGCCTGAGAGGCAACAAGAGTAGAAAAACCCACCGTCTGGGACTCCCGAAGCCTTAATGCTCCGACGATTTTGTGGGGATGCAAGATCACACATAATAGCTTATGGCAGGCCGAGTAGCTTGTTTTCCTTCTTTAATAAGATAAAGTAAGTATAATTTAACTTTATTACCTCATAAATCCAAAGAAAAATTCACTGAATTTTCTAAGGAGAAAGCTCTCCACTAGTATAAAATAAATCACACTTGCACTTATTAGGACTATCTTTTTCTTTTTCTCCTTTACAGAACAAACTGATACACCAGTTTGATACACCAGATACAAACTATACACCTCTAATGTATACTAGAGCTGAGAAATTCTGCCCAGTATGTGTGCTCCCCTATAAAAATTAGATCAATAAGCGGGGGTCTCCAGTCACCAAGGTGTTATCCAAGTACTGTTACTTGTATTGCTTTGTTTCTTTGTGTTATTATTTTTGTCACTGAAGAGTATTTTATGGTCTGCCACGCTGAGTGACTTGCAATGTTGCAGTGGAAGCTTGCATAGTGCATGGCTGGCTTTGGTTTTGAAACCAGCCTGGTAAAGGTTGATGATACACCTCACTTTTGTTTTAGAACTAAATCTAACTGAAAATACAATCATACAAGAAACAGTCGTAGAATTTCAAAGCACCACCAAAGAGGAAGGAACAACTTTTGCCTGAACCATAGGCTAAGCAAGCAACTGGAATTAACAGAAAATGAAATTTGTTGTAGCCACCTATATGGATAGAGTGTGGAGAAGCTAATCAAAAGAAGCAGATATTTTATGTAGTGTACACCTCAGACTGGCCTTTCTTCTCTACTCACTTTTTTTTGAGGAAATGAGCCTCTTTTAACCTGACTGAATATAAAAAAAAATCCATTTGCAGTTTCCAAACCATTATTTCTCAAAGCTAAGGAAAAAAACATTGTGTGTTCAGAAATTTTATTTTTTTTCCTTTATTTTTCACCATTTCTGTAGATGTTTGCATTTATCTAGTCTATGCAAACTGTTTTAGGCAATTTCCAATTTACAAAGCTATTAGCCTTTCCGCCGAGCACAGTCTGGTTTCTTAAGGTAGGCAGTTTTCTTGCTTTAAAGCATATTATTTGTTTCCAAATCTGAAACTTTTAAAACCATCAAATCTTTCCTCCTAGCAGAGCTTCTCTGTACACAATTAAATCAGAAGTAAATGTCTGTGAAATACTACTTTCTAAAATTTCTTATGCTAAATCTATATAAGCTCCCTATACTGATTTCACCAACAGTACACTGGCTTGTTCAGGATTCCCTTTCCTTGACTGGCACCACTTTTCATCTTTCGGTCCACCCCACCTATATGTAATTGTAAGAAAAATATGACTCTGGGGCAAATAAAAATATAAATAATAATTTTTAAAAAATACCTTACATTATCTTGTGAGACTAGCAGAACTTTAAGAAAACCAGATTCACGCTATGGAGGATAAGACAAATATTTTCACTTAAAAAGTTGCCGGATAAAAAAGTAAAAACAAGATATAAGGGGGGAAAAAAAAAATCTTAGCAGAATAGTACCTTAAAAAGTCACAAAGAAGTTTTAGAGCAAAATAGTATATTCAGTGATCAAAGGGACGAGATTAAAGTTAGCACCCGAAGTTTAAGAGAGCGTTATCAGTTTTTTCTGCTTTTCCTTCTTAATTTAGAAAAACACGCACATTGAAATCAAGTTTCACTGTAAGATATATTCATCCAGTTCTAGACTGGTGAATTAAAGTTGGAAGGGACTCCGGAAGGTCATTCCATCCAATCCCCTCTCAAGACATAGGTCAGATTGCACAGGGCCTTGTCCAGCAGATTTTTGAGCATCTTGCAGGATGGAGAAGCCATATTTCTGCATATCTAATCAGTTTCCTTTGTTGATATAACACCCAAGAGCAGCCCATGGCTGTCTTTCATTTCTTATCCCAAAACACTTGTGTTTCCAAATTCTCATCCTTCATTAAGCAGGATCTAGCCACTATCATAGGTTTTGTCATTAAAGTGAGATGACTTTAATGTCAACCACCAGTAAATCCAAACTCACGCTTGAGCATGGATGCAGATGCACATGTACACAATCGGGCACGATCACATTGTGGAACCAAAGGTGACAAATGGCCTGTTGGGTGAATCACAAATACACACTGGTAGGAGAGAGGTGCAAATTTACCAAATTTACCTCACAACAATTCAGTCTCTCCCATGACTTTAGCACACTCTAGTAAACGCTTATTACCAGATAAAGTAACAAAAACCAAACCAGATTTGGAACTGGCAGTGATTTGAGAGCATCAGGCAAAAAATAAATAAGGCATACAAAAAAAAAAAAAAAAAAGGCATAAGCCATTTCTTTTAATGGACTAATGAGAACAATGACTGGAATGGGCACAAATTTGAGAAATATCTTTCCTAACTGGAATGAAGGTAAAGTTGAACAACAAAGTGACAAGGTGCTAACTCTTATTGGTAATTTGTATTAAGTCTGAAGGAAAATTTATATTTTAGGAAAAAAGGTCTACTGGAATAGCAGAAAGAAGAAACGAAAACAAAGAGCCAATAAAGAAGCATTAATATACAAATGCAGTAAAATTCAACATAAAGCAAATAAACACATATTTAATAAGAAAAATTCGCTTTTCCTCTGTAGAATCAGAGCAACAAATTACATAAATCTGAGACCAGCTAGAGATCAGAGTTTGTTCAGCATAGTTGCAATGAAATAACAGGCAAACATTGATGATTACAGAAATCAAGAAACTAACCTTGATCAGGAAGTGCATATCGATTAGACAGCTGACTCAGTCACATCACAGGTGAAAGAGATTTGCATGTAGTCCAAGTAGTGTGACTTACTACGATTTACAAAATCGCTTAACATTCAGCCAAGATAATATACATAAAACCCGGTGAGCCTAGCCTAGGCAGTGTTCTCCTGCTATCATTACCATTTCTATCAGAGAAGGAATTTCTATTACAGCAACAAATGCCTCCTGGAACTAATTGGCACTCATTGGCAATCTCAGTGCAGAGCCTAATGAAGTACCTTTTGAGCCTGAGAGTTTCTGAAGAGGTGATCTCTCCAACTCAGAACTGAGACTCGGTAATGAGGCAGGATAAGGATGATTCCTCTGCTAATGCTCATTCCTCACCTGTCCCCACTGTAACAAAAAAAAACAAAAAAAAAAAAAGGGGGGATTCATCCATCTGTTTAAGGAATCCAGGAAGCCCCTGTGTAGAAGAAGCATTAACATTGCATTTCACTGCTCACAGGAAGAAGGATCACAAACAAAGTTTGCAATAAGAGCTGATTTGTTCCCCTCCCCGCCAGGTATTTGCTGGGAAAAAAGCTATTTAGGATCAAGCAGGCAATATGCCTGAACACTGGTAACAGCAACGGACTGATACCTGGAAGTCATCACTGATATTCTCCCGTAAAAGGACAGCATCTCCAAATGTTAAGCATAGTTTGGAAGACTGACACCTACATAATACCTGCTATATCTTGAGATACCAGTAGCTTTATCAAGCAACTCTGTATATTCCTATCAGATGACCTATTTTTATTATGTGGAGTGCAAATAAATGCACATCAGTTCAAGCTGGCAGGCACCTTTAAAATGAAGAGAATACCTTAAGTGCTGGACCACAGTCTTTGCCTATGCTACATGTTGAAGTGCTCACAATACAGGAGAAAGTCTTTGACCAACACAAGCCTAAGAGACAGTATAATGGGCTTAAGCAGAGCTCTTCAGTAAAAGGGGTGTATAAAGTATGTATTCTTGAAAATGAGGTTATAACTGCAGTTCATCAGCTTTTTAATTTTTCTCAGACATAATAGTTCATTCTGGCCATCAGTCAGCTGGAAAAAAAAATGGAATTGGACACTAATTATTATTTTGGATAGCCCCAACAAGCATGTTTACTGCTTCACTTTGCATTTAGTATTGGTCTGAGATTAGGCACTTCTAGGCAACCTGATGTTAAAACATACCTCTGTTGCTGTGAAATTACTGTTGCAAGGAATAATAAGATTTATATTACTAATTATTATGATTATTGTTATAACACAATTCCCCCCCACCATCTGTTAAAAAAAAATGGCCAGCAGAGCTTCAAGAAAGAGCAAGTTAGAGGCATACATAACTCTGCCTGAAAAGATGACAAAGGATTTATCATCCAAGTGGCTAAAGGGCAGAGCTCCAAACTAAAACACTTGGGAGATGGACTGAGCAGGTGCCATTTACCAAAAGCCAAATTGTCATTTTGGCACATATGGATCCATGACAGAAGGGTGGGAAATCTGTGCCAGACTGTGCTGCAGCTTCTGACGTGGACCCTTTATCTCCCCTTCTCCTGAGATGCTGTGCAACCGCTGCTTGTGGAGTCTCATTGACAAGCTTTTCATGGCAATTACAATTGTGATTTAGGCATGTGGATTGCTAATCTGTTGCCTATGTCAAATGCACAAGCAGGTCAAAACTTCTCTGCAGTTTTCTTCTTTGAGAACTGCTCTGAATGTCTGGAATTTTGTGTCTCTCTTTGTGCTTACTCTGACAGCAAAGATAATTACAACTATTTCTCAGTTGGGAGAGAGCAATGTAATTCGTTATTACATTTAGTTAAGAATTTATCATACTTTTATTACTAACCAGTAGACTTCAAGATGATATACCACTTAAATGAAAGTGTCAGCTCTAAATCTGCCTCCTGACAAAGGTTTTTTGTTGTTTGTGTGTTCTTTTAACTGCACATATTAGTCCTGCTAACTATTTTGAAATGGTAACAATGATTTTCACAACAATGAAACTCAAGAGGTGTAGAATTTGTATATTCCAACTTGGGCCTTAAGCTTTAGTTCTCCAGTTTTTTAATTCAATCAATGCACTTGTCAAAATCTTCTAATTCTATTGAATAAAGAAATTAAAGTTTTAGACAATGGAGATCATCTATTATTCTTCTCTCTTCTAACCCACTTTCTCCTTTTTGTTGCTTTGGCATCTTCTGAGCTCCCTCTAGACTGAGGCACGTTTGAGTCTGCAGCCCACCAGTGCCATTTTGTACTCAAGATTTCCAGAACCAGATCAGAGTAATCACAAGGTTATGCCTTGGCTAGAAAAGCTGAAGATTCCCCGGTGTTAGTGTCTCAGAAACTCAGTTATGCCATACTAGTTGGTCTAACTACATGCTTTCATATTAGTAATCATTAACATTTGAGATTTCTTCACAAAGACAGAGGCAAGGATTTTTAGATAAGAGTACCGTTCTACAAGAAACTGAATTTCATTATAGGGAATTTTAATCCACATAAGTCTGTATCACAAATGAAATTTCCAGTGTTCAAACTTCAGCATACATAAGAAGGGCAAACCATGTGCTCTTTAATAGTCTTTATATACAAAAAATTTTCAGAATGTGGCAGTACATGCAAAACAGAACTGAAATAAATACTGAAAGGGAGGTAGGGTGCGCATGTAATTAATACACAAAATGCAGTCTTGAATGTTTTTGCTGTAGTGAAACATGAGAAAATGAGTATGTTCTGAGCTCTCTTCCTAGCCTGGTCAAGGTCAATAGTCGTTCATGCTCCACAGAATACATTTATCACCAATGGACAAATCTTTGACAATTAGTTACTATGTATAAGCTCTTACAAGTAACAGGCTGCAAGAAAGACGTTGCATGAAAATTCTGGAGTAGCATTTAAGCCTCTCCTTTTTTAGATTATTTTCCAGTTATTACCTAGGATTTGCTCAAGCAACTAAGCAACTCAAAGTAAACTATGCTAGAAGTAGTCTTACTTACATTTTATTCCTAACTTAGTAACTTGATTTAGCTCTGTACAGGAGAAGTTGGACTTCCTATGCCTTGGTATTGCTTCACAAGTGTATCTAGATCTAATATTCATAAACATCTTGAGGTAATGGAAGTCCTTCTCTCTCACAACGGGCAGTATCTACCACAGTTTTACTGACAGCAACAATTTAGTATTTCTAACATCAGAATCTCTTCCAGATCAGCCTGCTTACTGTTTTCCTATGTCTAAAGAAATCTACTTTTTTGTGGTAAAGGAAAGTTTGATCCCACTGTGGACGGGTCATTTCACCCCCTCTTGACCATCTCCTACCCAGCTCATATCCTGCTGGAGGAACACAGACATACTTTTCTGAAGAACTCTTCTTCCTGAATATGGTATGTATCTGTTATTCTGTCTCCCCTTTCCTATGTATTTTGGTTACTTCAGCTTTCAGTTACAGTTCCAGAGCTCAACGTCAATACCAACTCCTTTGTACTGCGAGTTCAAGGTAACATTAAAATTATACGCAGCAATGTACTTAGTTTAGCAAAGTATACACATATACAGGTATGCTCACAGGCTATATATATGCTTATAGCACACATCTGTAATATATTTTAAATATACTAGCAGAGGCATTCAGCTAACATTTAAGAAAGTTTTTTAATGTGTATCATCTCAGTGTCTTGAAACAGTAGCTACTTGATTTATGTGTAACTTACTTTCTTAGTAACAGAATTCTTATAGGTAATTTCTGTCTATTATGGTGATGAGTCTCATGGGAAAATCTGTACTTAAAATACACCTCTCACTTAAGAATAATGTAATTATTGCATTCATGGCTTACTGAAAAGCCAATCTGTCATCGACATAAAAAAATCAGCACTACCAAGAATCTTCAAAAGTGCTAAATCTGTCCATCTTGCAGATAGTCAGATTGAAACACAGAATTTTTGAATGGAAAACAAAACACAAGTTATAAACAAACAAGAGCTAGGCTGAGATTCAAATGTGGACAGGATATTACGCTGAAAACAATTATATTCTAATACCGACTAAAAGAGAAGGAGTAAACCTGACCAAACTTGCAGATTTTTCCAATTTAAATATAAATGGAATTGTTGGGAGGTTATGGAAAGTTATCTATTAGTTACATATAATCATGTTATTAGCTTTCATGAAATAGATTTGCAGTACCTTCCTAACCCTTAAATCTCTTATTTTATGATTTTTATAACAAGAACTCTTCTGCTCTTAAGATGGCTGTTCTCTCTTTTGATATGAAGTTCTAATCATACCTGGAACATGAAATGATTGACAGAATACTAACTAATATTATCTTACTCATAAGAAATTACTGTGATTAATATCTACACCGCTTCAATACACACACAGGAATTTATGAAATTCATTGATTATTCAGGCTCTGGTCATAATGGACTGCGCTCCAGACAGGCAGCAGCAGATTATCTAAGATTCAACATCGGTTGCGAGAGTACAGAAAGTGCATATGCTTAGAAGAATACAATTCAAAGTAACAAAAATGAAAATGAACCTGCTAACCAGGCAAGCAAAACCATGGCCTAAAGTTTCTAAGTAAATAAAGCTATAAGAAGGGCGTACATGTGTGCTTGCTCTTTTGTTTTGGCTTCCCTGGAAAATGAGGTATTATTCACTTACTGAATAATACCCCCGCCTTATATTCAGCCAACTGCATGGCTAAGAACTTGGGGGGCAGGGGGCATTGGTGGGGGTTTTAAAGCATTGTTGAAGGCATAGATCACTCGTCTGAGGCCACAAAATAATGTAATATTAAATAATTACATAAACATTAAATTTAAACACCATACCAGAAGTCTTGGGTTCATTTTCTAAGCTTTCTAAGTAGCAGCAGGACACAGAATCAGAATGCAATGATTGCAATGGCACAAAGGCTTTATCACTACAGGGTGGTTTAGACTGTAAATATATCATTCTGACTGTTTAGAAGCTTCTCTACCAGAGGAAGAAATCCTTACTCTTCTTCCCAGGAAACACAAATATAATCACAATAGAAGGCAGACTTTCAATACCTAGGAAACAAGATCTTTATTTCAGCCCAGTACAACCTTCCGTGTATAACATGAACAAGGGTCCCGCAAATTTACTTTGTGATTCTTTACGGCGGCATGTGGGTAGGGAAAATAACAAATCTGATAGCGATTAGGAAGCAAGATATTCCACAGAGGCCTGACAGCAATTTAACAAGCAGCAGCATTCTTTACTTTTATCACCTTCATCATCCTAAACCTTTTTACTGGTTGTCTACCAGGTGCTGGCCGCTTATCTTGCCCCTAAAGAGCCAGACATCCAAATATCTTACAAAGTTTTATTAATCTTGCATTTTTTAAAGTCTCTGTTTCCCTGATGTCAAGCTTACCTCCCCTACCTGACTAGCAAAAGCATCCTAATAGCAGCAAACTAGCAGAAACCCTGCATGGAGCTCAACCTCCTCTTTATAACTGACAGCACAACAGCCTTCTACCCACTTACTCTCTTTTCTTCAAGACAGACAAAAAGAGAGGAAACTTCATCAGGAGGTAGCAGTTTAGAAACTTGACATTTCACTGCTTGATGCTCACTTTCATCAGCAATAAGCTCTTGACTTTAATAGTGAAAAATAATGAAGAATAGTGAAATCAAAACTGACACTGTGTCTGCTTAGACTCATGGTGCCTATATGCTACCACAGAGTATAATAATTTCATCCTTTTTTTAAAGCATTTTGCTATCGAATGAAAAGTACTTTTAGCTATATCTATTCATTGCCTATAGCAGTGAAGCCAGTCTTTAAAAAGGAAAATTCAAACGTGTTTCAGATGCATTAATCCATATCTTGCTAAGTAATATGTTACATCAGTGTACCCTACAACACTAAATAAACCAGAGGGGAAAATAAATATTGTGACACACTGCAACAAATCACACCACCCAGATATATTAACATGAAAGAAATCACAGTGCCTCTTCGAAATATATTTTCTGTTTTATAATTTAGAAAAGTGCACTAAGGCTACCAAATAAATTCTGTTTGAAGCTCTTCAAGGGTTATAGAAGATGAACTATTTCAGGTTTTAGCTTTGTGTTATTTTTATTGTGCCTTCTCCATTCTTCTTTCATTTCGGTCTCCAATAAAGAGCTAAAAGCAGTGTGAAAATGAAAGAAGATATTTTTCCACTTAGTACAGGTGTTCGTATGTATTGCTACACTTAGACACACTTAACTACAGATGTACAGATAAGCATGTTTTCCATCCCACATCAGTTACTGCTGATTCCCTCTATTTATTCCTCTCACTGCATCAGGAAAAAAACATATTTTTAGAAGAAAATGGAAACAAAGCAAAAGGGAACAAGGCAACAACATTATTCCAGAACAGCAAATGGCTAAAATATTTGTCTGGGAGTCAAGAAACCTGAGGCAGGTAGTTAGACACCGATAAATGGCCTTGGGTCTCTGCCAATCTAGCTTCATGCCAAGTCCCCTCTATTTGCTTTTCTAAGAAAAGGGGAGTAGTTGATGTCTTTCATTTTAACATGAAATTGTATCATAAAACTTTATCACTCAAAATTGATTTGTTGTCACAGAAAGCTTGTTTCAAAGAATATTCATCTCCAAAATGAAAATGTTTAAATAAAATTTCCACCACTCCTACTTATCTTTTTAGAAGGCGGCGAAATAATTCCTTATGACACTGTTATGTAGGCAAGTCACAATACAGTGCGCTTATGACATGATATAAAAATATGTGCAGAGGAGATTCTTAACAAGACTCAATGAAACGGTCACTGGTGTTCAAAAACATTGCAAGAGAATTTTCAACTGCTTTGAGGATGTGATTTAAAAGTGAGTCAGCACTGGTTCAGGTAGAATGCAAAAAATGAGGCTAACTTCCACCAAAACCGCAGAAGTTTGTGTTTTCGCAAAGTCTGAACAGGAGATTTTGCAAGGCTCAGATATTGCACGAATTATAAAAGCAAGCTACACAGCAAAATCAGCGGCAGCTCTGTTGTGGTATTGCAGCATTCTTGCTACCAAAATTGCTGTCCTAGGATCTAGGTAAAGCTCTGGAGAACTCAAAAATTATAATGTTTACCACATTCACTAATTCACATGTAGCCGCTCTGGATTTTTAAGAGATACTTAGAGTACATTTTACTCAGATTCTCATTTCAGTAAAGCTAGGGTTGATATTTTTTGTGTGAGTTTCTCTCTGCCCCCTGGTTCAAGAGCCAGCTTCTATCATTGAACACTTTTCCCATCTTTTATAGAGCTCTATGGCCTTTCCTGTTTTCAACAACTTTTCTATTATTAATCTATTTGTTTCACGTTCATCTCTTACACAAAGGTATATTATTTTCTTCAGGAAACTTAAAGTTTAGTTATCTGCCACCAAGTGACGGAATACATATATTGCTGTGACTGCAGTGTACACCATTTTGTCTACATTGAGGTTTAGTCACGAGTGGGAGTAAAACATATCATAGTTGCAAAATCTTGATTACTATATATTATTTTAATGGGAAATTACCTCTGTCTTCATTTTCTAAGTGTAATTTTCTTTTCTAGTAACACAGGTTCCAGGACAGAAGTTTAATGCACCCACTGTTCATCATGGCTTACAAAACACTTAACATACGACAAGAAACACAGGACTCGATGAAAGGCCAAAACCTAAAACTTGCAGGTAATATACAACATGCAGTAAAGGAGGAGGTATCAAGGATATCAGGAGGAGGTATCAAGGATATCAGCGCTGTTTGAGGATCCTGCAATATCGGGGGGAAAAAAAAACAACCACCCCCCAAAAAACATATTTCACATTTCTCCACTGACTCTAGAAAACAATACACACCCCAAACTGCAAAACATGACCGAAACCCAAATAGAGACAAAACCACTGTTAGTACCTAACTCTGCAGGGCAAACGTTTCTGACTTCAAATTTAGGTCAATATGCTGAAGCCTGTGCAAGCTGACATGTTGGCAGACACAAGACCTCTACAGTCCAGTTCCAGCAATGAACAACAATTTTAAAGGGCAGCAAATAAACATATAAATCTTTGATCAAATTAGGAATCAGTAGGTGCTAGGCAAATCATTTTTCCTTTCATTTCCATCATAGACAGCTAACAGAATCCTTTAAGCCAATATTATCCCTTAAATTAAGTAGTTGTTCTTCCTCCTCAGTATTTAGAATTTTAAATACTTCCTCCTCAGTATTTAGAATTTTAAGGTTCATATACTTAAACTTAAAATAGATGCTTCATTCTCTTACTCAGTCTAGTGGAAATTGCACCATTTCAGAACAGATAGAGGATATAAAATTATTAACTTAGTGTGCAGTGAAGTCCATTCCTCTTGTTTTCTACTTTCCTAAGCAAAGTGATGAAAGTATTTAAAGTTTGATAGAGGTAAGCAGCCCTAAAAGACCTTGCAGAGGCTATGCAGACAGCTGCCAACCATTACTGCATCACCAGTCTAATTACAGCCACACCTATCTCACATGCAAAAAAAAAAAAAAAAAAAAATATTCCTCCTCAGGTTTTATGTCAGTGAAACTTTAAATTATGCCTTGGGCAGTGAACTTTTGGAAAAAAATTAATAGATCACAAGGGAAGTCCTTCCTTCTCTGCAATCATTTGCTAAAATGTCCAAGATCCTCAAGCCATTTTATGTCTTATTCGTTCAAGTCTACTTTGGTCTTTTCAAACGTGTGCCAGATATACTGTGTTTGTGCCAATAATCAACTTCAGTCAAAATCAAGTCAGCTGGGAGCTGTAGGCTCTACAGAGAATGCACACTACACATTTTTACTTTGGTCAAAAGAGACTTTACTTTTTTATTTTCTCTCACTGAACTTCAGAATTCCGAATTTAAAGAATATAAAATTTCAAAGCCAAGCAATATTGTGTGCATATTTGCATATGCACACGTTTCTAAGATTAATCATCCAGGAACTATACTTCAAATTCTTCATCTGCCTGGCTCTAAGTAGCTTTCTTAAGTTTTGTACTTATTTCCTTGTCTGAAAAGTCACTAAACAACTTCACAACAAATGAAAACAATTAATTAGAATGAGGGGAGGTTTTCCACACAGGACCTAAATATTAAGAAAAATATTCTATATCACTGCTAATGACTTCTACTCTTAAAAGCCTTCTAAAGCTGAATTACATCTAGACTTGCACACAAATTAATTGCCTAGCAAAAGGACTTGTGGTCTAATCTGCAATATATTAGAGGGATTCATGTCTGATTGATAGACGGTGCTGCAGTAGCCATATTTTCCTTTCCCCTTTGGAATAAAGCCAATTCAGAAGTGACACCTATGAATTACTGGGTTTCCTGAAGGTTAAGACACTTAGGGAGAAAGTATAATTTACAAGCTGTACATCTTTTTTGCAAATCTTACTTTCATTCTAGGTTGAACGCTTTTAATGATATTGTAGGAGCCCCACACAGAAAGAAAGATCACAAGTATTTGATGCTGTAGTGCTCCACTGCATAGAAAAGAAGGATGCTGCCATTACCATAAGCACATGAACTTTGATTATACTTCTTAAAGCCATTTGCTAACGTCTAAAATAAAGTGCAAGAGGCTATATTAGATGCTTCATTGAGTTTTAATCAAAGGGAGAAATGATATTTCTATTTATTATTTATCTATCTTCCAAATGTGACTAGTATTTCTAGTGATAATTGCTGAATTTCTGTAATGGTTAGCATTAAGTATGTCTAGATATTAATACAATTTAGTTTTAATGAAGTGCCAGTTAATTACAAAAATTCACTTATACACACATGTACAAACCCCACAATTCTGTTACAGTTTTTAGGAAGTAAACTCACTTCTGCTGACACATGCTTTAGCAAGTGAAATACTAGTAGTTAATGTTGTATTGAAGAAGTCCTATTTTTGCTATCACAATAAAACTGTTCTATTTCTTATTGCATTAGCTAAGCCTTTCAACATATTGGCATAGTACACTTACACAATACTGAATTATAGGATAATTGTTTAGATACTTTGACTGGATAAAAAAACGTAAAGAGCAATCTACAGTCCAAGTCTGATTTTTTTAATACTACAAAAACATGAAAAATCACATTTCAAGAAATAAATGTTTATAGGCTGTTAAGACATTCAATAATATCAGGCAAAGCATGAAAACATCCTACCAAAACACAAAAACTTGAATAGTGTTTCACTTTCAAAACATGGAAAACTTGTAAGTGAAACTGAGAAGGAAGGGAGCAGAAATTTTTTTTTTTTTTTTGCTTAACAGCCAAGCAGTACTAAAGGTGAAGATTTCTAACCAAATATGAGTTCTGTTTAGTAACAAAAGATAGACTATATTGATTAACATTTAACCAAATTGCTTAAATATGATACTCCTATTGCTAGGGTAATCATTCATGTTTTGCCAAAGTAACTCAGCCACTGAAGTTTAGAGGCTTTTAATTAAAAAAAATTTTGAACAACTTTTTACACACCATTCTGTTTTTCTCATGTTCATGTAACAAAGCAGTCAAATTAAATAAGTTCTTTAGGAAATTACTCAATGAATTGTATTCTTCAACTGCATCCATTTTGACTTAGAGTTGCTAAACTATCCCATAGGAGAATTGTTCTATTATCATCGATAAAATTACTCTCATGCCAGAAGTTACAAATTTAGCAATGCACGTATCTGGAGCACATCATGAAGTGTAGAACTCTGACTCGTGCAGAAAGAGAGGTCACTTGTATTTTGTGTCTTGTCTTAACAATAAACACCAGTTTTGCATTTCTGGCACATTGTACTTGTAGTCCTAGCACATTTGTAAAAAAATCTCAAACTTATTAAATCACTGTCTTGTACTGGCTGTGGCGATTACAGTATCTCCTGTTTCAGAAAGGTACAATGGGATACAGAAATCTGTCTCTAATCAGGAAGAAAAACAACTGCAAGTTGTGCCAGCTGCATAAATTAATTCCTGTGAGTTAGTCAAGAAGCTACCATATTCATCTTCAGCTAAAACCCACAAAATGTATGTATGGAACAACATGGTGATACTTATCCCATGAGGGGACAAGGAAAGTGAGTGACAAATTAATTCTTTGTATTATTTCTGATGCATAAAACACCACCACCAAAAAAACCTGAACGGACCTTTCTAAAACACAGAAAATTGACTGAAGAGGATATGAACTCCCAATCATTTTGTGAGCAAAGTTCCTCTCTCTGGTGTAAATCAACACCGACTTTTATGGAGCTACACCAGTCCATGCCAGATGGAAGTCTGGATTTCATCAGAAAGGCTTAACTGTAGGAGGGAACAATAAAGAAACCAAGTTTCTCTGTCAGTAATTAGAAATTAAAAATAATAATAGTAACTGTAATCAAGGGGAACAAGAGGCTTCAGCACAAATTTTGTCCAAAGCCATGCTGAGCTACAATAAGATTATAGAAAACAATGCCAGAGATGATTCACAAAAAGGGAGAAAACTTCTGAAAAGCTGACAGTGCTATCCAAATCATACCTGGCAGGAGCACTACAAAACCCACATCTGTTGTTGGGAATTGGCTCCCCTCTTCGAAGAGGAGAGCTACCTTAGGTTATTTGTTGTGGCTGTCATAAAATGAAATATCAAAGTAAAACTGAAATTTACTGTTATATTCCAAATCTCAGGAGACTGTCCTCAAAGTGCCTCCTGGTTATAAGAATGCAAGATTCCTTTCCATATTATGAATACAGGAGAAACAGACATGCTCTATCAAGTGCTGCAAGGTTTGGATTTTTAATTTTCAGGATATATCAAAACTTCTCCCTTTCAGTGAATGCAGATAAACCGAAATGGCATAACTGATGGAATTTTAATATGATTTTTCATAACTTTAAATAACCTCAGCAGTTGCCCTATATTTGTTCTCAAATTTACCGGTTTTGCAAACAAACCTGAAAAGCTCTATTTATGGTGTAATCTGGCTGATGGTATTACACCAAGAAAGTGGTTACTTTCTTATCTATCTCTAACAATATCATCTACCATAACAGTCCTACTGTACCTACCCCTGAAAGATCTTCATTCATGGGGCGGGGTGGGGAGCAGGGAGGGGTATGTTTGTATATAAAAATGTATCTTCTGGAATTCTATTGAATTCTTCAGGATGATGTTTTCAGACACTGGCCAGCCCAAAAAATCAGCCACATAGCCTCTCAAGACCATAGGACTCTTGTACTAGGAACTCTATATTAGTGAGGTCCTGCCTTTTGAAACTCCTGATGGTGACAAAACGTCATGGAAGAAAGGAGGTAGAGCTTAGCTAGTCTTTACTGTGATGTTTTTCCATCTTCTGACAATGTAAATGGAATGTTTTCAGACACTGGCCAGCCCAAAAAATCAGCCACATAGCCTCTCAAGACCATAGGACTCTTGTACTAGGAACTCTATATTAGTGAGGTCCTGCCTTTTGAAACTCCTGATGGTGACAAAACGTCATGGAAGAAAGGAGGTAGAGCTTAGCTAGTCTTTACTGTGATGTTTTTCCATCTTCTGACAATGTAAATGCTTGTATACCTCAAATAATATAGCATTTATACATAATTGTGCTAACAGAATGTATTTATTCTAGTAATAGTGAAAAGGTGAAGTGTAATAGGTCGAAGCCTAAAATAACAAAGTTAGTGTCTAACTGTCCCAAATCTGATAGCATTCTGAGACTTCCATCTTGTACATGTTTATTATTTCAAGAAATATGCTAGAATCCTGTATAGTTACAGCATAGTAATTACGCAAGACTAAGAAGCATTGGAGTTTGCTGTTCAGAAATACTCTGCCAGGATCTCAGAATAGCAAAAGCTGTATCTAATTGCTAGGCTTACAAAAAAAGGATGCAAGCCTTTTCTGACTTCATGACCATTTCAGGCCTGGTATGTCACAGATATGAGGTAATACGATCGCCAGTGTCATTAGGGAATTGCTAGCAATTCCTCCTTCACTGACAAGTTACACTTAACAGAACTGGTTTTAATAATTTTCAAAGAGTAGTCAGCATCTGAAACTCATTGTATAAACAAACTTAATGGAAAAAAAACTTAAAAGGGACTCCTGACATTTTATTTTGTGAATTATAGAGTTTATGGACTTGAGAAACTGCATGAAAAGGAAAGCCAAATTACTATATGGTTTTAAACAGTTTCAGAGACAGAATAACTCTCTCTCTTTTAAAGATAATCCTTTCAGGTCAAGGATTAAGACTTACTGCATACCTGTGTTTCAAATCTTGCACGCTCTACTGACAGTGACTGCCTTTTACCCAAGTGAGTAGTAGAATCCATGCTCCAGGTATGCCTGCAACGTGTTTATTTCAATAAACATCTATCCCAAATTCTAGTGACAATAACTTCATTGCAGTGCTTCATCTATCAGCAATCTCCCCTCTTCTATGAGGTCATGACACGAGACCACTCAACACCACCACGGCTCAGCTAAGTTTCAGTTTTTAATTTTGGCATGGTTTATAACCTTGGATTAAGGCAAGGCTCCAGTGCTACAGCTTATTGCTACACAAAGGCAGAAGGAGTCAGAGCTCCCAACAAAAGCATATATTGTTAGGCTTGTAAGAATGTATTTTACGAGGTTCTTGCCAAATCTAAGAATAGCATACAAGCTGTGCTCCCTGCTAACAGAGTAGCAAAAATTAAAAAAGAAAACCAACCAACCAAAACCCCCAAACCTCCCCCGCCATTGTTTTCTAGTGAACTATCAGAAGGAGGCTCAGTATATACAGTCAGTGAAAGAAGCAGAGACTTTGGGAACACAGTTAGTTTTCACAGTTTAGAAAATAAAGTGAACACTCTCTTTCTGCACCACTCGGCACGGCTCCTCAGCAGCCTCGAGCAGCCATGCAGCCTGGAGAGAAGAGCCCAGTGCTGAGCTTATGAGGCATACACTGAAGAGCAGCAGCATATCAGATCACACCTTTACTATTTTCAATATCCAGTCAAGCAAAGAGAATATAATTCAAAAGTATTAGAATAACTCCTACTTCTGGAACTTCATATAAGTCAAACAGTTCTAAGGTATCAGATTCAATAATGCCATTCAATCTTCTACAGATATTAAGTCCGCATTACCTGCCTCCGTGACCAGCTATGCTGTACTTGTGAGGGAGGTGGATAACTAAGAAACATTCACACGCTCCACAACTATTCCCCAAAATTAGACACAGAGCAAAGTAGGGCTCTTAACCAACCCTAACTTCACACCCAACAAGACTTACCTTCAATAACCAGTAGTATATCCTTCAAGTCCTGCAACAGAATCCCAGAGAGACTACGTGTACACCACCTATCCTGTCCCCTCGATGTAAAAAGATGTAAAAACATCCCAAACAGACAAAGAACACACACCTGTAAACATCACATGACAAATTCTTTTTTCAGTGGGCTCTAATGAACCCAGGTGTTTTGCATCTTTTTAAAGAATGTAAGTGGAGACAAATTACTTGATTCCTTTCCAGGTGGCAGTGATAAGGGTACTTGGTTTCAGGTGATAACAAAGGGAAAACTACTGTCAAAGAAGCCTCAAATTCTCCTCCTAAATCCTCCTTCAAGGCTTACTGTTTTTTTCAGTAACGTCAGGTTTTGGAGTCCATTATTTCGTTCTAGCTTCTTTTAACTGGTGGGTTCACCAAGGAGCAAGCCACAGTTTCCTTAGCTCACAAAAGTGTGCCTATGTAAATGGTGTAGCAATAATCTTTCTCACCCTGATGCTTAACTCTTCAGATCTATAAATCATTCTCAGATATTAATAGTGTAATGCAAAACAATAATATTTTATTTGAACTCTCTCAAGAATCTTTTTCATGAACAAAGTAAAAACTACTGGAATATTTAGCAGTCAGATTTTGAAACGAGCACTGTCTTGGTTAGTTATACGATTGCATATATAGTTTCTGGTATACTCTTGTTCCCTCATTAGATTATCACTACTTTAAAAGCAGGAAGAAGGATTAACATAAATAATGTGGTTCAGACTGATGTTCCCTTGAAGTTTAAGGGTAAGACGATGATAAGTAGGATAACAAACTTGGAAATTGTGAACCATTCTGTTTTCTGAAATATGTAGGCCTTTGCTTGAAGTACCATTACAATGGAGAAAAAAAGAAGCCGTATCTTTCCTTTTAGCCTTCTTTTTTTTTTTTCAGTTAGCACTCACAGATGTAACTGCACAGATATTTTTTTGACCACAATTCTTGAACGACTTTAGCAGCTATTTCCATAGGAACATTCAGAATACCAAAAGTGAAGAAGTACATGTATAAGTTTATCTTTGGTATCAAGGTATGATCACACCCTTTTTGCTGCAAGATCATGACACAAGAACAACTTCTAGCTCAGTGGTATCCTTCCCAACAGTGGAAAGGTGGGAATCACCAGAAGAGAGCCCCCCACGCAGAACCAGACAACGCTACAGTGGCATTAACTTCCAGAATTCACTGGCCCATGAGTTTCTCAGCCAGAGGTGTTGATGTTGTATGCAAAGGCATTATCTTTTAAAAAAGCCTCAGATGTCCACTGACATTAGCAGCAATCCCCAAAAGTAATTTACACAGGCAGAGCTGGAGGTCCACAGAGAAAACTGTTATTGCACAATTCTGTACTACCTCTAAGAGTCTGGTTCCACCTTCCTATCATACTCTGACTTTATAGTTGAACAGGTTTGGAGCATGTATCATTCCCTAATCCTTATTTTCTGGCTCCAGCTGAAAGGGAAATTAGGTATGCGTTTCAAGTGGGAACTGTGGCATACGACAGGTTTGGAGCATGTATCATCCTCCTAATCCTTGCGTTTCAAGTGGGAACTGTGGCATACTCCAGCATAGCCAGTGTTTTGGTCATTTCACTACAAACAGATGGGCATAATATGCTAACTGGTCTAATCTACTTCCAAAATCAGGGTCCTATACTGTAGGCACATGCACATTCAAGGCAAATTATTTGAAATTACTATTAATTATGGCTGCAATTCTAACATTTATGAATCTGTCACAAGCCAGCTAGCTTTAAACCGTCCATCATTAAGTATCTTTCCAGCACATTAAGTACACAGCAGAGAGCAGTGACAAGAAGTCCTGATATTAAAAGATAAACTAATTTCAAGAGGCACAAACAAAAACATGTTTACTTTAGTCACATTTTGCATAATATATCCCCCAGCATGGTCTTTGCATTTGTAATATGGTAGGAGTCTGGCAATTCTAGACTCTCAGCATAGAAGCAAGCGATTCCAAATCTGTGTGCCCTTGTGTTATGAAGTCATCTACACTAATCACAATACTGGGCGGGGGGGGGAAGGGGAATGAAGTGATTTAGCCTTTGTGACCCTTCCCACCATCAGAAGACCTGCAATTGTTTCAGATCAAATCTTGACTCAAGTTTCCTTCAGAAATTCACTTAATTTTTAACAGTGAAATTGCAAGATGAATTAACTAAGCTAGACCTTAGTCTAGCTTCTATTTTATCATACTGAAATTATAATAAATATATCCACTTTTTTTTTGTGATTATAAGTACAGTTTCCTACAGTTTTGCCTTACATAAGGTGTTCACAAGCCATCATGCAGCACCTTACAAAAATATTGTTGGAATACCACTGAATGTCCAGGAATGCTTCCACAGATGAAGGTGAAGTATGTGCTCCCAGAGCGCATCTATACCAAGCATCCACACTGCCTCTAGGACCACCTTTGCATGGCCCTGTGTCTTGTGAATATGCCTACTGAGAAAACTATTGATGTGAAATTCAGATGTGTGGCATAAATGTGCTGCAGTTATGCCTTTTCCAGACTCCAGTGAGTCGCCTTTGTGGCCCCACTTCCACCCTGAGACAACTTTCAATCTTGACCTCTATAATGAATCTTCTTAAAAAAAATTAACCTTGTTTCTATGTCAAAGTAGAACGTAAAATGTCTTACATGTACACTTTATATATAGAAGTGGGGGGGATACAGGGATGGTCATACGGCCTACAAACGAGTATCTCGCTAGATATCAAGCATTAGATATAGGCCAGAAAATTCACTGGCTATACTGAATGCCATGCTCTTAAGCACAGGTTGAATATCTATCTCTACTTTGTTTCTTCCTTTACACCTCAGAGAACTGAGTTCTTTGTGTATCTGAAGTTCTTTGCATGTATCTAAACTTGCAAGCCTAACAGTGTTTTGATTTCAGAAGTATTTCACATTGCTCTATGTAGGCAAGCCCATGCTCAGCATCTCTGAAAATAAAAGCATTATTTTGATGCCTAAATGTAGACTTGAGCAGTTTCTGAGTACCACATTTCAGTTTTATATCACCATTTCATCCCGTATCTCTGAAAGAAATCTACATATGGGAGAGAATGCTTTGGAAGCACAGCAGCATTACTGCCCAAGCTCCACTGACTCAATTCATTACTTCAGCTATGACTACTTTCTATAGATGTTGGCAGTTCATCCATATAAGCTACAAAATAGACGACGATAAACTTCATGTTCAGGCTGTGACATGGTACTTCATCCTCTCTTACTTCTACTTTTTGCATTTTTATGAAGCTGACATTTTTCTCATTTGGGACACATCTATCATGTAGTATCTATAGAGGGGTATAGTCTTTATACTAATATTTTTGCATCCTCATGTTTTAGTCAATCATGTCCAAAGCAGCAGATACAGAATAATATAACATAAGAGAGTCATTTACCTAAGATCACTAGGAGTTTGGAAAAGGTCACACAGACTAAATACAAAGGTTGTGTCAGGCTTTTGAAATAAAGTAGATAGTGTTTATTTTAGCTTCATTTGGCAAGCAAACACAGTTCATAGCACCTCAACTTGACTTTTTGTAACATCGTGGGTTTTTGGGTTTTTTTAATTACAACAGTGAACTGGATGAGCTAAGTAGCTCCTCATTTCTTTTTTCAATAAGCCCTTCAGACTGAGGGGAAAAGCCTTCTTAAGCCTGCAGCAGAACAGCGCTTGCAGCAAGGCTGTGCCTGAAATAGCTAACCATCCCTAACTCCCATTGATGGGACTTGTGGGCATGGAAAAAATGTAAGATTGTTCCCGGTACGCTTTAGAGAAAAAGGTAACGAAAGGAAGGACATGGACAATAAAGCATTTAAATTTATCAGTACAACTTAGGAATAGTTTTTTTTTCTTATTTTTGTGCACTGTAAGTGTCATATAATTGTATTTGCATTATAAAATATTATGTGAGTGTGTATAGGCGTATATAAATGCACATCTTTTTGTGAATATATATACACATATGTACATAGTTAAAACACTGAAATGATTCTTTTAAAGAGGTTCAAAATTATGCTTTAAAATATTTCACAGCTGCACTATGAATTTCCCTACTTAAATATTTTGTTTTCAGTCATGCTACACTCGAGAGATAACTACTTGAAAAAATCTGAATAGTTAGGTATTATAGCCCTTAAATGATGTTGCACTGCATCCTTAGATTTTAATTTACTTACCTTTTTTTTTTTAATCTCGTGCTTCATTAGAAGCAGATATATATATAGCAATTATCAATAGCAATGCCTAGACCACCAATCCGGAAGATAAACATGATTCAAGCAGACTCCTGTGTGACGTTCAGTAATAGCTTTATGTCTTACAACCCAAGGTTAAATATCTGCCTTTCTATCTCTATGGCCCAAATTTCACCAAATACAAAATAGTTATCAGAGGTTATGGTATTGCAACTGCAGGAATTTTTCAGTACTTGGAGGTCTCAGCATTTTTCTTAATAAGTGGATGCTTCTGGTACACCAAATTTAAGGAAAAGAACAGGGAACAGTTTCCTTATGTAGGTTACAGACCATCACAAGGAAAGCTATCAACTCCTAGGAGCATTTGCCATTTTGGAAACACATTTGTGTTTCTAAAATGACTATTAGAGTATTTACTGCAAAAATACTTGTGCTATATACTTTTTATCCTAATTCAGTATTTTGAATACTTAAATAAGCAAACAAATTTTAAGCCATCTTTCTGCCAACTGTACTGTTTATTTCTTCTCTAAAATAGTACTTTTTTTTTTCCAAACTTTTCATAAAAGAATGTTTCAGCGAGTCAAATCATTTTCAGTATTTCGAGAGATGAGCATAACAACTCAAATAAACCTTCACCGCTCATTTACAGGCATATATTGCAATATTTTCCTTATGATTTCCTTCCATTCTGCCTTAACGCATTCTAATCTCTTGTTTGTTTTTTTGCCTGAAGCTGCATTCAGCAAAGAATTTTTCTGAGATTTCTACAATGGCAGTGAGTTAAGTGAGGTGAAAGAGTTAGTTTGGAAGTCTAAAAGT
>NW_009649940.1:358071-362089 GCF_000708025.1 Charadrius vociferus
TGTGTAACCTTCTCCAGTTGCTAAATGAGTTCTAAATTACATCTGCCTTCCCTGGGCTTTGTTCATCTAGATACCTTCACCGGTCAACGCTTCATGCCTTGTGATCTATAGTAACTCTAAGATTCTTCTCCTTGAACACTCACCCACCCTGTTTTTCCCATCATTCACATCTGCATTTCATTACTACTGTACAAAGGTCATTTCTTGCCCCCCCCCCTTTTTTTTTTTTTTTTTTTTTTTATAGGCAGTGTCTTCTGTTTGGTTGGCTTGCTTCAGAGGATTTGCCCAACTTGTCATAGTCATTTAAAGTTCTAAATCCCCAAGTGTGTTTGCAGCCCCTGCCAGGCTGATGTTACCTGCATGTTTTTTAGGCACACTCGCTACATCATTTTCTGCGTTGCTAACGACACTACTGAATAACTTTGAATTCCAGCACCCCATGCAATATTTCTGTTGTAACGACTTCATGCAGAAACATCAATTTGTTCCAAAAACTTATGCATCTCGTGCCTCTGTTATTGGTTCATTACAGAGCTTTTACTAACCTTTTACCTATGCCTGTTGAACTTCCTCAGCTGCTTCTTGTCAAATTCATTCAGTTGTCCTTTAACCACTACAAATGCAAAGAAATACAGAACAATTAGTGAAGCACAGTTTCCACTTCCAAAACACTGTCCTGGTTAGACCTTTTTCCAGCATGATTTTACGGATGTTCTATGATTGTTTTGGTGACAATTAACCAGGGAGAGCTGTAAAGTTATTGGTAGTTTAAAAACCCTCTTAAATACATACAAACCCAAAGTTCTTCAGTCCTCTGCATTGGTGAGAGGCTGGATATTTTGTTGGATGTTCAGACGTTTCATACCCAAGTTCAGTCAGAATAACTTTATACCTAGTATCTGTCCCTGCTGATCTACCAGTTTTGTTTCTTTACCTTTTTTTCTGACAGAATCTCTGATAGTACTTCACCTTTATTAGCAAAACAGATTTTTATCCATCAGTTCTAGCATTTCTACCTATTTTAATATATGTATTTAAAGACAGACTTTGTTTCTTTTTATGCATTTCATTGTTACTCTGGAAATTTGTTTTGGCCTTTCTTGTGTTTGTCATAGATACTAACTATTGTTATTTATTTTATTTCCTGTTTATTGGCTACAGCGGGTCATATTCTGAAGGATTTCTTCTCGGTTCAATCATTTGAAATCTGTTATTTAGATATTTAAGTTTCTCCCTATTTCTCATTTTGTTCAGCAATACAACACCTCCTGAGACACTATTACTGTTTTCTTAAGTCGAATAAATGCCATATCCAAGGAGTTTACTTTTCCTTAGGGCATTTTTGATGAGCTCCCTCATTTTATTAAATCTGTCTTTCTGAAGTTTACTGTCATTCTAACACTTTTGTATACATAACTTTCTCGTTATATGGATTCTAATTATATTGTGATTATCATTGTTTTGTAGCTCTGCCAGCACTACAATTTAAATGAACTTCTATGTTCTACTTTTACGACTTAAAGAGGTATCCAACATCACCTAAATCTAGACACTTAACTTAGCTAAGTTCAGAAACAATTTCACCTAGGTTCCCTACACATTGTCAATAAAGACAAAAACACACCTTCAGGAGATGATTCAGGAAGAATACTACTTGCCAATATGCAAAGTATACATCCCATCCGAGAAAAAAAACATTCTAGCTTCCATTTAACTCACCTGGGTCACTACTTTCAGTTCTGCATGGTGTATGTAGCCTTTGAGATCAATGATCTGCTTCCTCTGGGTGTGCGCACATCCCATCGAGCCAGAAAGGAAGCAGTCAGGTATTCCTCATGCAGCTAGAAGGGAAAAAAAAATGGCACCTGTTCTAATTAGGTAATATTAAATAATAATGCTCTAATTTTTAATTAGACTGTCTCTTTAAAAAAAAAAAATCGTCTGAGTAACATCTTTATATCTTCATGAAGTCTTCATAATGACAAGATAAAACCTCATGCTGTCTGGGAGTCAAATTACCCAAGTACTTCTGAAAGGGAACAGTGTTTCATTAAATGGGGTGTTTTCGCTCCACAACTATCAGAGAAACTACAAGAAATACCAAGTGATTTGAAACGTGTCAAATAAGTTTTTGAAATAATCTTAAAAAAAAAAAAATATATATATACATCTACAGTCTTCTTGTTAGTTCATTTTAGGAAGACTCCCTAAGGCTCAAATATTAAGGAGAATTAGTAGTTGTGTCAGCTGCCAGTTGTCTGAGCTAGACGTCCTATGATAAAACAGTGCTGCACTTAATGTTCATATAGCTGAGGAGCTATCCATTACTATCCAAAGACAGATGTGTAAGTTTTGACTCATAAAAACTGTATGAAGGAAGCTAATGGGACACTAATCTCCTGGTACCTCATGGGACAAAGAGAAAGAGTGAATGAGATATTTAAAGATTACAAAATTTGTTTCCTCTGCAAATGCCTTGCAAAATGTTATAAATAAATCACCAGTTTCATCATTGTTTGACTTCTGGGACCATCACCATGACAGAACGGAAAGAGCCATGTCTTGGTACTCTGGGACAGCGAAAGCCCATATTTGTCTGAGACAACAAACCCCTGTCTGCAGATATATGCTTCTGGGAACAGGTATTTCATCAACTACTCGTTGATGACAATTATGTGATATTTACAATTCCAAAACAATGCAGATAGAGCTCTCTCTCTATAAAACTTTAACGAGCAGCATGTTTTGTTGGAAGTGTCATAAAACTTTCATCAAAGTTCAAAATATTCCCAAGAAAACAGCTCTGTCTTTGACAAGAAGATCAGAAATTTGCAGTTTAGATCAAACACTGTGAAGAGGAAGAGAAATGTCGTCTGTTATAATTATTAGGATACGATAATTATACTTTTACAAGCTCAGAAAATTTTTAAAAAGCAGCTCAGCAAACATTGTAAAATTCAGTATTAAGATTAGCTTTTACAGTTTTCCTTATAAGGAAGACAAACAAAGTCACAGTAGCTAAAAGCCAAACAATAATAGTAAGAAAGAGAATGTTGATTTTATTCAGAGAGGACCATAGCCACTAGGGCAACAAAAAAACAAACAACAAAAAAACCAAATTTGTCTCTTTACTTCATTCTGGAACAGTACTTTTTTTCCAAGTAGGTAAAATTCCTTTACTCCTTTCCCATAACTGATCCTATAAGATACACTTAGAGAAGCAGGAGGTCCTGAGTTCACTGGACTTTATAGCTGTTCTTAGTGCTTAACTTGCAAGCAGTTGCAACTAAATTGAAGTGTGCAGCTTCTTTATCCAATGGTTGCATGAATAATTGAATAAATGGCCCTTATGACCTTTGGGGCATTAAGAATTAAAACAAATCAAGGCCCAAACAAGAACTAAGTGTTTTAGTATGAGAAAAGTTAGGATGTAATTAAAGAGAGGGTAAAAAAACCCAAACAACAGATCAGAGGGGAAAAAATAGGAAAAAAATTAAAATTCTACAGGACTAGAGTAATATGGGAACACAGAATATAAAAGCAAATCTCATTTGGTCAATAAAAATATGATTATATGTTCCTTTTAGTTACGACACACAGGTTAACTATGAGCAGATTCTAAGACTCATCTTTACGGTAAAACCACAACAGCAGGGCTTGCCTGCTATTCCTGCTTCATTTTTCTGTGGGTAGCTGCAGCATAGGCCATAAGGAAGTTCTCTGCTGCACTGTCATGCATACCTGGCCTTGTTTTCCACACTTCGTGTTGCCCTCCGTAGCACATATCGGGGTGCCTGCCTGTTCACTCAGCCCACGGCTATCCTCCCCCACAAGCTGTTGGAAGTTTTAGCCTGTTCTGCAGCAGTTCTTAGTTCTTGAATTTTTATACAGTTTGTATTAGCCTGTCAATGGATTAAAATAGAAATAACCTCGACAGTCTTCCTCTCAAATACAGTTTCTCTCAAATTCATCTCCTGCTTCTTCTTTCTCTGGATGGATCAGCCCATACACCACGGTT
>NW_009649940.1:362139-364006 GCF_000708025.1 Charadrius vociferus
ATCCCCAGCCCTTTCTTGGAGTATATCCCTCAAACTAAGCCAAGCAATGGTGACAGCACCTCCCTTCCATGTTAAAAGAAAACACAGACCTGCTATCAGGTCCAATTGCACAGCAGCAGCTCCAGGTTTGGCTCCAGTCACCTTCAGTTGTGGACCTACTTTAAACTCCTAAAATCCAGGTGTGAGACCTACTTCTTGGGTCAGTCCTTAGTTCTTTCATCTACAAGACAAATGAAGGAAATATGATCATTCTAGTGATGAAGTGCTGTACTGTTCAGAGTTGCAAATAGGACCCCGAAAGTCCTCAAATGCCTTTTAAATTTGTTCTTCAGGTACACGCCTGTTCAAACCAGGCTGCTTCTGAGCATGCCTGAAAATCAAGGATCTTTTGCTGTCAGAAGCAAAAGTACCAATTAGGTTAGGTAATTCCAAGAATTACCTTTGGCAGCTAGCCAAACTTCTGGTCTTTGGCAATTAGCAGGCTACATCTTTACATTCCTAAATGTGGCAATGAGGTGGAATTTGGACAAGCTTAAATTCATTCTATGCCTCCTTATGCATGTACTCAACAGTGGACACAGTTTCAAATTCACTAGGAATTTCTGCTAGAAATGAAGAACTTTCCCATCAATTGCTACACTGGAACTGAAACCGCATCTAGATTTTGGTTTCAGATACTACCTCTGCCCTCCAGTTTGCCTCTACTAGCTGTATCTATCCATGATACAAATTCTTAAGAGCCATGCATCACATATTGCAAATTACTTTCCAGCCCAAATGGCAAGGCAGTAAAATAATAAAATGGTATTTGAGCTGCAGGGCAACCAAAGCACCTCTTAGCTTCCCACTGAGACTCTGGAGGGCAGAGGAATAGATGGCCCTATGCCACACATATATGCCACTGATTTCACCTCGGGCTCCCACCTCCACGACTGGAACTGCAGAATGGATGCCGTAGGAGGGGGCAGGATTGTCCATCTTCAAACCATTTCACATCATCGTTGCTCCAGCGCACCCGCTTGGAACGTTTTCTGCCACTTGAACGAAAAACCATCTGGTAAGTAGATACAGATATTCTACAACACACCTTTTTTTGTTTGCCTGCCTTTTCGGTCTTCCCTTGCACTCCTCTTCCTCTGCATTTTTAAAAGCTCATTCCTTTCACTTATGTTTCTGTATCAAAGACCTGTGGTTATTCAGTATGTATTTATGTAGATATTATGTTCAAAATACCTGGGTTAACACAACTGGGCAAACAGTGTAAATCTTTTCCTCATTATGTATTTTCAGCACACAAATTAAAGTAATTGAAGTTTTTCCAAATGTTGTTGAAGTCTTAAAAAAAAAAAAACAAGCAGAGGCCAGATAGCAACAGTGCAAGATTTTCAATAAAAATAGTAGGGATCATTGAGTTAAAGATTGTGGTAGAAAACTACTTGTTAAATTAAGAGAGAGAGATGAAAATGGATTCATTTAATTATGCACTTGGGTATATAAAATAAGGTACTGAATGCTTATTACAAAGAAGTTAAGTTATGCTAGTTAAAAGTTTATCTCTCCTTCCAGAGATCTCCATGCTTTCACACAACAAAGACACTGCCACAGATGCTGGAAATATAGCTGGCTGAATAATAAAAATAATGTATTCCAGAGTAAATTATTCAAAGATTGACAGAAAAATGTTGAATAAATTATTCACAGAACGTTATTTAATAATCTAGAGAGCTGGTCAAATAATGGAAATATGTATTTCAGATAATTTATTCAGAAAGTAATGTCAAAATCCTTTGGCTAGTCCATTAGGAATGAATAATTTGACAAGTTATTGATTATAGCTCATTTCTGTATTAAAACAAAATTCAGCAGG
>NW_009649940.1:364017-373227 GCF_000708025.1 Charadrius vociferus
TCTTTCCACATAGGCTCACCCTATTCCTTTTTTTTTTTTTTTTTTTAAGGTACATAAGTTAGGGATAATAAGCGTATCACCCAGCCCGGTGGGGACGGGCAGGTTATTGAGGGATAAAACACCGGGAAGCTGCCGACACAACCCAAACTGTCTCTGCAGACGGGTGGTTTTAACACCTTACCCACCACAACCCCAGCTCAAAGCACACAGGCAGCTCCCCCTCAGCCCTCGGAGGCGGCAGAGGCCTCCCGCCCTCCCGGCCCCTCCCGCCGCCATTACGTGTACGTGACCACCTCGCCCTCGGCAGCGGCGCCACAAGATGGCGCCCCCGGGGGCCGGGAGCGGGGTAGGGGTGTCTGGTGCTGAAGCAGCAGTAAAATGAACCGTTGTTTGTGAATTTGTCCACGGGCTTAGTGATTTCATTCAGGAGTTTTTATTTTCTAACAGAAATGGTCCACCAAAGTAGAGTTCAGGTTCAGTTTCAGCTCATACTTTCCTTTGAGAAGATTTTGATTAATTTTCCTCCATAACTTCAGCAAATTGGTTAACTTTGATGCAGGAGAGCAAAACTAAATACAATCTGTACTCATTTTAGACTACGTTTCAAGGTATCTGTGCTCAAGCAGCTGAAGAGGGAACAAGAAATAATCCTCTTCATACTGCGTCACAAAGACATTTCATAATAGCAGTTTTCCCCAGAAGCAAATTAGTTGAAAAAGGGACAAGGCCACAGTTCAAACGGGGAGTGTGCATAATAGAGCTGCCACCTCAAGGTACACTGAAAATGCACTTAGGAGTCGGGTTTTTATGAGCGCTTTTCTTGTGGTAATGTGAATCAGCACTATTTCCTGTACAACACTGTCATGTGAAGCCACAGTTCAGCCAACTTAACTTTGAAGAACAGAGAACTGCAGATTCAATGTTTTCTTTATCAAAAGCTCTCCCTCACAGGCCACAACTTTCTCCCAAGGATACCTAATGCCAGCCTAACATTGGCAGGAAGAAGCACTCTGCCTCCTCGAGACTAAACGCATGCAATTTTTACTTTTCCTCAATTCACCTGGCCAGAAAAACTAAGACAGCGAGACTTTTGCCTGGTTAAATAAATACCCTGTGCGTGGTCTTCCTGAGACATCGGACCTTAGATACGTTTACACCGTAAAGATCGTAACTTCTTGTTATTGAAAAGCCAGTGGAATGGACTGAGGAACTCTGTGTATGAGAAAGCAAAATCCAATGCAAAAGTTAATGATCTGGATCCTTGTCATTACAAAAAGGCACCTGGCAGGAGTATCCTCTTCATTCATTATTCTTTGTTTTCGAAAGCAAATCTCTAGCAATTATAATTACAGTTGAAACAGAAATCAGAGGTTTTGTGAATAATTTGCACAGAAAATGAAATTTCATTATATGCAGATGTTTTATGCATTGCTGCTGGCAACATCTTTTAACGCTGCTAGGTACGGTTTCCTTTGATTTCCACCTGCCCTCTCAGGAACAGTCCCACATTCCAGCTATGACTATACTCACTTTCTTTGACATCCATCTTCACACCTTTCGTCACTTCAGCCTCCTCCACAGTTTCTTCTCCCAGTCATGCGGACTTTTATTCTTCTTTTTTGAGAAGGAGAGAGAGAAGATGCATTTCTCAACACACCTTTATGCTTCATTAACAGTAACATGCTAAAATCCGTCAGGCTTCAGTTAGTCAGTTCAGCATGTGTTTAGCTAGCCTGGCACCTGAAGATATCTCTTCCTGCTCCCTTGATATTGTTAATTATGTCTTCTCTTTTTCATCCATTCATTAATATACGTACCATGTATTGTCTCCATCAATTTTCTATGTGGAGACTGAACGTATCTGTAACACTCTGGCAATTAGAGAAATAAAAGTAATTAAATAATTTTGTTACTTGTCTTTTTGTAACACATAGCTCATCTTTTCCCATCAGAATGGAATTCACAATAGAGGGCATGAAAACTTGCAAAACATTTACTCTGGAAAACCTGCCTTAAAGATTGAAAAAGTCAAGCTGACCCTTTTAGCGACAAAACACATGCTGAATGTAAATGTTTGGGAAAGAATCAAACTACTCACCCACTCCACTGTTTTTGGCAGAAATGTTCTCAACAATCTTGAACTGAAAAGGGAGATGGACTGTGTTCCTGTAGTAGTATCGTGCATTCATGTTGATCATCCAACACTTCCGTTAAATCTGTTACCAGCTGTCCAATCCACTACGTACAGATGTTGAAACATAAAACCATCATACCATCTCAACTGTATTCATCTCAATCACGTTTAAAAGATCTAAGTTGTAAGTCCACGTATGACAGTAACTTATTAATACCGACACCCAAAATTACCTCATTATACATTTCAAAATATATGAAGAAATATTTTTTTAATTTAAATTACATCACTAAGTCTTAGCCAGTGATCCGAGAGGCTCTAAGGAAGGATTGATTGCTCCACATTTGAGCCACTCTCAGTTTTGTTGTTTATTCACTCAAATTTCCAGAACTTTAAGAGAAAATGACTAAAAGAAACCAACTAAATAAACAAGAAATTAAATCCTTCCCAATCCCTTAAGTAGATTAAGACAATATCTCACAATATATTATACATTTCACTGGCGAATGGCATTGACTTTTGTGCTGAAAACTATTGATACATTTTCTTTTTCTTTATTTGGAGAGATAAGTCCTAAGGCTGTTCCTGGGAGAAGATCATTAATGATATTAATGATCTTCTCACTCCACTAATTTCCCTTTCAACAAAAGCTACTTCTGTCTCTAATTTTTTACCCACAGTAAAGTTCTTGCCATAACAACCTTTTTCTCCAGGTTAACTAATAATTTATCATATAGTTACCAAATTAGAAACTTTGCTAAGGTCAGAATAAATAGCATCTACAGCACTTTATTTAGTAAACCTGTCATTTTATTTAGGCTTTGGCCAGTTCATAAATTACCTACAAACCCTTTCGTGTTGTTAACAAAGTGCTTCTTTCGTGGTTCTTTTAGTAGACAAGGTATCTTTGGTACTTGTTACCTACTACTTTGCTAGCTTGACTTTTGGCAGTTCTTAATTTCTCTCTGAACCACATAAGATTATTTAGCTAGTCACTTCCTTTAACCATTTTTAAAGGCTTTCTGTTTTCTCCTTCTATTCTTTTAGTTTACCCACTTAGAGATTGTAGGGTTTGCCCTGGATTCAGGATTTTTACACCTTTGACTGAAATGTTATTCCAACCTCCTCCATCTTTGAACCTTTAACAATTTCAGTTCAGTTGGCTTCCCTGAACAGGTCTTCTCATTTCTGATAGGTTGCTTCTTTGAAATGGAAAACTTTTAAAGACCTTGTTGTGGGTTAACCCAGCTCGCTCACTCCTCCGCAGCGACATAGGGGAGAGAGAATGGGAAGGGCAAAAACTCATGCTTTTTTTTTTTTAACTTCTTTTAACCTTTTTTTTTTTTTTGCTTTGCACACGCAAGCAAAACAAAATAAGGAATTCATTCACCACTTCCCATCATCAGGCAGGTGTTTACCCATTTCCAGGCAAGCAGGGCTCCAACACGCCTAATGGTTACTTGGGAAGACAGACTGCAGAAAACTTCTAACACCCCCCCCTCCTTCCTCCTTCTTCCCCCAGCTTTCATTGCTAAGCACTATGTCATACGATCTGGGATATCCCTTTGGACACTTGGGGTCAGCGGCGCAGGCTGTGTCCCCTCCCAAATACTTGTGCACCTCCAGCCTACTCACTGCTGGGGCAGCGTGAGAAACAAAAGACCTTGATGCTGTGCAAGTGCTGTTCAGCAACAGCTAAAACCACCCAGTGTTACCAACACTGCTTTAGTCACAAACCCAAAACATAGGACCATACAGCTTCCATGAAGAAAACTAACTCCATCCCAGCCAGATCCAGCACAGACCTCTCCTTTTTTTCTCTCATGATTCATTCTAAACTAAATCAACATGGTTTTCCCTTTGAATTCTTTTTATGCAACTCAGATTTTTATAGTCTTTGTTACATTACCAAAACCCTTTACAGTGTTAATTGGCTATGGATAAAACATGCAGCATTACAGGGACATCAAACTACTGTAAGATCAATAGCATGTCATTCTCATAATCTGACAAACGGAATCCACCATAGGTTTCTACAGAAGAATAAAAACTTTTCTTATAAGAAAAAAAAATATCTTAAGAAATAGTCACATGCAAAGTAACATTTCTAACATTCATTTCAGAAATGAATGCCAAAAAGGAGAACCCAAACTCAAGGACTAGTGAAGTTTAATACAGATGTTTTGAGGAGCAGCTAATCACTCCAGTTATAATTGGTGGGAACTGTAGATAACAAGAACTCTGAAAATGAAATCAGCTGGGGGTTTCCTTTTGACCTGAGTACCATTTGAATATTTACAATTACACACCTTACAATAATATATAGCGCTTTTGCAAATTTGTATGTATTTATGTATATACACGTGTACACACACAGATTATAATCCTAAATTTGGAAGGATGCTGAAAAGCTTTCAAAAGAGTATTTGGTATTGTTGACATTTATAAAGAGTTTGGGCATTACTTCATCAATTTCAAAAGGATCTCTCTTGCAACCATGGCATGCTGGGAATTCAAAGAGGCTCTGGTGGGGATGATCAAGTCTTCCATTTGTATAATTTTTTACAAATTCCCACTGACATACTGTTGCTAAGCAAGTTACCTGCAGTACCACGGTGTCCTGGCTTGGTTACACTGCGACTGTGCAGGAGACGAGCGCCTAAACATGCCCCATTTGGGGATACACCCCCGGTTAGACTGAGGGCTTGAGGAGGAAACACAACTGGGTTCCAGTCCGAGGAATATATAACCTTAGAGAAAAAGGGAAAACAAGAATGGAAAAGCACCATGTAAACCCAGATATTGCTGCGATTCAAAGTCAGAACATGGCAATTTAATTCTTGATTTCTCTTTCCTTCTGAAACTGTGATGTTGCAGTCTTTAAAAAATAAGACAATACAGGGACCCCATAATAAGGATGAAGCCTAACTAACGGCTTTAAATGGATATGAAAAAAGCTATGTAGGCATCAGCGTGAAAAAAATAAAGATTGTTTGATGTGTGTCATCTTTTCATTTTAGCAATTAAAATGGCTTTTGAAGCTCTTTGGCATTTAATTTAAGCCCACAGAGTATAAAATTGTGCCATCCCTTGCAGATAGTCCATATTTAGCACAAACAAGGTCGTAAGGATCAACAGGCTTAGAAAAAATGGCAATTTAAGTTTTCAAATAGATAAACTTAATTCTCTTTATTTAGGAGCTTGCCAAAACTATGACATACAATTGTCCTTTTGGGGTTTTTTTGAGCTGCATAATCAGGGGTTGCTTGGTGTTTGTTAACATCTTTTTACATAAACATAAGCTGAGAGAGTAACTATTTTTTACACATGAAAACACGTGACCAGGAACCCCATATTGTGTCCTGGAAGAGCTCTGTCTAATACGTTGTCTGAAGGATTCCCCACCAGAAACATTTTCCTATTTGAACAAAAAGTGGTATTCCGGCCTTACTAGTAATTGTTGACATCTCTGCACTTAAAGGACATCTGCTCATATATCTTAAATACGTGACAACTCAGAGTGCATGACGTGAAGTTTTTCATTTGAGCGTGACAATTCAGAGGAACTTAACAGAATGGACCTTGAATGATTTCAAAAAACATTAGATTATATTATGAAGTTACATCAAGAATTACACTGCATATATATTATGAAATAGCAAATACAATTATTCCAGTTGTACATAAGCTTTAGAAATACTTACTAGTAAAAATTCTAGAATCTAAGTTTCCTAAAAAGGCACTAGATATAATAACATGCAAATTGTTGAATGTATTCTGACAATGATAGTACTGGTATGCATCTATTGGCCATCATTGCTAACTGACGTTTTTTATCATTTCCTTTTGATTGAAAGTTTTGTGTTGTAAATCGCACGCAAAGCAAAAATGTATCTTTGTGTCCTTGTTACAAACAGAACGAGATTTTCAATAGCAGAAAAAAATACCATGAAGTACATACTATTGTTAAATCTCACACACACATGCACACACACATAGATGGAGGCAAATCAACTTCTTTCTTTGCTTCCTAACTACTTTACTATACAGCATTGTATTTTACCAGTGGTAGCAGCAATGTACTAAATCAGATTTAGCTAACAGGTGCTCTCCAGGCTGTGGACAATTACATCATAAAAATGTATTACAGTGCTCACTCTTGGGAGTAAAGACTTTTCCTATAATAGTGAAATGTATTATATGAAGTGGAATTTCTAATGGACTTCAACAGAGCTGACTCGAATGCATAGTGATATATCAGGGGTAGTGCCACAGAAGAAAACCTCATAGGAAGGAGGTAATTTACTTAGTAGAAACACTTATGCTTTCCACTGCATATATTTACAACAATAAATCAATTGGACAACATGTTTCCAGTTTGCATTTGCAATAAGCATTTTTAACTGTTAACATTGTGGGGTTTTTTTTTCATTATGTAGTTTCATTATCCACTCGTACTTGTGAAAAATGAGAAAATGGAGGAACACACAGAGCTGGCAGATTTAAATGGCTCTTAGAGAAGTACTTCAACATCAAAAATGATCAAGAGCAAATTGTTTATACAACCTTTGCTTTCAGCACCTTCACTAACAAATACTATTAGTAAATGAGTCATGTAATACCACTTAAACTTAATTCTGGAAAGGAGGGGAAGAATTTCCTTGCAAATTCATATTTTATTAAGAGCTGTCTTTTTAGCCAAGTTATCATGTTAAGGAACACAGAGTTTGGATTTTGTTTTTAAACCAAATGTTATGAATTAGTAAAATGACATTTTCAGGAGATCAATAGCATTAATTTCCTTGCTGAGATTTATTCTCTTCAGCAAGAATTTTAAATACCTAACTTAAACAATTTTTTATATTCTCTGCTTTTAAAAACCCCCAAAATTTCTTTATCTAAAGCGATTCATTTTAGCAGGCATAATTGCATTTTCCTTGCTTTTCAATTATGTCACGCTTTGTACATAACTGCATTAAATCTTAATTTTTCACTGATCTTAGAAGTTAGTTCTTCTGTCAAAAGGTGATTCAAAACCATCTTCTCAATAGAGCTCAGTGGAGTACCTCCCCTGTAGAAGTGTCACTATAACTAAGGTCTAGTCTCCCACGTCCCACTCTAATCCTGTGCTTATTGCATACACATTACATCAATTTTTTCCATACTTAGATCCTGTCACGTCCTTTGTGTTGTATTCATTCGTAATTCTTTATGCCGTCTAATGCTTATCTGTTGCACTGGACTGTGTTAATTGTGTGGACTTCCAGTATTCCCACGTGTAGCTGCCTGGTACTGTGTCCTATAAGTCACGTGAGGAGTTCTAATGTATGTAACTGATGATAACAAAGATGTTATCTCTCATACTTCTACTTATGCTGTAACAATACAAATAAGCAGTTAATAACTGTTCATAGAAATGAGGAGTCTAGCAATGTCCTCTTTGGTGTTATTGCAGGTGCTTCACAAATACCCATTTAAGTCCGACGGTAAATAAGTTAAAGCAAACTAAGCGGTTTCATTTTGGCAAGCACTTACCAAGACTCGGACAACTTTGGGTGATACAGAAGCAATGCAATACCCGATTTTTAGAAACATAATCTAAAGGTCAGGTAGGAAAGGTGGGTGGTATAAGAAAATCCGTGGTGATAGCCCTCCATCTAGTCTCTCACGCCACAACACAAACAACAAACCAGAAATCCTCAAACTTCTAAGTGTGACCTACCTCTCAATAAAGGACTTGTCAGTAGAAAGATTTATGTTCATCTTCTCAGTCACAGCACATCTATTTGGCATTTGATGTGTACTATCACCTTAAGTTATTTGACAAAAAAAAGTAAAAGGAGTAATGGCAGGTAGAAACGAGGCAGAACACCACCCCAAAATGACAGAGTCCCCTCAGCCCAGCACACCTTTTGGTGCACTCTGGCTCCTGGTAAACGGAGTTTAACCAGACCTGTTTTAAAGCTGTTTCATTAGAAGCCATCATTAACGTTTACTTTCAATTACATAGAGAGAATACTTGTCTGTTTTATCAAAACCTGGTTATTTGTCTACAGTTTTCTCGTATTTGTGTATTCCTAGCAAGGTCCACCTGGCTTTAGACTCTCCTATCACCTGTCCTCAGTAGCTCCAAGGCTCGCATGCAGCAGCAGAAATCCACCCATCAACTGAAATGATCACCTTACAGCTTACCTTCATTCAGGAGTTGCTCAAGCATGTAGCAGCTACAGTTACAGTGAGCTGGAGCTTCCCATTTCAGCTGATGTTTTGGCAAGTGCTTTCCCTAAAATGGCATAATCATAATTTTTCAGGCAACGCTTGAACCCCCAAAGGGTTTTCTTGATTTATAAACCATTTACCCCCATGTAATAGTTTGTAGTATTTCAACTATCTCTTCATTAGTTAGCGAGAGGCATGTTCCAAAAAAAATTGCTTGATTGTGCTTCAGGAGTCTTGTTTTGCAGGATTTATTTGCTTGGGTTTATTGCCCAGATAAGAATCTCAGCGTAGCACTTTATAGAAAAATCCCAAATTTAAAAATCTGTGTCTGCTGGGTAGGCGGCAACACAGATGTTGCTACTTCAGTACAGAGTGGTTTTCTAATCTATGCATAATATTTATTTTCTAAAGATAGCTCTCGTGGCAGTAAAAAAAAAATAATGGATTAACATCACTGAACTCGGTTGATTAGCAGCAACTGAAAACCTGTCCAGTCATTTGGAAAAGAGTGAATCAATGGTCACGAGAACATTTTAACCAAAACACAATGGTGCCACAAGCAAGAGAAAAACACCGCAGCATTCTGCAAAACAATGTTACAGTATTTTATGTACTTTTGTATCTTCCTATTACTTCATTATTGTTACCATTACTCTTTTCATTCCCTTTATTAGCAAAATTCAATTCCTTATCCCTATTTAATGCTTACCATAATAAAAAAAAGTAATTTTGAGAAGAGAATAAAGACAGAAAACATCAAAGTTGGAGAAAACTGAAAACATAGTCAGAAAAGAAGCTGTTATAGAGTTTTAATTACATTTTCTCTCTGCTGCTTCTTCTATAATGGCTTGAGTCTT
>NW_009649940.1:373289-377296 GCF_000708025.1 Charadrius vociferus
AATATGCTTTTCATTTCTACTTACTACGTTTCATGCAGCCACATGCTAAAAATCTTATCAGTTGGCGCAAATTAAGAAAGGTCACTGCAATGCAGGGGGACACTCCTTTGCAGTCCCTATGAGTTTCTGGAAAGGGGAAGGCATTATTCAGCTGGGAATCTTCCTGCCTCCCAGAAATCAAGCACTGCTACAGTAGCATATGCTAGCTGAGAGATTTCTAACAAAAGAAAGATTTTTTCCTTTAAAAAATGCTGACTTACAGAAATGAACAGAATGCCCAATTATTTCATCAATAATATCAGACAGTAGGAGGGAAGTTTTCCAGCCTTCCTCTCTCATTTTTCCTGGCAGCCTGAAAGACGGCTGGTTAGATGACTGCTTTTGGAGGAAGCATGGAATCCCTCTCAATCATTTATGACTACAACAATTTCACAACATTCTACAAAAAAAAAAAAATAATTCATTTTAATGTTTTGGTTATTATTCTCCAAATCATCTCCTCCATAATTTCTATATTTTCCCACATTTATTCAATATTTACGTTCTCTAGTGGAAACAGTTTTCACCTGTTTTCTTGTGAAAAGCTCACTAGTGATATATTTATTAACGTTCAAATCATAGATCATAACTGTATTTCAGGCTCTTTCTACATTCAGGTTTCCTTATGTCATTTTAAGCCAAACTGTGTTATATGACAATAAGTCTAACACTACCGACATTGAAAATTAATGAAAAAATTTAAAACATTTACCAGTTGGTAATAACTTCACCTGAAGTACATACATCATTTAAAAATTCAGCTACCAGGGAGTTTGAAGGTCTGACTGTTCTCATGAGAGTCATACATCTCAGAAAACCCTAGGAAAGTTCAAAATGAAAAATTGGAATTTCTTGACTGATAGCATGTACACGTGACAGAATGAAGAATGACGACTCTTATTCTATGCATAAGGATACCACACATTTGCCACATCCATGCATTTTACCTGACTCAAGGATTACTAGATTCTCTCTTGTGGTCCAGAAAGTCAAAGGGAATCTGGGTCCTTTATGCACTGTACACTTCTGCTGGAGCTGAAGCTCAGCACCAGATGGCACCTAAAGGTCACACAGTGGTCTGCATACTAAAAATAGAAAATTAAATTTTAGTTTGAAGAAAGATAAATACACAAAAATCATGGAGTAGAGCCAGCTATGTAAAAACTAATTGTAAGACATCTTATCGGAATCACACTATATCTGTATAATGTATACAGATATAGTATACATTATGTATACATGTATAATGTATACATTACATTTGGGGGGGGGGGGATTTATACATTATATGTGGGGGGGGGGGGGGAAGAGGAAAACCAAAGTGTAAGATTTTGCAATATGAAGAGACTTCCAAAATTTTCTAGAAAAGGTAAAGCCCACGGATGACAGTCATTGAAGAGTGCGTGCAGACCACAGTACAATTGTTCATTTGACACTCTCCTGTCAGGACGAGCAACGACTGAGAATGAACAGAAAACAATGCTGGATTTTGCCTGATTTCTCTGGTGTGTTGCACAACACGTGTATTCATGAGAAAACTTATTAAAAGACACTTGAGAATAAAATCTCAGTTTGAAAAAGGAATAAATAAATATGATCAGACTAGTAATGGCTGCCATTCTACAGCTGTCCTCCAGTCTCACTACATAAACATCAGGCTATGCAGAATGTCTTGAAAGCTTTTAAATATGGTTTCTACTGGTCTAATACTTTACATGTGTTCCAGAGAAAAGGAATATTGCTGTCTCCGATGGCTAAAATCTAATACTCGGGTCAGGTTTCACAGCAGTGAAGAAGTAGCAGCCTCTTAAGTACGCATGACAGCCACCATAAAAGTTAAATATAAGTTAAAATCAATATCAAGAATTACACTTGGAAGCAAACGAAGCACTGGAAGCAAATTAAGTTTATAGAGTTCTAATTTAACATTCACCATGCAATAAGCTCTGCAGAAAGTACATTAGGGCCCAGCCTGGAGGTGACAAAGAGATAGCTGATTTTAGGGAAGTCTATATTCAAGACAAATGGTCAGGACTCTCTGGAGACTCAAAGATGAAGAGCTGGGCACTTGGCTGCCGCTCCTGCTGTTCAGATAGCTACAGAGATCCTCCTAAAGGGAGATGGAAAGAGATAAAAGTTGCCTCCATCCTTTTATACAACAGCCATGGACATAATCTTTCAAAACCTGATCAGTAAAATCAATACGGCACAATTATTCACACAGTATTCATAAAAACGTTTTTCACAAGACCGTGGGAAACATTTCTTGCCTGCTCCAGGTGGTTGTCTTCTACCGAGTTTGGTCTCATGATCTACAACTTTGGGCCAGTGTTTGCCTCAGGGTCAAGCCTTCCCTGTCTTTCCAGACCTATTCCACAGAGGGAAAACAAAATACAAAAAGATAAAATTACTTTTTGTTCATTTTCCTTACCAAGATTGGAAACAGAGTATCTTGCCCAGAGGAATCGCTTTATGGGTAAGCTGGAAAAAGCCCATACAAAACTCACTAATATTGTTTGAACTTATGGTCCCATGTGTGGCTACTTAGATGGTTTTTACTACTTAGATGGTTTTTACTAGAAAGGTAGGATACGTGAAATCAGACTGCCTCCTAAAATTAAAAAAAAAAAAAAAAAAAAAAAGAAAAAACCCCAGATGATAGCTCGCAACTAGAATTTATGGTTACAAGAAGTCTAAGAAAGCCAGTGTCCACCAGTTTTCTAGGAAAACGTAATTAGCATGCCATCAACATACTATGCATGTCAAAGCGAGCAATTCCATCCATCGCGTTAGCATGTTAGCTTTCTGCGAGGTGCGGGGGGAATAAAGATAGGGTTGTTTTGATCTTTCTGCTGTTGAATTTCTACTGTCTGCCTTCATCATACTTACTTTCTACAGAAGAACTAATGAAAAGGAACAGAGAGCCTATCCTGAATTGCATATGATTCTCCATTTATTTCTGGAGTTTAGGAACAAGCCATGGGATGAAATTTCTGTCACATTCAAGTACCAGGCTTTGAAGGGTTGCTTCAATTGAACAGAATGTCTTATGTTTTTTCCTGATGCGTTTTGTGTGCATCGTGCCCCCTGCACACGTGTAATGAAAATATAGGAATAGAACACAATAATCTAAGGACTGATTTTTATTCATTTTGGCATGTAATCTAAATATGTCATTTAACTGCCAGGAGGGAAGGAAAAAAAAATAAATATCTAACTGAAGTCTGTGTTCAGTTCCACAGCTGTTACAGGCACATGCAAGGTGCTATCTCAGTGTGCGCACACAAGGAATTGTAGTCATTTAAAAACACACTATCAGCGTGATTAAGTTGTTGCATTAAAAGCTACAAAAGCCCTCCTGTTTCAAATTGTTAATAACGTACTAGGGATTTGAGGTGCTATGAAAAGCAATACACAGAAAGTCAAACAGCCCGGATAATGGTGAAGAGGAAGCTAACACATAAATAAATTACTTGGGCAGGCAAAGAACAAATCCGCAGAGAGAGGTGGTAACATATTGTCAGAAGACAGCTTCAGGCAAAATAGGTGAAAATCACAAAGAAAAGACATGAAGCACAGAAAGGGAAACAAAATTGCAGAGGAGTAGCAAAAGCAAAGGCCTAATAGTTATTCTGACTAGGACAAGTTGACAGCATGCCAAAAGAATTAGGATCTAATCAGTCTGCGGGGCTGAAGACTGTTTGGAAGAAGGAGAATCAGATAAATGGAATATATGAAAAAAAAAAAAAGGAGGCAAAGGAACAAACTGATTTTGAAGGGAATATTATGTTCCTGCCAAAAGTCTCTTGACACAGAAAGGGCGAGACAGACAATTTCTACGGGTACATGACAGCTGGGTCATAATCTCCTCCTTATGCACAGATAAGGCTGCCGCCATTTTTAAGACAACCTATTGAAGATACGGGACAACGCTTGTCCATCTAGCGTAAGCAGGCTAAACGATCCAT
>NW_009649940.1:377361-395535 GCF_000708025.1 Charadrius vociferus
TTACTAAATGACAGTAGGTTGAAAAAGTGTAAATATCAGCTGCATTGAATTTTTAGAATGATGGGGTTTTGCATTGCGATATATTGCCACAGCTTTCCACAGATGTTTCCCTTCAGCCCTGAACCCACCGCCTACCTCAAAAATGACTTTGTTTTTCTTCTTGGAAAACCGGCATTAATATTTCAGAAAAGCCAAAAAATAAGTTAATAATTTTGGAAGAGTAACTGCAAAAGCGATTACTTTGAGGTTTGCGTAACCTCTGAATGGGAATACTATTGTTAATGGTCAAGTCATGACACACAACTGGGAATACAGATGTTGGTCACGACACAAAACAAGCCTAGAGTCACCTAAGAGAGGATATCACAGGAACAACCTGTACTCAGACTCTGAATATCATGCTACTGTCTTTTGAGTGCTTAACTGTACATCTAAATTGATGACTGACTTAGCTTTAATATACATTCTTCGTGACTATAAGAATAACTAAGACATGCATGCCCAGATTCTTTACTAAAATGTAGAAACACCTCCAAACTACAGAGGTTGCTTTCATCATGTCTGTTTTGACAAAATTGAATTACGAAAGCGTTAAGTGGTGTTAATTATTTTCTATGGTACATATATTTTATAGCAGCTCAGATACTACTCTGTGGTAAAATTTATTTTAAAAAAATGACATTTTAACAAAAAAAAAACCCACCAAACAACATTTTAACAACAGTAAGTAAAGTATCATGCTGCTGTAACCAGGCAGCCCTCCAGTAGGGGATGGCTGGGGCTAGAACCGCAAGCTTCATACCGAGTTTTCGAGGCCTCAGGACCGAGCCCGGTCAGATCTGCTCTGTCTGTACTGCTCTTGACCCGCTGCAGCTTCGCTCTACTTGGTTGAGCTGTGACAGCAATTTCTCAACCTGACCAGGTGTCCATGGCTAGCGTATTTTGTTTATTTTTGTGTGGCACAGGTTTATACAGACCCAGCAGGGACGAGCAGTTTCTCTGCGTAGCGTGGGGTACTTACAGCTCTAACGCAATGAGGCAGTGCGAAGGAACACGGGTCTGGTGGGACCCCAGCAGCCGGGGGACGTGGAGACACAGGAGGCGGCGCAGAGGAGTGCAGGTGTGGGAGGACAGAGGTTGGACACAGACGCAGAGACCTCACATCCCAGAACAACTCATGGTGGTCAGTTAAAGAGATGCAGACCCGAGCTGGACTAGTCTGGTTTTGGGGGCAACAAAGAGAACAAAGAACTAGTATCTAACAAAAGTACAAGGCAACATATAGTAAATTCAAATGTTACGTGGCGCTGCAGAGCAATGAAGGAAGAGGAAGGTGTAAAAGCACATTAGCAAACATATTAAAACGACGCTGAGCGGATCCTGGAGGGAGGAAGAAGAAACCATTGACAGGAACAACCCCGTTTTCCTCCTTGTGAAGGACTCCAGATGCTGCCAACTCGCCGTGATGCCCCCCCTGCCAGCACCAGCGTGAAACCTCTGGCCCCGGGGCGCCGCAGAGCTGGGGAAGGGGGAGCATAGCACCAGGAAAAGGGCTAGAAACCAAGAAACGTGAACATAAAAATCCCAATTGCATTATTATTCTGTCTTTCTGGACTAACAATGATTAGACTCTGATGATTCCAGTTATGCTAACAATAAATTCCTGGCCTTACCACAAACAACATTTTGAATATAACATTGCCTAACAGATGCAAATTTACAGTTACCTTTCTTATAATTAAAAAAATACAGATTTTATGGTAGTCCCTTTGTAAAGCTACATAAACTCCTAAGCTTTCAAAGAATGGCCCTGTGTATTTCAACTGGTGCTACAAGTACTGGAAGGGAGCCTGTGGGCAGATGGTTGGTCTTCTTGAGCAAGGTTATGTTCACCAGACGTGCGATATAGCTGCCTTATTTAGGAGGAGAAGGCATGACCTGTTTAGTTGAAAAACTTTCACAGCTTTAACTATCCTTTCTGCTACCTTTGATGAAGGTGTCTCCCTAAAATGACTCTTCAAGGAACACTTGAAGGTATAAACAAATGTAGGCATGCTTTTTTATTCTAAAAGTGTTGCTGAAGAGTTACTCTAAGCTGTATGTGTAATTTATGGCTGAAAGGAGAGGGCAGCTTGAACTAGAAGTAGTACCGGGGAGCCAACACTCAGAAAAAAGACATCCTGATTTTTCTTAGAAAGAAATGGGGGGTGGGGAGGAAGGAGATTCTTACGGATCTTGCACAAACGCTTTAATTTCAAGCTCCAAGGTTGACACGTTACATGTTACTAAATCCCCCTGTGGCATACGTTAGTCTGTACTGTTTTCTGTATATCTCTTATGCTTTACCTGGCCTCTTCGTAATAACTATATTTGCTCTGCAGCTCATTTTAGGATCCAGCACCCTAAAAAAATAATTTCTTTGAAGATTTGCTGCCCATGATCACTACTTGCTGCCTAGAATTGCCACCCTCTGTTTATAGGTTTGTGGGTTGTTTATTTTTTTCTTTTTCCTATAACAACATTATATGAAATCCTGAAAAGGGTGTTTCAAAATCTGGAGTATGTTAGTTTGAAGATCATTGATCTTTGGGATTATTAGAGTCAGAAAGCAATTTTAAAGGTCACTATGTTTCTTCCTTCAACAATAATTTCTCAAAATAGGTTAGCCTGAAACAGTCCACAATCACAACTGTAGTATTAGGGGCTAATTCTCATCCTACTTTCATTCACTGACACTTTGCAATTTAGTAGTTCAGCACTAGAAATGAGTTTCAGATACTTGAACAAAACTACGTACTTAACCAGCACTGCTTTACATGGGCCAAATAACTGATAAGAATATACACACCCTTTTCATGTTTATGTCAAAAAATTTGATTCAATCAAGTCTACATGATTTTTCATATTTACTTTTTAATTGATAGCAGTACTCCTTCCAAACCATAAAGATCTATCAGCAGGACCGTGGCAGAAGAAGTGAGCAAAGTAGTTATAACGGATTTGCCAGTGATGGCACTGCCTTATATATCAAATATGGTTACTGCACAAATGCTGAATGGATCACCGATTGCTTTAAATTTGCCAGCCTACTTTTTACGGCTGACCTTTGATCACTTGCGGACATCTGTGGATTTATATGGGAATTTTCCAAGGCCAGGCAGCCCACCTGCATCTATGGATTAGTACAGACTCTGAAAAATATTAAAAATAAACCCTGACTATGCAGCTTTTCTCTTCTTCGTCTTTCCCTCTTTTTCCCCCAAATATGTAAGCACTTGAATTTTATCATTTCTTCGTTTATATCATGCTGTGATCAAAAGCAATTTAATGTAGTGCTGGTGTTTCTACTGAAGGATATTTAAGGCCACTTTGATATGCTAGACAACATCTTCCTGTGCTTCCTCTTCCCAGTTGTAAATCGTTTAGTGCAGCGAACAGAAATTCAAATTAAAAAGGGAGAGAAAAAGAAAAAGGGTCCTAAACCCCCACGCATATACAGACTCTAAGAGTAGGATTTATCTTAGTGATTTTAGATGAGGATACAGCAGATGTCTACACCTTTGCCGAACTTGCCACCTGCGCAGTTAAGGGGGGACTGTGGTCGCTTTGCCGAGGCGATTCATCTGACCTACTTCAGGCACTTTCCTCAGGATAAGATGAATCATGTTCTGCAACTGCTACCTTTTCCCTGTCTGCTCTAAGGGGGCCCTCTGAAGACAGCTTAAACCTGAGGATGTGCATCCCACTTTAATACTTTATAATAAAATTAAGGAAGAACATTATTTATATATTATATAGAAGATTAGGAAAAAAACAAGCATACGAGTTTGTTGCTACTAGAGTGAAAACAGCTTTCTACTATAAATTATTGGAAAACAGCTTTCTACTATAAATTATTGGAAAGCAATATTTTTGAAGCAATATCCTATTTATTAGAATATGTGGTTTCAATTTTGAGGAGTTGGTCTGTCTTTATGAAATTCATTTACTTCATAGTATACATTTCAGATCCCGTTTTCTTCATTAGTCCTGTCCTATACGTGACTGTGTGGCTGTTATCAGAACTATTGTCAGTGCTTTTCAAAACAAAACGGTATTTTTAAAAATACAGTGCTAGTGCATCTTACCTGCTCCGTGCTACACCGGGAATCGTAGATCAAGATTTTCCTGTGCTGAACATCACTTCTGCTCAACAGCAAGCAGAGCCTGTTCAAGACAGCCGTGTAACACTTCGGTTCTTTATCTGCTACCTCGGGATTACCATAATGCGTAGTAAAATGGATCCTGCATGACAATCAGTGGGGAAAGAGAGAGAAAAACCAGACTGTGTAACTGTGGGTATCAGAGCGGGTAGTTCCTCATACGTGGGGAACGCTTTCAGGCAGTGAGGCTTTCGGCCACTATTTTCCTACACTTTTTGGGTGGTCAGGGCACAAGCGAAGGTTAACCGCGCAGCTGAACTGCAGTGTTTTTAGCAATGCACATGTACCCTAATGTGTTTAACGAGTAAATGCACTGCAAGAAGAGAGGCTGTGGTTCTCTGTAGGCGGATTCCTACATTTCCCCTTAAGTTCTCATTTTATTGAGTCATCTTTTCATAATGATCACTAATGTTATTCATCGGATCCTAGATGCTCACCATGAGGTATGATTAGCAGCTCCAAGTATTCTAAAATTTAACTAAATAGAACGAAACCATACTAGAAAAAATGAGATTTTTAATGAGCTTTTTTTTTTTTTTTTTTTTTTTTGCCATTAAAGTTGCTAGCCTAGATTCCTCACTGATAAAATGGGTAGACCCTTCCTTACAGAAGGACTATGATGACAGAAACGAGTGATGTCTTTGGAGCATTCTGACCCAAGCTGCGTTAGGAGGAACAAAAGGGAAAGTAATGGTGTTGATGAGTGCCAACACTAACCATTCCATGGTTCTATTCAGTTTTCTATAGTCTAAGTACTGGAAGGCTGCAGTAAGGTCTCCCCGGAGCCTTCTCTTCTCCAGGCTGAACAGCCCCAACTCTCTCAGCCTCTCCTCATAGGAGAGGTGCTCCAGCCCTCGGATCATCTTTGTGGCCCTCCTCTGGACTCGCTTCAACAGGTCCATCTCCTTCTTTTGCTGGGGGCTCCGGAGCTGGACACAGTACAGTGTGGGGTCTCACCAGAGCGGAGTAGAGGGGCAGTATCCCCTCCCTCGCCCTGCTGGCCACGCTGCTTTTGATGCAGCCCAGCATGCGGTTGGCCTTCTGGGCTGTGAGCACACATTACCGGCTCACATTAAGCTTCTCACTGACCCACACCCCCAAGCCCTTCTCCTCAGGGCTGCTCTCCATCCATTCTCCGCCCAGCCTGTATTTGTGCATGGGATTGCCCTGACCCCATATCTACCTATCTACACCCCAAAAATCTGTTCAGTCTTTTATAAAACAAAAATAATGTAACAGGTGTGTACTCTTCTCTGTGGAAGAATGACACATTTTAACAACTTAATGCAGTCTTTTTAATATCTGGGAACTACGTAAGTTACAATAAAACACTGTAGTTCAATTCCACATGTATTTTACAGATAGATTATGAAGGAAATAGAAAAATGTTTTTCTACAGCTAAAATTCTCTCTGTTTACCTTTTAATTATGGATGACTGATTCATTTAAGTCATCTGCAAACAGCACACCAAGTACTGGCCATTTGTTGAGATCATTGTTACATTAATATTTCTGTTGGGGAAAAACCCTATTTCCTCAAGGTATATTACCAAAAAAAAAAAACCCAAAATTAAAAAAGCTAAAAGAGAAATTGAAGGCTGCTTCTTTAACACGGCTCCTTGCAAAACTGCCAGGCTGCGTAAAGTGAACGCAGGAAGATGTTACAGTTGGTTTACTGCGACAGAGCACTGATATTTTCACCCCGTATGGTGGATCATCCTGGGATCACACTCCTGAGGAGGTACTGGGTTCGGATGCAGCATGCAGACCTGCTGCAGCAGAGAATCTGCTTTGACTAATGAGCAGAATAGCAAAAAGAAAACAAGATCTGACAGTTCCTTGATACTAAATGGTGTGACCTAAGCCCATAGCTATCAAGGTTTTTGCACTGCCAGAAGGGAGATTTGGGGGGTTTGGAGCAAGAGAAACAACTATAATGATTTAGACTTAACCTCAGCAGTGCCCTGAACCATTATTTAATGATGACTCACCTTGGAGTATGCTAGTTAAATATTTTGATAAATGGAGGAAATAAAAGTTACTGGTCCCAACAGTCCCATTGTACATAAATAAAAGAAATAGTTGATAAAACAGTAAGAGAAGGCAGGTAGGTAGCATATAATTATTCCCCAGGTGACAGGAAATAAAACGGGCAGTGTAAATCTACTAAAAGGTGTAATTATCTCCAGGTACCAGGCCCACATGAGACATTATCTAACATCTGCAAAAGGCATAGCATTGTTTATTTTCTCCTGTTGCATCCACAGCAAATATTGCAGCAAATGACTAAAAGCAATAGGCAGTTACTGCACGAGAATAAAATGCAAAGGAAAAAAAAAAAAGAACTAACATCCAAGATTTGTGTAAGGGCACTGAATAAGAGCTGATATGACATGTCAGACTCACTGGGCAAGGAGCTCAATTAAATATGCACGGTATTCTTCAGGAAATGTACTACATCTTCCATGCGCTCAAAGGTAGAGTAAAAATATTCTGCTGTGTTGCTGACAACCAACAAGTTACCCAGGGCCTTTACACAGCTGCCTCGCTGTCCTCTGTAGTGCCGCAGCGATGCTAATCATGACATCCTGCACAAACCCAATCACGTCCATCAGGTCTGGCACCTCTCCCATCTGCTCAGCGCGGGGAGGAATGCAGCGGACACCTCGCATGTTAAATCAGGCACGCCGCAATACTAAAAAGATGAGGCGCGTAGCTGCAACCGAGATGCCAGTCGAGGAAGCCAAAAAGCAAATGAGGTTTTGTGCTCTTTTTGTGTGAATGTGAAAATGGAGACATGATACTAAGTGACATCTATCAACGTCGGCAGATGAGACAGGGCATGTATCTCCCATCGAGGGAATATCTGCGTTCAGCTGGTCGTGCCTATGAAATTGGAAGCATTTACATGTTCTGTAGGAAAAGGAGCTTTCAGAAACAAATGTTAATAGATAGCCTAAAGAGTACTTCAAATGCCGAGAAAACAACATTGATGAGTTTAAAAAAAAAAGTTGTCTTCTTTCTCCCATTAAAATACAAAAAAAATTAATGGAGAATTTCACTCCAAGTTATATAAATTTCAAAACTGAGTTCACACATTTGCATTTAATTTTTAGACTCTTGCAATGGATGTCAACTTAAGTATCTTGACCTCACCTTCTTCCAGTGCTCCTAAACACAGAGACATCTTTCCACACTCTCCTGGTATGATTTAGAATGAAGTCTTGTAAAAGAATCCTGCAAAGCTTTTGATATTGCAAGGAGCTCTTGCCTGGCATAATATTGGGAGGGATTTTTATTTACTGTTACTGTACAATGTATTTTATAAACAGAAGGATGTATGTGCTTAGGACTCTACAACAGAATAATCCTGTAAACTGTGGTCTCAGGCAAAAGGTGGCTTTTAGTCTACAAAATGAATGTTCTTTTCAGAATTCCCTTCTTTAACACTTAAGTATTACAAATTTTTAAGCATGAAGGTTCCAAAGCCTTAGTTACTACTCAGAGACTTAACTGCACTTAAGACCGTCACCTTACAAAGCCACTATATACCAGTATATATTAATACTGGTAATGGAGAAGTGGGTAAGTAATAAACCCACTACCAGTACTGTAAAAAAACCAAACCAAACACACAGCATGTTTATGTGACACCAATTAATGGTGTGTTTTTGAAGAATGCCAGCTTGACAAGTCATTGACAAGTACGGGAAACTTAAGTCTCAAGAATATATGAGACATGACAGAGGCAGCACAAGTTCTCCCACCCTTCCTTCCCAATACTCTTCAACCCTGACTTACCATATTCTGTGGAAAAAATGCATTTGCTCTGCCTGCTCCACAGTTGTTATCTGTGAGCGACCACCAGCAGGCCTGCTGGCTAGTGCCAATTTTGACAGTGGATTATGTCGTGAAATGACATTTGGGTTTTGTCCTTGCTCAATAGCAAACCGTGTTAAGGAAGTAGGTCACAAGACAAATTCCTAGTATAGGAAGGCGGCAAGAGTTTTATGGGCAAACAGCTTTAATCTGTCCTTTTCTTTTAGGTTATGTTTGCTTACCAGGGGGAAATAAGGGGGGAGGAAAAAGTTTACCTGCCTGAAAGGAAGGAGTTTGTGTGCAGAGTGCAAAAAGATTTGATTGCCTGAAAGGAAAAGTGCCTATTAGAAAGAAAGAAAAAAAAGAAAGAAAGAAAAAAAAAAAAGATCGCCCCAGAGAGGAGTTTACCCGCTTGCTTCAAAAAGCCTGCCTGCTTCCAAAAAAAGAATTTACCTGCTAGGATTCAGCTCGCCGACTTTTCTGCCAGGTGCTGGAAAGCAGAACGCCGAAACAAGGTCTATAGTCATTACTTCTGCTGCTATCACACTGTGAAAACAAGGCCATCAATTAATTTCTGCACAATAGCCTCTTTAGTTTTAAAATCTACCGTGCTTTACTCACCGCTTTTATGGCAATCCTGGAAAGTGAAGGTGCTAATCTTTTCATCTTTTTTGTATGGGTTTAAGAAGGGAACAGAGTCTAGAAGTTATTCATCACTTACAAGGCATAACAGGAAATTTTCTTGTGCTTTTGAAGTGATTCCCCTGAATATAATTGACTAAACTGATTAAAGCAACTGTTGAGTTGAAAGTCTTCCAACCAAGGTCTGAAAAATGCCTTCCTGTGAAATGTTTAATACTTCTTTTTGTATGATCTGCTTATTAGGCTGTTCAACTCTGTATCCTGGGAAAATTATGATTTTTCAGGAAATTGGATTATATCTCCTCACCCTCTTTATAGCCAACACCGTTTGCTTGGGGGTTTGTTTTCAGAACTGGACATTTTATTGCAGATGTTTTATTTTTTAGAAAACGTTTCTTCTGCAGCACATCAGACTAAATTTTTACATGTCTTGATTTTCAGTGCCCAGCCATACAAAGTTCTATGCAAAATGAAGAATTTTTGTTTAAAATCAAATCATTATCAAGAAGCCAAGTATAAAATTACATTTTTGGTATAAGGAAGACATATAGGACATTTTTAAATACTGCATTTCCCCCACTAAAGCATGTATTCTTCTTATATAAGAGAATTTCCCGGGATCACAGAATGGTGATGTTGGAAGGAACCTCTGGAGATCACCTTGTCCATCCCCACCGCTCAAGTACGTGTATCTGTTTTACAGATAATTTATAGCTATAGGTATCTATTTTAGCTATGTATTTATGAGAAAATACATGCTTTATGTGTCTATATGTTTGCACAGACAACATATAATTTTTTTTCTGCCCCCTTATCAAGAACCAAAACAAATCCCTACAAGCCACCTTACACTGAACCCTGAACCTAACTGTTTTTGTAGCATAGCTTCTGTCCTTATTAATCTTTAACAAATCCTTCTTGGGAAAAGAAAAAGCAAATACAAATGAATGCCTATTTTGCGTTCACATATTTGGTATACTGGTGCAGCTGATTTGCATCCCTGTCTGGCTAGTCTGGGGGCACTTGGGAAGGTGGGTACAGTCCTAGAGCCTCTGGTGCTTACATAAAGTCGTAATAAACATGCATTATTAACACACGAGCTTATTTTCTACCCCAAGAAGAGTCAAAGTCAGAATGCTTTTTCAACAAATGTGCATTCATGTTCAAAAGTTAATATTCCCTCTAATTTTAATTCTGAAGCACAAATAAATTGGTTCTAGTAATACACTGTTTGAGAATGCCATCTGATTAATATGCTTGCTGCATCTTTAGAAGGGGCAAATGGAGCCCCTTTTCCTGAGACCTCTCAGGTCCCAACCAGAGCGCTCCTCAGAGCTGCGCTGCTGAAGGGCTGAACTGGAAACCAGATTGTACAAGAGGTGGCAATGTGAGGTTTAGAATCAATTTTAAAGCCTTCAAAAAAGTATACGCCTGTAGAGTGCTTGCTACTTTATTATATTTATCTATATACTTTTAGACACTACGTTATCTATTCATAGTTCAGCAGGTATGCCATGCTCATCAGTTTCCAAATTATTTGCTGACTTCCTGGCACACCTCTTAGTTATTTTTATCTGATATTTCAAATAAATTACAAAATGCCTTGAATTGCATGATTAGTCCATTATGTATTCTGTTTATTACAATTATATGAACTTTTGATTAACCTCCATAAGTTTCATGAATAAATTACCTGGATCAGGGGAAACTGCCAGTTAATGTTACAATGTTCCAGTGGGGAGTTACCAAGAGATTAATCTGCCTTTTTTAGAGGCAGCTTTTTTCATCCCAGCTTCCTTTAAAAGGAATACATGCTGCTGGCTGCTCGGTTGTGATGAAGAACATGTGAATATATTTGCAACCCACTCAAAGCGAGTGGGTGCAAAATTTACTCACAGAATCGCATCTTTGGAAAATGATTTGTGCCCTTTTAAATATTGATGGCACAGTCACTCTAACATGATGAGGATAAATTGTGCTAATCACAGTGGCTCTCCCAAGCTGTGCTATATTACAACCCAGAGATTTATTTCCTGTATCTTCTGTGAGTGGTGTTGAAGGACTTCTTGTTGAGAAATCTCAAAAACATTTTTACCATCCACAATACAACTACCAGGAAGAAGAGTCATAAGAGTAGATGGTTGCCAAAGACCTGGCTCTGCTCTTGCCCACAGCTCCTCCCCATGCACACATGCACATTTCCCAGAGGTCTACTTCTTGCATGGCAAATTTCATTGAGGCAGATGGACTGTCACCACCACTTCCATAAAGTTATCAAGAAAACAGAAGGAAAAAATGGTGAGGATCTTGCCTTTAGGGACAGAGGAAGGTATTTGGCTGGAGTCAGTAGCAAATGGGAAGACCAAGACAGCATCTCGCCTACCAAATTCATCACACTCAACATCTGCTGTGCGTTGTAGGATCTGGAAGAGAGAAGTGGGAAAGCTTTCTGCTGGTCTGTCGAGAACAAGTAATAAAACTTCAAAGATAACCTGTTGGTAAAAGAAATCTTGGTGGCACAGAGATTAAGCGGAGAAAGGAGGGACACTGGAGAAGGGTGCTGGTGGCCCTTCGATTAACTGTACAGGCAAAGACCTCTGAATATAGAAGCAAGCCATGAAATCAAAGTATTAATCGTAATGACATACGGTCTATCTGTAAGGGATGAGAAGTGCAGGAGCATCTCATTGCTGCCCTGTCCAGCTACTGCTCAACAGCATCAAAGGGATGAAACAGCTGAAACCAAGAAAGCCTGTGTGGTAGATCAGCATGAGGTGCTCAGGAAGACAAAAGGAGGTTTGGGAGACCCCGAGGGAGCGCTGGTGAGACAGAAAGGGCACTGGATGAGCCATCAGAGCCCACTAGGTGGGGAGCGCTGGCCTGGCTGCAGCAGTGTCCTGCTGTTCCAAATGGATGTCGATACAGCATATATAGGATATTTCATCCTTGCATTAGCTGATCTTTAGACTGATCTTAAAAGACAGATTTTGTCAAGTATTTCTTAGATAACCAAATACACAAGGTCCTGCGAGGTCAGAACAGTCCGCGGGTTCAGCTCAATTGTGATGGAAAACTACTGGGAATGATCATCTAATGAGCCTGGGCTATAAATATTATTATTAACATACTGATTGTATCTTTTTTCTACGCTGCTTTTTCATAGGAGATAGACAGAGATGGTGCCAACTGCTCGCAATAGCTGGCAGAAATAGAGAGCTGGATGAAAACCAGCTGGTTGCAGCTCGGACTGGAAAGATAGATGGCATTCAGGAGAAGTATTTTAGGAACAAAATATTGCACCAAACTATTCCTTAAGTGTTTTTACATTAGACTCAAATTTCTGTGGGATTCACAGATCTATTTGGGGTCAGCTTTCCATAGAAAAAGGTAACACTGCAGATGATACATGTTTTCTCTTGGGAATGACTATACTCAGAATAATTGTATTTCCTTTTCTGTGATGTGCAATCACAGGAGTCCCAGGGTGTCTGCAGTAGAGGAAAAAGCGCTACGGCCAAGCACCACAGTGACATTACTCTTCTCGGTGAACACCAGGGTGCAGGATGACTGAAGGCAAGTGAGAGCCAGGAGACTCAAATGATAATAAAAGCGCAGGGACCAAAACTGGAAGCATTAGTCTAATGATTAATAATATATCAGTTCATCAGATGCCAGAAAGAAAACAAAAGAGACAAGGAAGGGAAAAATCTTTAGGTGTTACGAGAATAATGTTTTTAAAGTAAATCCCGAGGACAGATGGGAAGGTTGTAAAAGATGTGTTTTCTATGAGCTGAAGTCAGGAGCATTAGAAGAGTAAAGAGGCATGAATTTAAGTAAGAGAGCTACTTATTATAAGAGCTAACAACGCATGCCGTCAAAGTTCATTGGTATTTCTTTAGAACAACCTTGGCAAATAACCTAAGGAATACATAGGGTACTATGAGCCTTTTAGTGTAATTTCCTTCTGTTTCCCAGAAACAATAAAATAATATACAGGAGTTCTTTCACTTTCCTCAGCGCAGTGACATTTCACAAAAGGTAAAGCAGTGCTGCACCTACCGACTTCCCATGTCTATTTACAAGAGGAAATGTCATCAAGCATTCAAAATGTCACTACCCGGTAGGATGACGTCATGGAAACGTTCCTTCCCCTTCAGATGCTGATGTTTAGAGCAATAAACCGTAATCTGCTTAAGGAGATCATGGTTTGGTAGGCAAACAGCACTGGGCTTAATACCTACAAAATGAATTGCGGAGCAAATACATTTGCCAGGACTGAAGCCATTTTCGAGGAGCGCAGACAAATGTTCACTAACATTGTCTGCCTCTTAAGCCAATTATTGCTGCAATACAGACAAAGAGGTGCTGTGTCTGCTACTTAAGCCATCTTGTTACAGTCCTTTAAAAGTGTCATGTACACAGAGAAGCATATTTGTAATCTTTATACTAAGTACACTTCACCTTAATTGCATCACCTCGTGAGATTATATAAACAAGACTTTTGTATTTGTGCTAGAGATTTTCTCAAGCTGCAGAACTGGGAGTTGCTTATAATTTTACAGGGTAAAATTAGCGGGTTTAGGATCCACAGTTTTAGTTTATCTATCATTTGGTGCAAAATAGACACAATTCACAAAATCTGAGATTCCTTTCTGTAGTTAAATTTCTCCTGGATTCATATCCTGCTGCTTATTTCTTGCCTGTACTCAGACTTTTACCCGATTCCTAATAAAACATAAGTTTTAAAACTATATAGTTCTCAGAAAAACAATTTGATATGTGTTGTCTACTTATTTTCTTCATTATCAAATATTCTAATAAACATATATGGCAACAAAATGTCCTTAAACAAAAAAATAAAGTTATTTTCCTTTTCCATTTCAGTTTGATCTAAGAGAGACATACACTGGTTCTTCTAGCCTGAGGACTTGCACACATATGCATAAAACTCAAAGTGAATCCAAAACTGAATCTATACTAAGATTTTTTAAAAATCCAGCTATAGGGTTGGCTTTTGGGGGGGTTGTGGTTTGTTTGTTGTGTTTTTCAAACAATTCTTCAATTCCTGACTAAATTATCATTGAAAATTAAGTAAATGAGTGTAGCGCAAAGGTGGTTCTCCTCATCATTCTAATCTGCTGTTGCTGAACTTGCCACCACTATTATGGCTGTAAGCCTCAGAGGCCTTTTGAATACTAAGGTCCTACTGTGCCAAACCGTATGATAGATACCAGTTTGAGATTTTTTTCTAACCCCCCCTGAATAAAATACGCACTGAGTTTCTCAGTCCTACCACCAGGATAGCAGTTTGAGATATGTTTATGCAAATTCTGTGTTGAAAACACTGGTTTCCATTAGCTTGCAAAAGAAAAAAGGTGACAGTGAAGGACTATTAATTTCTGCTCAGATTTAACGTGAGCGTCTGGACACTTACCCAAGGTCATTCAGTAAGTCAGCGGCAGGACTGACTGCAGACTTTCCTCCATCTTCTGTGCTTTCGGTATCAGAGACGGTTCCTTAACTTTCTCAGATTTCCATAGAGATTTCCAGACCAGCAAGATTCACTCGAGTTCAGATGAGTTGAGAGCCAGTGCACAGCTTATCTGAATCTCCTAAGTTTCTGAAGATTTCCTGTCGCAGGATTACAAATGTATTTTTAGTAGCTGTCCAACTTCTGATGTGAGTCATAAACCTCAAGTCAAACTAAGTTTATAAAGTTATCAGATAAAGCGCAGATTCTCAGACTTCTAAATGACTCCATTAGCATCAATGAGTAGGATGCATTTTGTGAAGATATGGTTATACACAATTTAAAATTCATCTGAATATTCTAAAGTTAAATGAAAGAGCTGTTCCCTAGAGATTAACTGAGGAACCATATTCCTATTACTTGCTTCAGCTACATCTTTACCATTTTTTATTTTTTGAACATTTTTGCCTCTCATGCTATTTATAGTGAACACTTATTAGTGTCCTAGTGCAAATTAATATGAGGATGGCAAGTGCCCTGGTCCCAGTAATACTCCCCACTTTGTCAGCTGAGACAGCATTCGATTTGTGGTATTAAAATAAGACGACTGCATCTGCGTAGTGCAAACAGCAGAGGTTCACTCACAGTGTGGAAAACTAAGGGGGGAAAAAATAATCAAAGTAAAGACAAACCCAACACTCTCAAAACCTTCTTGTAATAGGATTTAAGATTATTCAAACTATTCTAATGGTCTTTTCAATGACTTCCATGAAACTGAAACACTCTATATTACAGCAAATACAGCACATATGAGCTATCTTCTTGCAAAAATTAATTAATGAAAAAAAAGTTTAAATATTGAAGAAGAGCCACATGTTAAGGTCAACTTTTAGGATACAAATAAATGGCCTGGGGATTTTGTACATATGAAAGATTTATTATCGTACTAGCTTTCAGGTTAGTTCTCCTTTAAAGAAGAGTTCAAGAAAACCAGGCAAAATATCTTTTCCAGCTTTCAAGTATTTATTTCTTAGTTTAGAAAGTTGATATTTATTCACCTTGAATTAAACTGATTAGGAAAAAAGTGAACTATTACCACTTGCGCAGTTCCAGCTAAAAAGCTTTCAAGTCCAAACCAAAGACACATCTGAAAGTTTCCAAATCCTTCAGTGCAAAATAAAGTACGGTTGGTCTTAGTAATTAAGGAAATCATTATAGCTATGTCCTCCTTACGGTACCTGGGAAAAATTGGCTCTGGTTGTTACAACCTGGATGAACCCCAGTTTCTCTCAGGAAGAGATCCAGGTACACATCCCTTTGTCCCACTATTTCCCTAAAGAGAGTTGCGTAGAAACTGACTGTGTCCTCCAGTCTGAGCAGTTGGCAGGCCAGATACACAGGGGGTATTGGAAGGTCCTCTGTCCTGAAACACAGCCCTAATCAGAAAGAATTGAGAATACATAATTAAAAATTCATAGTATTAAACAAATACTTATGTTTCAGCTACCTTATTTTCTCCTGGGTAATTGCTTCTACATTTGCTTGTAATTTGACATTACTGAATGAACATTTGATAAAAAGATATTTAGCTTTCCCCTACAAGTATTGAAAGAAATGAGCTGGGTGGAAACAACCGAGCCATAACTGATTCTCACTGGTAGGAGAAAGCAGTGAGCGAGGGAATGATGCTCTGGAAGTACCGCCTCACGAGCTGTACTTAATTTAGAACACACAACTTGGCAGACAGATGGTTTAAATCTGCTGGATCGCCGTCCTCTTCAGGTGCACAGGTCTCCCACGTGCAATCAGTGAGGCTTAGTATTTGGCAGCGCTTGGTGGTTTCTGAGGCAGGGTGCTCTGGGTTTGGTTTTTCCCCGAAAGCCAAACCCCAAAAGCAGGATGTGCAATTTTTCAACCACCTAAACATCAAGCTTTAAAGAGCTCTGTCAGACATGCCGCTTTTGCCTTCGCTTTCTCCCCCGTTGCTACTTTATCACGCCAACTAGGCTGTACATGAAGCGCCTGAGGGACGGCGGTGGAGTTACAAAACAAACAAACGGGCTCCACATCCACTCGCATCCTGCCTGAGAGAGTGCGGCACGGCTCAGGGAAGGTTTTAAAAACACTGAAAGAGTAACTGCATTTTATCTCTAGACTCTTTCTTTTCCTTTTTGGGACTGGGGGAGAACCACCTACGTATACTCAGGTTCACCAGTCCTGCGATCCACAGTCCTGCAGGTGTCAACCAAGCAAGAATTAAATTTTGAAGATCATCCGAAGGGAAGAATCTGTGAAATAAATTAATCTTCTAAGCACAGATAAAAAAAAACCCTGCTGATCTTTAGCTCCTCCCATCTAATAATCTTAAACCTCATTACACATGGGAATAAGCCATGCCTCATCATGGACAGGAACATTAATAATATTCTTCTGATCTTAAAAATGGTATAAATGAACAGTGTAGCCAGCAGTCTGGCTTTCATAACGTGCCTGTTCATTCATTCATAGAGTTTGTGGGTATAATTACAACTACTGTGTGTTTCTGTTGGCCTGTTAGATGCATAAGTAGCTATTTGCATCTGCAAATATGTCATTTACATGTATGGTCACTGTTATGTCTATGTGCATAAATTAAGTATGCAATTGCACACATCGCATTGTTCACACATTTATAAGAAAAAACATCCATGACCTAAGCCATACATCCTGCTACGTCAACTTTGTGGCAGAACTGGGAATACAACACAAATCGTCAGACTCCCAAGCCTGCACTTTAATCACAGAGCCTCACGTACTAGCAGAGGAACCAGAGAGCCAAGCAAGATGCAGGAAACAGCGCAGTCTCGTCAGCTCAGTAGGGATAGCGGTGATCCACCTCAGACTCCTTTTTTACTTCATTAAATTGTTGCAGTTAAGGGACAACTGTTGTTCCAGAGAACAGATCACCCTAACTACGAATGTCTTGTGAAATAATCCTCTGGGTCTAGCGGAGTAGCAGAGATTCAGCACCAGTCTTTGCAAAGATTGACCAACGTGCCCCTTTTTAATTCAGTTTTTTAATTTGCAATCAACTGAATTGGAGGATTTTAAGTTACTGGGCACTTTCCAAACACTTCCCCTCCCCAGAGTTTTGCGCTTCAGTCTTCTAGAAAACATACAGTAAGCCACAAATGATATTTGTGTTAAAGAAAACAACTGAATTAATTTCTTGAGCTATCCAAAGTAACCATTCCTGTAGAGCCATAATAGAGAGCACACAGCACAGAGAGCATACGGTAAAAGGAAGTAGCAAAGTGAGAAAAAGCAGGAGCTTGTCTGGAGAAACTGCACTGTGTTTACTGAGAAGACTACCAGCCTGTGAACTCATATTAAATCTGATCTGAAACATCCGACCGCAAAAAAAAAAAAAACTGATGAAAGGCGAACAAAATTCTGTTTTCTCTGGGGCATCAGGAGGCACACGTAAGAGCAGAAGGGCAACAGAATCCACAAGTCTTTGGAAAACGTCTGGATTGGGAACTATAAAAATCCCAGATTCAGCTCTCAGTCCAGAAAAACATTTTCTTCCTGTGTGACTCTTGGCAAGTCACAGCAGAATTGAAGCAGTGCTTTGGTGTCGAGACCAGGACTTGATGGCTGGAGCTGAAGTCCAAATTTGCAACATAAAACCTTCCTCTTTAATAAGTATACTTCACTCTACAGATTCCTAAACTGAGTAGGCACCTCTTTTTTCATATAGAATTAATTATTATTGTCCTATTTACCACGAATGCGACAAGTTATTTCAATACAAAACAAGTAATCACAAGCATCACAGTTTCAGTATCTTCGCATGTAATTAGATTACTCTTTCTTGAAACAAAATCCCCGAAAGGTGCTCAAGTGATAGATGTTTAATTATTGGGTTCTATACAAAACACAGCAGATGTAACACCTGTACCTCGCCAAAGATGACCTCTAATCTCATTTTTTCCCCATTTAGCAGGAGTTAGAACAAGTGGATGGTCTAGTTGGGCTGAAAACAGAGGTTCTCCCCCCTTG
>NW_009649940.1:395584-397445 GCF_000708025.1 Charadrius vociferus
TAACTACAGGTAGTGCTGTGCTACTCTGATAGAAAGGGAAGTTCTTAAATTCTGCCTCTTCCTTCCCAGAATAGTTTTATGTTTTTATATTGAACTGTCATTGGAAAAAGAAAGGAAATAATCCAGAGTGCGGGGACCAGAACTCAAAACTTATTTCACCTCTCCGGAGGTGGAAGGAAGTGGCATATTACCGGTCCAAGGCCTTTGTCGTTCAGTGCAACAGCACTTTGTTACCGAGTTAAAACTCGGGACAGCCTTTGCCGCAGCAGGCAGGTTACAGAATACACCTGTGAACAGTGCTGCTGTCACTGATGGTTACAATTACCCACTAGAAATGGATCATTTTTAATACCTGGAACAGATAGCAGGTATGTCAGTACCTGTACATCTCAGGAGTGTATGTGTTTCATGTCCTCGTACCCCCCACGGCAATCTTTCCGCTTTTTGCCATTGCTGTCATTTACTATGAACTGGTGGGATCCGGCAGCTTTATTCTGCTTGAAATAAATTCCAGCTGCCAAAATACTATTCCAGGTTGAATTCTGATTGCATTGTTGCCCACAAGAACCCGCTTATTCCTCTCTTTTGAATATTCTCTCTCTATGCAGCATCCTTTCTGACAGCAGTTAGGGACACTGCAGTTGGCCTTCGCCCATGGACATTCCCTAGACGACCCGTATCAAACAAATCAGACACCCTTTTGTCTGAGCGTATGAGCAAGTAGGTGACCCCATTTGAAAACATTCATTAAATGGTTTCATCATTTTTTTATATTACTTTAAACTCATTAACATATTGGGTCAAATTATGATCTCAATTACAGAGGAGTAAATCTGAGGTAATTACACAGGCGCAGAATATGATCAAAATCTGGTGCAAAATAATTAGAACATTTCAGTTGCTCTTGGTGAAACTTCATTAGTGGAATAATATAAATTAATAACGACTACCAAAATGGATGATGTCCGAAAATTCACTGAAAATGAAGTCTCAGGTTGCACTGTTCACAGGAAACATATCAAGTAAAGCAGAGAAACGAAGCCCCCAGGTCCCGGTAATCACTGTTAGAGCTACTTATGATCTTCACCCTTTTGGTGGGAACACGACTAATCCATTTGATAAACCGAGTATCAATGACCTTCGTTAAAAATTCATTGAAACCTCACTGAGTAAATGATAACTATTAAGCTTAAATTATGTGGACATATAATTATCCAGACTAAATTCTCTGCATACCTATTACAGGGGCACAACCTGTCTCCCCCAGCTTTCCCCCCCCCCCGCTCCCCCCCCCCCCCCATTAGCAAGTGTTTACTCAAAATGCAATTACAGACACAAATACATTAAACTTTTCACCATTGAAAAAAATCAATATGCTATAAGATAGCAAAAATCTGAATTAAAATTGCACATAAACATATTCCCCGCTCTGCTAACACATGCACGTGGTTTCAGGTTCAGGCTTCTCTTGGGTCCTCCTACAGCACAGAGGGCGGGTGCTACACACAAAGAGAAGCTTTTCCCTTTTCTTGTTTTCTGTTCAGAATTGTTTGTGATACCCTGCGTTACTACAGATACAAGGATAGTAAAATTAAGTCCTGATTTCTGTAGTATTTGACATTAACGTGTCCTTCTTTCACTAATTTTTATTAATGCTATGAGGGAACTGAGATTTCTGTCCTGTAGGAAGTTTTTGTATCTGGAAAAACATTCCTCATCTGATTTCCCCAGCTGTTGTTGACAACATGGTAACAACAAAGTAATTCAACTTTTTAAAGCAAATAACAAATATAGTTCATTGTTAACAGAAATGACTGCCATTCCTTATTAAGGTTAAAAAACCCAAATAGTAGTCCTTTTC
>NW_009649940.1:397487-431591 GCF_000708025.1 Charadrius vociferus
ATAAAAATAGGCTTATTCAACTCATAAAAAATACATCCGGCAGTATTTTTAAGGGTGATCATTTTCAGCACTTAAAATGGTTTAAAACAAACATTCAAACAACATGCATTTCAAAAATGTCTGGTCAGCCACTTGGATGTTTGAAATTACTTTTTTTTTTTGTCTTACAAAAACAATTACATCATAAAATTACATCATAAAATTTTTCAAGAGTGTCCTCAAGTACTTTACCTACAAACTGCATTTTTTGCAAAGCATCTCTGCATTTCCTAACTTGCTGGTTTGACTGAGTGATCTCAGTAATTTTTTCAGCATGCTGGTTTTCAGCCAAAATGATTAAAATGTTGCTTACTTATGACTTAAAACAAGACCTACTACAAAAACGATCACCAGTAGTGATCAGTACTGGTCTTTAATTGCTGTTGGTTCAAACTACTACCAAGCCAACGTACACACAGCGTTTTTTCCTGTAGTAGTGGTTACGTCCAAGTATTCTCCCCCAGCCCAGCTCAGAACAACGCGTAACCGGAATATCAGGAAACTTGAACTTTAAGATGTTATTATGGTTAAAGACAAGATATGACATTTCACTTGTGTAGAAGAAACTTTAGTTCTTTGATTAGCAGTGCCAGTTCATCACTGTGGTTTCGCATTGTGCAGATATTAACAATTCTGATAAACTTTTTTTTAAAGTAAAAGGGGTGAAAAAGAATTCTGCGGAATGCTTACAGTATTGCATCAATCAATGCCACAGTTTTCTGCTCAGAGGCACACAAGACAACCCTTACCCTCATTTTGGCTTTACGCTGCACTTTTTTTTTCATTTTTATGTAAATCACTATCCAAAACTAATTTGTCATCTTTCTGGAACAAACCTATCATGAACCTACAAGAGAAATGCATTTTCAGTTGTTTAAAAAAAAAAGTACTAAAGGCTGTAAAGAGCACTCTGCTTTATGCAACTATCTGCCCTTCAAAGCTAATACACGTCGAGGCAAATAATAGGGTTCTGAGGGGGGAAAGTAATACAGCCCTAAGCAAGGATGCTGTTGAACTTGATTTTTGCCACTAGTGGTGGGTGGCAATGTAATTTCGTTGGTGTTGCCTATCTTCTCAAAAGCCTGCGGTAGCACATTTTTCTCACCTATCACAGTAAAAGCCTACTGTAAGGAGTTTTAGATTTTAAAAAAATCATGTCTTTGGATCATATAGCAGAATTGCTTTGTCACAAATTATTTACTTTTCCTTTTGAATCAGAAAAAAAAAAAAAAAAGGGGGAGGGAGGGAACACCAACATCCTCAGTCAAAAAGAAAGTTTGCTACAAAAGTCAGATCTGATTCTTCAAGAATACAATTTCTCTTTTCTTCCTTCAGAGAATGTGTTTACCTGTCTCCATGAGACCACTGAACATAGCTGCTGCTTTATTTTTAATCCTGAAATGTAGAGTATATTAAGCTATGCTTGGAAATTACAAGACCTGGTCCTTTTGGGAAATGGCTTGAGATAGAAGTAAGGAAAGGCAGACGGCGGAACAAAGCTTTATACAGGAGTCTTTCAAACTCAAGGTACCCCAGAGCGCTTTCAGAAAGACATTGCTACATTAATCGTATAAATCCAGAGAACTTTTCAGAGATGACAATGTGAGGTCAACAACTGCTCACAACTTAGTCCAAAGTGCAAAAAGGTATATGTAGGTTGCTAAAACCTACAGATGGTACAGTATAAAAATTATCATTTTGGATCGCTTGGACATGTTCGCTAGCGTGCTCATGTATGTAATTCAGAATTGAACTCTCGGCTTAAAATTAGGTCCTTGGAGGATTTTTTGTTTGTATTTTCTTATGTTTATGCTCACTACAGTACCCGACTGCTTTTAAGACACCTCTTTCTCCCCGAGCCTCCAATCCAACAGTTTTTCCTCAAGTCATTAATGTCAGATCATTTCAAATAATTTTGCAGGGAGAAAGCGTAGACTCAGAATAGGATCAGAAATGTCAAACTCGCGGCCCCAGTTCATCGCCTGTGGCCCTCAACCTGAACAATGTGATCATGGTTTATCAACGCAATGCATAGGATACGTAAGAACAGGTTCCTGGGTTTTGTGTTAGTGTTTCTTGGTTTAATGTTATTTGCACCCTGGAAACGTACTGCAGAATAAATTTACACTAAGTGCCGCTTTTTTTTTTGTTTGTTTAAGAAAAATTAAATGAAAGCAACGCTAATTCACACATATCTATTGTTTACAATTAACATGCAGAAAAGATGATTGTAATGCTAGTTATGCTACTTTATGCACACTAAGTGAAATGCCCCATAATCTTGAGAACGTTACTTCTTTTTTTTAACTTTTAATGGTTTTACTTAAATAGGTGACAAATATATAAACAACTAAATGCATCTGGAAGTGCCAAGCATTCAAAAACCTGTTCTGATAATATAAAAGTGAACACAATCAGAAAGACCTAGTTTAAAATGATCAGATACGATAAGCGCTATTTGCTGAGGGTTTCAGACTGCTCAGAATTAATACTTTACACAAACATGGGGATGATCCCCCATCTCTCAGTGGCAAACCAAGGTGGGAATCATGACACTTGTTCCATTGATTTTGTTTAACTTACTTTTGGAGAGAGGGCGGGAAAACCAACACACTCTAGCAGCAAGTACTTTTCTTGGAAAAAAGCTGAGATAGGTGAAAATCCAGATCTACAAAGCCCTTAGATAACTTTCATGTCTAAAACAACAAATCTGGGCACCTCGTCCTGACAGCACTTTGTAGAAACCCTGCTAATTTCTTATATGCTTGCGTCTACCAGTAAGTTCATAAAGATCATGGTATTCAATACACAGCAATGACTTCAACACCTGAAGAGATAATATTGTCAAGGTAATCAAGAACACGTTAAAAACAAAACATTTCTGTAAAGAGGAGGAAATGTTTTCCATCTTTTGTGTAAGTGAAGAGGGAAAAAAATCTGTTGTAAGCCATCCTCACCTTGCGTCCCGTTTCCCCAAAGCCAGGAAGATATCATTCCCACTGGCAAGGCTGGGATGAAGCCAGCCTTTATCATCCTGAGAAGCCATACCGCCCCTGCAAGAGAGGAACGCAACATTTTTAGGGCTAGAGATCAAGAGATATATCACCCTCCAGATTTAGATCGTTTTCTTAAAAAATAAGGGTAAAAGCTTGCATTTCCTCAGGTAGACGTTGTCCAGGGTTCTCTTCTTTGTGAAGAATTAATTTCCTAACTAGCAATCACTTTTTCCAAATAATGGGCCAAAGCACCTCTAAAGGGCATGAAATTTGTGTTATTTCCCGAGAAAAGGCACTTGAAGTTCTAGAAAACATTCCCATTCCCTCACTACGTGAAAAACCTTATTTTCCTTTTTAATTCCAGCACAAGTAAGTTGACAGACTTATGGAAGTCTCAATTTTTGTTCCAAGTAGCAAGCAGAGCAGGGCAGCTTCGGAATCTATGTACGGGTGTACGTGCGCACATACGCATTACTACTATAACATAAAATGAACTGCAAAGAACGAAAGGAGGGTTAACTGGTACATACATGACTGCGTACCATCTTTACGCTTCAAACGTAAATATACAACTTAGTAACATAATACAGTTTCATGAAAATCAATTTGGTCCTTTTTCAGTAGAATTCATACAAATTACTCTGGTCTCTGTGAACATTCAAAATGCATAACAAATATATTACCTTTGCTTTCTTAACTATTTCCATCTTACATTAGATTTTTAATTTCTTTATATATATGTATATATGCAATTTTATAGATATCGATTTTTTTCTTTTCAGCATCTATATAATATAGCCCTGTTTATCTTTTCCCACCGAAAGGGTTAAAGTTGTTGCTGTTACCCGAGACCACAGCATGCAGTGTTTACAAGAGCTACTTTCTACTGTGAAACTAAGGCTGAGAAAATTACTTCTATTCAACACTTCTGCTTTTAAAAGGATAATGATTTCATCTGGTTAGAGCTGTCTGTACCTACTTAGTTTATTGCAGGGAAGAAATTGCCTGTTCACTCATGATAAGATAATTTGTTGCCTTGGAAATTAAATTATCCATCCCAGTTTACCTTGAGGAGGAATACTATATAATACCTATTTGTTCCATTACACCCTTTAAGTCAGAAATACGCTTTACTCTACAAATACGTTCCATGTAATCAGAGACATTAAGACAAGTTAAAATAGCCCCTGACTGCAACTTAATTAGGCTCCAAAGTTGTCAATTGTGTAAGACTTGAATCCAGTGGAACTAAAAGGATATTGAATAAATAATTGCTTTTAAAGAATAAAACTAAGCCTGAAATACATTTTAAAGTTAGCTCTTTTTTTTTTATTATTTATTTAAATACTCTTAGGGAAATTCACCACAGAAAGCCATGTCAAGTACACATCTTCACTCTACCAAACCAGAATAGTGTTTCTAGGTATCATTACAAGATGGAACAACAGGCAGGATCAAACCTTATTTGACAGGTATGCGGCTAATGTGTTTTTTCCCGTTTCTGCCAGATTGTACTTAAATACATAAATATGGTCTGTTTTTCAGAGACACTGGTTTGTAAAATTATCAGTTCTTAACTAGTTTTAAAGGCCAAGCTGAGCGAAGGGGTTTTAAAATTTAAAACCTGCTTTCACAAAACCACAGTAATTAGGAAGAACCATGGTTCTAAGCCAAGGAGAACACATCAGAAATGATGGGCAGGGCATGGTAGGGCACAGCTCTCAAGGCACTCTTTGACAATAGGCACTGAAAACAGCTTCTGAATCCTCTGTGAAGCTCATCTATGGAACGGCATAATCCAAGCGATTCATTAACTTCTTATGTACAGAAATTAAAAAAAAAAAAAAAAGGCTAAGAAAATTAGATTTTTCCATAGCATACTTTTTTAAGCCTCTGGGTGGTGATGAAGAGAAGCTGGTCTTGTGATGATGATAATGGGTTATGAAACAAGGCTTTGCGCTGTGGGCTCCAACACAGACTCCAAGCATGACCTTGAACGAATTGTATAATCCCCCATTCCCCTTTCGCCACTTGTGAAAAAACGGCGATAATTCTTACCTACAGCGAGGAACTGTTCGGGGGATTATTTAGATGTGCATTGGATGCTTTAGATGTGAAATATGTTGAAACCATCCACTGTATTTGAGGCTTAAGTATATGTATTTTTAATAGAGTTCTAGAGATAGGAGCATTCCAATGAAACGTTTTTGGCTCCCCCCAAATACTGGTTTGACAAAAATGAACCTTTTCATGGAAACAGAAGGGTTTGATGAAGTTTTAATGAGAGAGATTCCTCAGGTTCCCGAGGAGATTTCTGCACCCATCCTAGTACAACTGGGAAACATGAGTGGGTTTTACCACTGACACGGGTAACTGACACTGACACTAAAGCCCGTAGTCCAGCTAAGAAAGGAGCTATTATGACCTTTACCATGGCACCAACACTGAAATATCATGACCTTCCCTCACCTTATTTGTAATCTTGCTATCTCAGTCCCACTCACACATAAGCAACTGCTATATAAAGTATATTTTACAATAGTATTTTTCCTTTTGTCTCATGTTGCTAGCGTAAGCTGCATTATGGAAAAGTTGGAAAGACTTCACAAAGTTCAACGGGGGGAAAAAAGAACTACCGGTGGATTAAGGGCTAGAAAGGGGATTTTATGTAGCACAGAGAAAATTCTCCACCATTTCTAGGTCTGCTTAATAAATAATATCATTAAGTTACTAATAAGTAGAGAAGCATTTGCTGTGAGAAAATTCTGCATGAGAATAAAACATGCTTAGATATTAGTAATTAAAATGGCAAAGCATCTCCCATTAAGCTTCAAAAGAGCACTTAAGCACACAGGATCCAAGCAACAAAATTACGAGAAATCCAAACGATTCCATCATCTAATGAACTGAACTCATTTACCTCTGGATAGCATAGTGTGCGCTCTCAGTAAGCAAGGAGAATACGTTGTGTGATCTAAAAGCAGAAACAAAATGAGTAAATCACCTTTTGAGGGAGAGACTGTTAGCGCAATTTATTTTGTACTTACCAGCTACTGCGTACTTGGGAGCAATACTAGTTGCTCCAGAAGTTACTCCCAATTTTCACCGGTTCACTAGGGAAGGTGAATTCTAGAGTCTTATGAAAAAGCTACAAAATATTTCTGTGGGTTTTTGGTTTGGTTTTTTTTTTAAATGTACATAGCACAGTTCTTTTCAGGGGTATTCTCTTAAATAATGTAGTCTCTATAGGCAATATTAATGAACCCTTTGTTCAGCTGCATTTTTCATCTTTAAACTGGGAAATGCTTCTTTCCTTTGCCTCCTCCGCTAATCCTTGAAAACTAGGGGCATATCCATTCTAAAACCACAACCCATGGACTTAGATTCTTAAAAAAAAATAAAAAAAAACCAAAACAAAAACACTTAAAAAATTACACTTAATCTAGGGCTTATTTTTATTATTTTTATTTCCCAAGAAAGATGCACAGACATAATATAGTTGAATTTCAACATCAAGTAGTGGCTTTAGCCGTCTGTACTACTCGGATGCAATAGTTTGCAGTTCATTATTTTTTGTTCTGAAGCCACCCTGCTGTTCTCACCAAACGAAAAGCAGGTCAGAACCAAGCTATTTAATTAGCTGGGAAGGCAGGTGATGCTTAAGCACGCTGCTAATCATTTTCTAACTGTTTATAATTTTCCATCAGGGATAGATTGACAAAAGAATTTCAAAACAACACGCAGAAAATGATAATTCATGGCAAAGGGGTGTGAGGAGTATTACAGTTAATTTTAGTAAATGGAAAGGCTAGAAAATAATAGACTGTAAAATGTTAAAAGTAAAAACACATCTCTTACACCTGAACAGCACTCAAATCTGTATCCGAATGAATTCAACAGTAACAAAATAAAGCAATAGATTTAAAAAAAAAAAAAAGTCCACTAATGAGATCTCAGATTATGGAACCACACAAAGCAGCTCACCAGCGTGTGCAATTTCTGTTTTCCTAGGTGGTTCAGAGCTTGAACCAGGGGTTTGTCTTTGTGATTCCATCCAAACCCCACACGTGTACATACTGCATGCTACTAAATTTTGCGTGATTACCAGCAGAATAAAATCTGTATTGTTCACATTACTTTCAATTTTCAATAACAGCATAAAATATAAATGGCTCTTGCCTGGATTTTTTTTCTTGCAATGGCCCTCTTTCAAGATATCACACAAGCTGTTATACTCAGAAATGTAATTTTTAATTTAACTTTACTGCTCTTAGGTTGAGGTATTTCTAACCTAAAGAACTTTCAGCATCCCATCCAGAGCAAAGTGGGATAAGAATATAACATCTTTTGGGGAATTCTAAGAGGAAATACAGTAACTATGGGCTCTATTCATCGGAAATCAGGTTTCCATATATGTAGTAACTTCCCAAATTTTAACAATTTGGCTGCAAGAGAAGGAAAAGCTTTTGATTTGAAATACACCCACCATTACCAAACAGGCCTAAAAACTTCTGAGCAGCTGCCTCATGTCAAACTGAGCATCAGTGACTGCCAGGTTTCAGCTAACACACAAAGAAAACCAGTCTCTACGGTAAAGAAGGGAGCTTTCCAATGACTTAAAATATTTTCCAGTAAACAGAGCTGTGTTTTAATTAAGGCAAAAAATTAGTATCAGTGATACACTATCTGGTATGGTAAAAGAAAGTCTTTTTCCCCGTTGTTAATGAAAATCAGTTAGATAGCTATACCGTTAATGAAATTTTCACCATTTATCTGCTAGGTTAAGATTCTTCCTAATAGGTGGCTCACTAACTACTGCTATTAAAGAAAGTATGCAGAACCTTAATTTAAAGCAGTAATTAGTCCCAAATCAGCGAAGATTACATTGTAGCAACAGGGACTCAATGCATAATGGCCTTGTCTATAAGGATCGAGAAGGGACATATCTGCTTGCCTGCGGAAGCGAGATCAAAGCCAGATTTTGTTTAGTTAGCGAGCTGTTTGCTTCCACTGTTATCGTAAGACCCCTGAAATAAAGCAGGGAATTGGAGAAAAGAGATTTTGACTTAAAAGCTAGTCCTCTGGGAGAGAGCCTTCATGAAGATTAAGGGGTAAATCGGGCATTGCTTCTAATCTTGTAAATGAATAAAGTAAATCAGGGGAATACTAAGGGAATGTCTAGGTTATCAAATTCAGTAGTTTTGATATTCTGATTATTTATTTAATCCACTAAACTACACTGTTGTTGTGATTCCTTCGTGGAATCCTTTTTCAAGAAAAGATACGTTGTGCTACAAATCCCTGCATAAGATTATATTCTGTGACAGGAGAAATTAAATAGCTATGAAAAACACAGGAATTCAAGCCTTAAGTTGTTCAAACATTAGAAATTCCCTCATACATACGCATAGCTAGAGAGATACGTCTTCAGTAAGGTAACTTTCATAGGAAGCTAAAGTATAAATACTACTGTATTTTTATAAACCTGTTCCATGTAACCTCTGCCTTCAAATCTCTTAATTTTCTTGTTGATCAAATTATCCCAAGTCATAAAAATAGTCCATTATTTAGTTAGAGAAAATTTTTGTGTAACCTAGAATAAAGTCTGTTTCGTTAAAGTGAGGAGTATTTGTTGGGGGTTGTTTTTAAATAATGGATTTGGATGGCACACACTTTTATTGGTACATATAGCTTCCATCTGTGCTGGAAGTCTGCGACCTTTGAAGCCGCAAAGATGTGCAGTGGAAAACCAGAATTATCACACAGGCTTCTTCCATTCAGGACATGATGGCGAGCATCAAAACATCACAACATTAGGAGATAATAAGGAATAATGCACCTGTTAGTTGAGAACACGAGAGACAGAATAGTAAAACCAAAAAACATTCTAGCATGTTGCTTTACAGTTTTGCCAACTGACCTTACAGTTTTCTAATATATTTGATACTCATCCCAAATATATATATATATAAAAAAATAAAACTCTTACATGTTGGCCCTGGGCCTACAAAATAATAAAAATATTTTTGAGCATTTCAAACAAGTAGTTCAGACAGCAGAACAAATATTTTCCAACATACCCTTCTGAAACTAAACATTAAAACTGTTCTTAGGAAATATTAGAGGTCTTTCCCACCACCTGCCTCCCAACAGCCGGCCTCGGATGCTTCAGGGGAAAATTCAGGAACCCTCACAGTGCACAGTTAAAAGGTGTGCCGTCCATAAAAAAAATAATATTCCTAGCTCCTATCATTGTCTTTCTCCCTGAAGCATGAGAATTTATAACATTTCTAGATCCCTGATTATTTTTAAAACCCCAGTAACTCTGGCTGTTGTTATAATCTATATAAACATCCATTTCCTTTTCTAATCTGACTGAGCTCTTGACTCCAATAATATATTGTGGCAATGACTTTTGTTAGCTTATTGGCTGAAAAAAATAATTCCTTCTATCAATTTTAGATTCGCTGTCTTTCAGTTTCTCTGAATACTGCCTTCCTCCAATATTATGTCAGAAGCTAAGGAGAAAGCCTGCTCTACCTTCTCTATAAACTCATTTTTACACAGTCTTTTTTACTCGGTTATTTTTCACGTCCCATCTTGTTCATCTCTATTCTGAAGTAAACTGCCCCTGTCTTTTCAATCTTACTTCATATGGTAGTTTTTCCACTTCTCTAAGCATTCTTATTGCTAATCTCTGAACCCCTTCTATTTTCCCTATAGTCTTTTTCGAAATAAAATAAACAGAGCTGAAAGCTATGTTCCAGAGGCAGCCTGGTTTACAAATAGCATTATAATACCATCAATATCAATTTATTAAAAATCCTAACCCTAGACTTCTTTTCTTTGTTAACCATTACTGCTGACTGACGAGAAGCATTTGCAGTTGTTTGGGTTTCTGATCTGGAAGTCACAACTATAGTACAGTTGATCCCAGATGTAGTGTAATAATATTCGTGGAATATATTTCCCAATTCCTGCTGAACTTACTGAATACGGTGGATATTTTTTTTCCCCCCCTTCATACTTTATAGCCTGAGAGCAACTGCTCGTACTGAGTATGGAACAACTGTTTTCCATTCGCTCTTGGAAGCCTGTGATGCCTCAGGCACTTTTCAAGCGATGTCCTTTTATTTTAAATAAAGGCAGCTGACTGATGTCCTGGAGTAAAATCAGGTTCCCAGAGAGCATCCAAGTCCCTCTTTTGACAGTAGGCAGTAAAATTTACTGGTATTGACCATTTTCACGTGATAACTCACAACTGTCATCGTCTTTTTTTGTACGGTAGCAATTCAGACGGAATGCTGCAAATGTGACGGAAATTGTGCCTGGAGCTCAACCTCTCACCAGAGAGCTGTACGTTGTCGTTAGATCTTAGAGGAGATCTTCCACTCATTTCTGTGTTCATGCATTCAGTTCATTCTTCATAAACCAACCACGTTACATTGCTTTCCAGATTATAGAAGGCAGTTTTACATTAAGGTACTTTGCCTTAACACCAGAAGGAGACTTCTGTACCTTCTCTGGGAACAATTTGTTACTGAGGACAAATATCTTATCTGTGGGACCAAGAAAAATGTTTTCCTGACCCTCAGAACTAAAAATGTTCAAGTCCTGTTAACGTTTGGGTGGCAGACCGCTTTAAAAGAGGCTTAACCATTTAATCAAGGGGATTTAGGAAACCAAGCAGGAACTAGTAGAGTTTACTATCACGATTCAGAAGTAGTCACCTTGTAATCATTAATTCTGAAAAAAAAACCCTAAACAAAAACCAAACACGACCAAAATTCTAGGTTGCCAGTTCAACACTTACTCCTCCTCAAACTTCTTGCCACTGTACTAAGCCGTTTCATGTAATTCTTTATATTGAATTGCAGACTCCTTCAGAGCAACCCTGTGCAGAGCTTGGTGCCTGCCTACCGCACGCCAGCGTCACACACGGGGATGGGGAGACGCAGGTGACTAAAGAAGATTGCCTCGTGGAAGCGGATTATTCAACCTCTGAATTTCTACCTCCGACATACAAAGGAAAACCCAGCCCTGTGTAGGCTGGCTCGCTAGAGCTAAAGCAGCAGTAAGAGTCTGTGCCCAAGTAGGAATGATTATGATGAATAACAGATTTGTCATTAGACCGGAGGGGGAAAGGAAAAAAGTTACTGTAAAATTGAAACTATTATATTCCTAGGTGGGTGAAAAATTCTGCATTTCTCTTTTATAAAAGAAGGTGAGAGAAAGAAGGGCAACAAATATTATTCTCCAACGTTCTTTGGAAACTTTTTCACCTGCAGACATAAACCAGTACATCTAAATCACCTCTGAAGTCCCTCTTCTTTCTCTCATGTTTGAAGGGTCAAAGGTCCGAGTCTGTCCAAGGATAGTCTTACTACTGTCCTCAAGAGAAGAGGGGGGCAGGAGAGCCACATTTGACTCATGTCAGTCCCCTGAGTCATCCAAATGACACTGTCCTGAGATTGTCACTCTCTTTTGATCCAGGTGAGAGGCAGCACAATCCAGGTAGGGGAGTGAAAGTTAGATAGTTCCCTAATTATTTTTCCCCCTATGACATTTCGCTATGACAGCCTCGTCTATATGCAATTCCTGAGGACATGACTCTTGTCCTAACATTATCCTAAATACAACATAACTTGAAAACAAAGAACATAATTGTAGCCTATCGGTTTTTTTGAATGGAAATCAGAAATCTAAATTATAATCTACATGTCAGCTTTGCATTAGGAAGTTAGCATTGCCCAAGTACTTCACGCTGGATTCTGCCAACAGCTAGGGCAACGGTAGGGCTATTGTGTGGCATTCGAGTATTTCAAACAAGTTTAAATTAAGCTAAATGAATTAATCTCCACTTCTATTTCATCTATGACCAACAGTAAAACTCTTAGTTAGGAATAATATTTGCTTCCCGATAAAAATTATATAGCGCTGTTGGTATACAGGGATTTTTTTTTTTGGCTTTGGTAAGGTTGTCAACAACACAGGGATCCCATTTTATCCCACCTCACACCACAGCAACTCTGACTTTAGGACTGGAAAAACCTTGAATTTGGTTGTACTTTACTCTATAACTGCTTTCTACTTTTTCTTTTTCCTTCCAGAAACAGAAATCCTGTAATACAATAATTGTTCCTTTTCCCGGTAGGCAGTTTTTACATAAAAGCCCTCAAGAAAGCACAAAATTCTTCATCTCCTTTTCTTACTGAAATTTACTGAGGAATTTTCACCCAAGTGTGAGCTGTTTCTGAATATCTACAGCCCTGTGGCTTGTCTGTCAGAGGTTTGATCCAGCTGCCATGTCCCACCTATCGTAGTGAATAAACTTCTTTCATAAGCAATTTTGGGATGCTCATCACATGAAGTCGGAGAAGAGCATCAAGCTCTGCCTTCTGAGTTAGTCAGTCACTCATTGTAAATCACTTTTCAACGCAGAGCCTCTGGCAGAAACTTTGCCCCTCTCCTTTTTGGCTATTTCACTTCAGTTGGGGATTGTTTTTTCCCCTCCCTTTGTCTTTCACTTTTTCTTATTCCTGAAGAGGCGGCTTATTCTCACCCAATTCTTTCCGCTGTAAAGCACTTAACAAGAAAGAAACTGCTATTGAGGTGTTGCTAAATCTGTAAAAGCTTCAGTATGGTGCTTAATAGCAGTAGAAATTATTAAGTGCTATCTGATATTCAAACAAAAGTACTGTGTCAAGGTAAATCATAGGAAACCTTATGAAAAAGAGGCACTTCAGGTACTTTTCCATATCTTGATTTTCTGCGCATCTGACATTTTAAATCATTTTTAACAAAACTAGAAAAACTTCTGGCAATACAAATTTTTGTTTAAAGAGGTGAAAATACATATTCCAAGTAACAAATGCACCTATGTATCAACTTCACATTAATTCTACTGCACACTATATGGGACTACTGGGTTTTTTTTCCCACCATGCTTTTTCTTCACATTTATATGCAGCATCTGCCTACATTTTGTAGTATTAGAAAATATGAGACCTATTCATCAATGCCTTGCACCACCTGTAGTCATTGTATTCGTGCAAAGTGAATGCAGATCGCAGATCTTCCATTACAGTGTTCAACATCAAGGCTCATAAATCAGATTTTCTACAATTGCAGTAATTTCTAAATACTAGTATATTTATATAAAGAAGGCACCGTAGGTACGGTAAATCTTTGGAGGTTTGTAAGCATAGAAACATTTAAAACCAGTGACAAATGTCCTAGCTTTCAGAACTTATCACTGAATACAGTTCACTAGGTGGAATTTCATATCCTTCCCTTCTAACAAAACCAACACCATGCCCCCCCCCCAAAAAAAAAAAAACCATACAAGGAAATCAAAATGAACATACACCTTTGCAAACTATTTTGCAAAAATCCCAACTTTAAAAAAAAAATGTTTTCTCCAGACATAAATTATATGTTCAAATTGAATTAAATACCTTGTCCAGTTCTTGCATCCTTCGTTTTCAGTACTCTTACCAAAGCACGTGCAAGAGCGCACATGTGAGGATGTAACCGGAATTATATTCTTTATACAGGTTGAATGGAACCAGATAGATTGCTAGTTCTTCAGATAAACTTCAAAATATTTGGTTTATTGCTGAAGATGTATCTCTGGTGGGAAGAGAGAAGAGGGGAATAATTCATCTGAGTGATAGGCAAGAGACAGGAACAGTTACTTCAGTGATTAGTAGTGGTTTCCTGTCTAGGGTAGAAAAATAATCCGCTGCTATGGATTGCCAGCCTCAGGCTAGTCATGGTCCACGCCGCACCTTCTGATTTAAGTAGATTTCTCTAGCATAACGTGACGGGATCATAAAATACAGGAGATGACCATGTTTCTAATATGCTGGCGTGTTATCCTTACGGGCTGGAATTTTCAAGCCCATCTCTTGAAGACACAAACCACATCACGGGACACGGTGACAGAGAGGGTGAAGAAAGCATTGAGCCAGTACTTAAACGCGTGTTTTATTTCTGACTCAGCTACAGGCCTGCATAGAGACCATGTCCTCGGTTTCCCAGCCTTTAAAATGAAGATAATAAAATTGCCTATTTTGGAGATCTGCTTGAAGATCAGTTCAGTGAAAAGTCTAGGTAGCAATGTTACCATCTGCAACGCAGGGATCCCAGACTTACAGTCAATACACATACACTTGTATACACGTAACACCGAACAGTCAGATGCCTAAGTGTAAACATCTCTTGTCATTTTAAATGTCCTGCAGTACCCTAGATGGCCTTCAGCTCCAAAGATCTGGTGTTACACCAGACCATCCAGAAGTCACATATACTGTGGGGAGTCTAAAAAGGCACGAGATGCCTATGTTTAAGTGCCTCCATCCCACCTTTTGCAGCCACCATGACACTTCATCCAAGTTCATTTTAACAAGAGGTCCCTGTTAATACTTTTTTTTTCTAATAGGTCTTAACTGGGAGATATTTCTCCAAATAGAACCGCAATGCATTAACACAAGGGCAAACCATTACTGTTTCAGATCATGTCTGTAGGCTTTCCTTGGCATTAGTGGCACCAATCTCTCTGCAGATAGCGTACCCAGAGCAGACTCCCAATGAAGAACTGTGTCACAAGTAGGTATCAGCTAGTGGTGAGACATCAGGCTCCCTTTAATGGCAATCACAGGATAAGTTTTTTTTTTTTAGGCTCCTCTACCTGCATAAAGAATTAATAGTTCAGGAAATGCCATGTGGTCAGAAAGTTACCCCTGGGAGAGATGCTACTGTTACAGTATTTCTCACTGCAGGTATGAACACTTTATTGTCAATACTGAGTCCTTTCAGTGTAGTTTAACACATTTCTAATCTGGGAAAACAAAACAGTCCTGTCTGTTGAAGAAACTTAGAGACAGACATATCCAAACAGCCTGAAGTGGTACAAGAGAGTGTGTGCATATATATATTTGGGGGTGATAACAGATTTCATAGTACGGTCATCTAGAAACATAGCCAATAAGATTACACTTCGAATTTAATTTCATTTGTAATGAAGTAGTTACTCACAGGTCGTGAAACACTCCATTTTAATATAACACTGACTTGATAGCTTGCATAAGTACCACAAGAAAAAGAACCGGGAAAAATCCCACTATTAGCACCTTATTGCTTCTCCCAAAGATGGTTAAGAGGAGGCTTTTTGGAGTTTATTTTGCTTGTCTGTTTTAAAATGCATTTAAATATTCAGAAAAAAATTACTGTATTTCTCCAGTCTTGCTTTTTCAGGGATATTTACCACCACCAACAGCACTTTTGTATGTATACCCAGGAATTGTAGAAATCACGTATTTGTTTATGTGATTCAGAGCAGTAAGATAGTGGTAAAACTCCATCTGGCAAGCAAGCAAAAGTTCATTTTTGTGTTTCTGTTATCATTAAATGTTATTCAAGATTCTCATTACACTTGTCATCTTAGTGCAAGGTTAATTAGAGTTAATAAATGCTGTACTGATCCAAAAGGAAGAAAGGGCAAAGACAGAGAAACATGCTAATTATTATCCATCCAAAATAAAGAAATTTGACACAGGGCATGCTGTGCAGATGGACCAATCTTGAGCTGAAGATGGAAAAAAATGTGTTAGAAAAATTATACTTCCTTTAGGTTTGGATTTTAAAAGGCATATGCACAGCTCAATGGCCAATTTTAAGGAAAATACCCTACTTAATGGTTTCAGTACGGGACACAGGAGCCTTTAATCCATTATTGACCTGCTTGGCAACTTTTAGCTCGTAAATTCATTTTTATGCTCCTTAATTTGCTTGTCTGTGGAACAGAAATAATTATTTTTATCTACAACGTAAGATCTCCTGAAGTCTCTGAAACTTCCATGAGAAGTAGATGCTATTTCTATTCCTGCCCGCTAAAGCGCCACAGGAAGACTAGTTAAAAAAAGCTAAAGTTGAGCAGCACTGTCTAGTGACACCATCAACGAGACTCGCCAGTGTGAGAGGGTTTTTGTTATTTTCTTGGGGGAGTGAGGGGAGTGGTTGTGTTCGGGTTGGGTGTCTCTACAGTGTTTGGTAGCCTATTAGTACAGAATATTAGTTGTATGAGGCACTTAGTGTGTTCGAAATATTCAAGCCATTTTACTACAAGGTTGTCCAAAAACCCCAAAGTATCCCAGTACGTACTCAAGAAGTATTTTAATTGTGGGGAAAAAAGGAAAGAACGCATTAAGGAGTTCTCTTCAAAACCATAAAGTGCATTATAAAGCCAAAGTCAGAATGGGCTTCCTCACTTATTCATCTTCTTACCTTAAGGTAGTGGCTTACTCTTAACTTTTAGACTTTACCTCTTTTATATTCAACTGTTTTGGCTCCAGAACTCAAGACGTCCTCATATAATTTTCCCTGTGCCTTGGCATTTTATGCATGACACTCTTGAAAAGAAAAGCAAACTGAAAACCAGACAAATTTCTTTTGAATCAAATACTCCCTAATCCTGCTCTATTCCAGGAAAAGTAGAGCAGTGAAGAGCCATTATGCTGTTTCTGAAACATCACTCCAGTTTGTGCTAGACCAGTAGAAAACTACAAAGTCTTTTTTGCTCTGTCTATACTATTATTCTCCTGATATTTTTGTTTCAAGACAAGATTTTAGCTGAAAGTTCCATACAAATGGCCCTGAAAATTCAAGGGGAAAAGACTTTTAAATACCTGAGATCACAACCACTGCGTATATATCTCGATGAATGAACATAGATTTGTAAAAAATAAAAAATAAAAAAATCCTAGAACCTCAAATTAAACCTGTAAGAGCCACTGACAACACATTTGCTATTCCCTCTCTGAATAAAACCATTGACATAGCTGGCTGGCCATATGTGGTATTACTTAGTTATAGGACAACTCCACATGCTCTGTTCCCAATTTAGAGTTATGACGCGTCAATAATATCCATCCATCAAACATCTTTTCTCTTTGGTTTTTTTTTCTTTTTAGACAAAATGTACTTGATATCTGCCTTGCCTTGTAACAGTCAGTGAATGACAAATATACTTTTATGCTTTAAGTAATGGTTTGAAATTGTCGGCAAGGCACACAATTCTGACAGTCTGTGCCTCTGTGACCCTCTTTAGGGAACATATTTCAACTTGCATAAGTAACTGGAAGTAGAAAATATTTTATTTATTAGTGTTTGCAAGCGTATGTTTTAGGACAAACAACAGAAAGGAAGAAGACTGTCATTGTGAGATGCAATTTATGTTTTAATTTCTGACACTCACAGTACCCTAAATCACATGCACGAAGACCTGGAATTTCATGCAGTATCATTTTTTCTAAGTAATTGGAAATCCAAACATACAGGAAGATTTCAAAAAACATAAGAGCCTTTAACAGAGTCTCCAGTCTTAATCAGCTGCTAAACCTCCTACAGACTGCACACAAGAGTGAGATGCCTCAGATTACAAGTCACATAGTGTTTTACCTTTGCATAAAATATAACTTGATAATAATTTCTGCCTATTAGTCATAGCAAAAGAACACATTTTAGTATAAACCCTCTCCTTGGAGGCACCACACTCTTCCCCTTTCTATCACATCAAACTTTAGGAACTTAGTCCTCTGAGTCAAGGCTATTTCCAGTCAGTGCTTTCCTTGCCATACCCTTCCCACGCACACGATTATCTCGCACTCACAGATGAGATCTCATTAACTTCCCTCATCCCCACGATGCCAGCCTCTCATATCCACTTTTTAAATTTTCTCACATAAATATTAATGCTGACTTCTGCGTTAGCCTCACACGGAACAAATTCCCCATAAGCATCTTCAAAAATACTTAACCCATCTCCTTTTCTGGGATATCTGCCCCTTTTGTTGACCAACAGCAGCTTATTCTTGTTTCTTTCTTCCCTCTAATTATTATCTTTTGTCTTACGGCATGACCATCAACTCTGAGGTAGAAATTGTCTTTTTTTTCAATGTTTTTTCCAGCAGGTAGGTTGCTACTAGATGCTAGGATCATGAATATCAAATTATTTCTTAAAGTCTGCCGAGCGAGACACCAATGTGTAAGATGTCAGGATTGGAGAGATACTTGCATGGAGTTAAAATATGTCTGAATCATGCCTGGAATCACATCATCACTACTGCTGTGCTTTTATTCTCCAACTGCAAAAAATGCAAGTTAGTTTCAGATTGTATTTAAGCTTTTATATAGCAAAACTCTCTTTTCCTTTGCAATAAAACAAACAAACAAACAACTTTCAAGTTTTGGGCTTTTTTTTTTTCCTCTCCATATTTTGAAATCAACTTTTATCTAAGCAGTTGCTATTTGCCACATCATGCAGAGAAGTTATCAGATGCATGGAGTTTAATTAAATATCAGGCAGCAGCCAAAACCTCGCTCAGAATTTTGGTAACAAGCTATGAAGCAATTTACTTCAGGTAATTGGGAGATATTTGGCTCCAGACTTCTGTCTAAAAGCCACATGGCTGACGTGAAATGAGCTAATCGGTGATTTGAGTCCAATGGCTCGAGTCCCTGTCACACCAGCGCCTTTGCCTGCTGCCTCAGTATAAAGAATAGATGCGAGCAGGAACTAAGCACGTTTTCGGCTCTTTCCAGCTGGGTAGAAAAGAGGCAATCTAATTGCTGGAGGGCCTCACGGTCACAGCTCAGACCAAGGTCTCCTTCCACATTTGGAAGTCCTTATCTTCTCTGGAAGTCGGAGAACAGAATTAGGCTGTCTACTTTCAAAGAAGAGAGAGCAGTAACCACTTTTCCCAGTGTGCTGACCTTATTTCAAGGAGCAGACGCGGACAAAATATTTGTCAATAACTTATGTATTATTCTACATAATAGGATAGAGCACAGCAGTGGCGATTCACTTTTGCTGGACTGCAAGAAGTTGCAACAGCCAAAGACAAAGCAAAGATGAAATTCACTTAAATAATCCCTATTAAGCTCATTTTATTTGGGTCTCTGTCATGGAACTTCAATAACAAATATGTCCTTTAATAATACATTTAAACATTCAGCTTATTCTAGGATTTCAGTCTCTTCTTACTGGATTGTTTTGACATCTCTCCTACAGTGACAGGCAAACTTTGTCAACCGCCTGAAGTCAGACATTATTATATTAAAGAATAAGGTGCCCAAAACCCTTATAAAACTACTGCATACTCAGCCAAGACCAGTGCAAGTGAGAACTCCCGACTCCCGCACCTAACGTGCTGCAAAATAGATATAAACAATATGGACCGGTGGGGCTTGTAAAGCTTCTGTGCTGCAGTACAACCACTTTCTCTCCAAACCCCAGAGCATCAGATACTGGAATTTCCCTTAAAACAACTTGCTTAACCTTAAAGATAATTAATGATCCATTTTAATCTCCAGAAGATGTAGACACTGCAATATGCCACGTATTCCCTGTTAGCACGTTCTGCTGTGTCCCGTTGGGTAACTACAGAAGAGCAGTACCATGGTTGTGCACACGTTCAGTAGTTCCTTCATACAAAGATATCCTCACTTGAAAAGTAAATTTCTTATTTTAACAGAGGATTTAAGTCACCCGAATTAAACGTTCAAAGAATCTATCCGTTAACATTTCCTAAATGAAAAATATCAAGTAAACATCCATTTCAAACTTAGAGCTATGACCCACTTTCAGATTTGAGAACTTTAACAAAAATAGCATAGGTAATAGATTTCGGAAGAACTAAGACGGCTGTAGATTACTATTTAAGTAATCACCAATAGGATATTATGAATTATGAAAACCTCCTGAATGTTTTGCTATTTTTAAACACAGCAGTTGCTTGATTAAAAAATACACCAGAGAAATCAAAACATTCATATGAACAATAAGACTGATCTGGTGGGATGATACAGTCAAATTCCTCAAATCACTTCCAACAATGTGTAATCATGCCAACTCCCACGTACTGTCCATCATCCCGGAAATCTACAGCTTATTAGGAACTTCCATTCTCATGAGTTCAAAGTAATGAGTAAGATGATTATAGGTACCTTATTATGAACAAGTTCAAATCATAAATGAAAACATAGAGTTTCTTATATGTATTTGTTTAATGACCAGAAGAAAAAACAAATATGTTATTTTCAGCATATTTGGGGGAAGAAAAAAAAAATCACTAAGATTCTCTGTTGTAATTATAAGTGTTTTGAGTTTTCCTTAACCTCTGCAATTGAGTAGGACTTGGATTATGTGTACATTATTACTGCCTCTGAAAGATACACCCATCTTGTAGAGACGCTACATCAGCTGCTACAGAAAAATGTACAAATGCATGCAACTCACAAAAAAGGCTTTGTTGCAGGTAAATAAAATGGAATGAAATAAAACAGTAATAATTCCACGGTTTTGCAAGTTCACGAAACAATTGTGTGACTCAAGTACAAAATTGGATTTAGCTACAAATCGACCCAAATAGGTGCTCAAATACAAGGAAAACAATAAGGGTCTAAGTACTGCTGAACTTCAAAAATCACACCTCTGACATAATTAATTCAAGATAAATGCGATTAAAACAGATCTTTAGTGTAATGTTCCAAAGGAGCCTGCAATGGCTTTTTTCTAATCATTATATGAAAATATATTTTCAGCACCAGAGTAGATTAATCAAGATTTTTTCAATGGGCTTTTTGCTTGTTATTTGTGTACTTGCTTTCCACTTGAATGGTATTTCATATGTTATCTAGTTAGTTTCATAGGTATTTCTATGTGATCGATTTTTATGTGAAATATATTAATGAAATGGTGAAATCATATGCATATTCACACATGGATGGAACAAAGCTCAGACTAGACAAAGAAACCATTTCAAGAAAGAATGAGTTTACAGCACATAAAGTAGAACCATCAATGTTTAGGACAAAAAAAAAAAAAAAAATGAAGAATTTATTATCTATTTAAGATTGTAGATAGACTCTAGAAGGACCAACTGTAATTACTTCAACTGGAAGAAAGACAGGACTCCAAAGGTAACACATGTACTCATAGGAAAAAGTTGCAATGGGATTGTAAATGATAATAAATACTCAGAACCACAGGGTTTTGTCTTCACTGAGAGATGAAGAATCACAAAGATGAAACTCTATCTTAGGGGTGTTACAGTGGAAGAAGGAGGTGGGAGGGGAGGGACAAAAAGAAATCAAAGAAAGCATTGTCTCAGTTAAAACTGATAAATTAAATCTTGAAGAAGTACCATTCAAGGTCTTGCTAACTTGCCTCAGATTCACAAAAGGACACTTTAGCTTTAATTTACATACCAGTAAAAAAACAACCGAAATCTAGGTTAGATTTAACTAGTAACAGGTTGCTTAAAATTAAAGGTACACTCTCTCACTCTTTTGTCACCCTCCCACAAGCCTGAAGTTAAAGCCTAGAAAGAAAAAAAATAATTCTCCAGAAGATGAAAATTTTTAATTGTTTGCATATCCAAAAATTCCTTAAAAAAAATCTAAATCCTAAAGGCTAATGAAATATTATTTTAAGCAAATGCTGACAAAAACGCTTTTGGGTGCAGTTAGACTAAGTTTCAGATGAGGATTAAACTGTACCTCTAGCACAGTGATCATTAAGAAAAGAAAATGAGCACATTAGGATCATGAGGGCGGGGGAGAATTTCCTTTTTTCTTTTTCACTAGCTGGGAAGAGAAGATGTTGAAGAGTCTTTGACTATCGGTTTTCTCCAAGAATCAGAGTGATATGACAACCAACACACTCCTGGGTTGCTCTGTCACATTCAATGATTGTTTCACAAAGAGGGGGGAAAAGACAGTATTTTCTGCATTATACTTTTACTTGAAAGTCATTAACACACTTGCTTAAACTCACTGATCATTTCAGCATCTCAGTTTATAAATTCTTTAGAAATAACTATGAAATAGTATAAATCAGAATAATATCCTAGAGACAGATCCTCCTTTTATGTGGGGAGTAACTTTGTTAAGATTTTTCAAAAACGATTTAAGAAAACGTTAAATAATTTTGTAGTACAGGGAGATGAGGAAAGACTCAAAAACAAAACAAAAAAAGAATCAAAAACGCCCACTCCACACCCCAATAAAACCTTATGCAAACTTGTTTGTATCAGGAACCTATCACAGGAATGTCTTGTGATTGTCTTGAGCACTTTCTTAAGAATAAAAAGCTATATATCTGAAAAATATCAAACGTATTTATAGATCTGTCCCCGATTCCTTGTTCACTTGATGACATTTGAGACTCAGGACAGAAGCCCCTACTCCGGCTCCCAGACCTCAGTAATTCCCATGGCCATTACCTAAATGACAGCTACAACCACACTTAGCAAAAGTGTCAGGTCAACAAGCTGGTAAATCGTCCAGAGTTAAGGACCGGGGTAGATATGGAGATCTCGGTAAGCCCAACAAAATTGATGCAGACAGGTGAAACGGAGGTCAATAGGAGACTTTCACTTTCCAGATACTGGCATCAAATATTTTTTCCAGGCTGCTACAGAACTGATTTACATTATCATTCCCTTTCTGCCCCTCGACATGCTGAGTGTTGGGGGTCTGCCTGCGGCAGGGACGTTCCTCTGACTCACAGATGTGGTGTGTTGGATCTACATCATTTAGCCCCAACAGTACAATATTTGTATCATTTCTTTTCCACAGTAGCTTATTCTTACCGACGTCGGGATGATGCCAAGTTAGTTTGAGCAGCTACGTGCCAGTTTGTTTTAGGTTATAGGAAGATCCCAGAAGAGATACAATTCCACGTCAATTAGCTCCTTTCCATACATGGCTATAAAGCAACACTTCAGATACCTTAACAAAATAGCCTCAAAAAAGCATTGTTAGAAAAGCTACTTTCTCTTCCCTCCCTGCAACTCTAAGATTAGCATTAACACAGAATTAAATCAAAGCGTAACGAATTCCAAGTACACCCCTTTATACGCAGTGAAATGCGCAAGTCATGTCTCATTCATTCATGAAAACTCCAGTTTTGAGCTAACGGGTTTTGCTATTGCCAGTCATTACTTCATTTTGTATCATATTCCTGCCAGGTTTGGGGACAAAACAGAATCCAGGCTAACTCTGGAAAATTCAACTTCTTTCCTTAATCACCATCAGTTCTAGAAATTTCCCACTGAAACTGAACAGTTCACACACATGACTGGGATTTTATAAGCTGCAGATGTTATATGATAGCTAATTAAATGAGAACAAACCCCCCGCTTTTAGACATGCGCCTTGTTTTCATTTTGAAAGATAACATAGATTTGACAAATGCCACAAATAGATGGTTACTGGAACTTTTTCCGTAAGCAACTCAACATTCATCTACTAGTGAAATAAAAATAAAATGAAGTATTATCTCACAAAGGACATCCTTACAAAAATTGTCCATTTTAGAAGGCAGAAATCAATGAGCTTAACTTCTATCAAGATAAGTATTCCAGAAAGTGTTATTTGAAGACTTGAATTCATCTAAGAAAAAAAAAAATATGCTTTTGGATTGCAGTAGATTTGCTTTTCTCCTGCATGCTGTTTCTCACAAACACGATACACAACAGGCAGTCTGCTTGCACTTTGAACAATATTTACATAATTGAAAGGTGTTTTAAGTTTACTATGCTACAGTAAGACTTAGGATTACACTGAAAATTTCTAAATACTTTAGAAATATGTAGCTTTTAAGGTTCTGCCACCACTAATTAGGAAATATATTAATTAAATTGATAACTGAACAAAGTGGTTAACATCAGAGGAAACCAAGTAGAATGAGAGGCAAAATAAAGTTAACAGTTTCAATGGAATTTCAAATCAGAAGAACATAAAAGAGGAAGAAAAAACTCTTCGTGTTCCTCAGTAAACAAAAGAAGGGTTGAATGTAGGAGTGAAGTAAACTAGAAAAGTACTTTAATAAACTGAACTGTTACGAACTATAAGAAGCTTCCCAAATTATTGATTTAAACTGAAATAAATAGAGAAAATTCTTCCACGGTCTTCTCTTCCTTCAAATATTTCTGCATTAACCATTCAAGTACCTTTTTGCCTCCTCACGCAGAACATGTTGCTCATGCACTGGGCATAGATCTATACATTAGCACAGCCTTGTTTCTCCTGCTGTAGTATAACATATGCCAAAGACATTTAATACAGAAATACACATTCTTTGTCTCTCATCTTCTCAAACACCTTGTCTTTTTGGTATGACTGACAAGCCTTAAGCTAGTCTCTCTTTCAAATTGTGTATTCACACTTATATATATATATTTTTTTTTTATTATTTTTTTTTTTCTTTACAGTCTGAGCCAACGTGTGCATGCGTACTACCTCTACTAAAACAGCAAGACTCGGAAATCCTTCCAAGAACTATACGCAATGCATGCTTCAAGATGGAGACTATCAACAACAAGGCCAACTCCTGTCGTGTCCTTTCAGCTCAGGCACTGAAGTCGGTCAGACACAAGCGTACCCAACTCCCGCCTGCGCACTCCCAGGGCAGTACCTAGTTGCAAAACAGGCCTATAACATATTAGAAGTATTTCAAAAGTGACCTCTCTTCCACTACAGAGTAAGTGTCTTTCCCCTGAATCAAGTTTTAGTTAAAACAGAATTATTCTTTCTAAACTAATGCAGAAGTAAATATAAGATCAAACTCAGGTCATGAGGAAAATCTTTCGCCGGATAAGCGCCAATAACCAGATTTTCAGCCTTCAAGTAAATTGTTGTTTCTATAAAGGGATTTTTATATGTTGTAATAGCGATAATGCAAAGTTAAAAAAAAATTACATTCCTTTTCAATAGTTTTGAAATACATAATCTGTGATTGCATTCTAGCTTATTTCAATCTCTAAAGAAAGTCTTTAACCGAAACCCATCTAAATTCTCTTGCAAAACTGTTGTTCCCAAGCCTCTGCTTTTGAAATGTACTGAAGCCACGGCCTTTGTTTCAGCCTTGTCTGACTCTGCTGCCCTGGAAAGCAATATTGAATTAGTAATGCTAGAATAGGTATTTTTTAAATTACTAACGTTACACGAAACAAACTCTTCCCTCCCCTAGTATTTGTTTAATCATTCGTATCGCTATTAATTTGAGACATACTGGCTGAAGAGACTCAGCCCACACCGTCATGTAAGACATCAGCCAGCCTGGAACCTCTGCCACTAGATCCGTTCCATCAGGCTGCCTTTTGGTGCCAATCTCCAGTACGCAAAGCATCTCTGGAAACATTCAGCATTCGTTGCCCTGGTTTCTACAGTACCACAACGCTCATCCGGAACTTGGAATAATGGAAAAGAAATGGCATAAGAAACACAAAATAGCCACACCGTAGTCTAAAATGTTGTCCCCTTGACTACTGACTGTATCGTAGACACTGAAGTCCATGTGTTAACCACTCCGTTAAAAATTATCACAGCATCTTTTCTATGCCTGAGCTCTCAAAGAGAGGATCACAGTACGAAGCAGCCAACGCTGGACAGCTGGGTAGCTTTTCCACTGGTACGTCCCTACATTGCGAGCCAGTGGCAGTAATGTGTTCGATTTCTAACTTTCAGCCTACAAACCCCTCCAGTATGCAATACTGGGAAAGGGGATTTCTTCCCCTGTCATGACCCCCCAGGGCACAAAATGAAAGTAGCAGTTGTTACTCTAAGAGCATCACACAAGTGTAGTCGGTCATATATTTAAAAGAAACAAAAGCAAATGATTTTTCATGTGAACAGTTACAATACGGAATTTCTTTCTATAATGCTATGGATTCATACCCTCATAAATGCTGTATGTTTACAAGAACTGAAAGATTGAGTGAAAAAAATGCATGAAAGAGAAGTTTGAGGACAGCACTACTTCTAAGTCGCTAAGCCACTGGTTTTGATGGATGCCTTACTGGCACACTCCTTACAAGTGTATCCTGCTGGCCATTGTCAGAAAGAGATACTAGGTTTTGTTTGACCCTGTCCAATTCAGCTGTAAAGCATTTACTGACATCAAGAAAATATTTATTGATGTTGTTAGTCTGCATACCCCAGTAACCCAAGGGCTGGGTGAACAACCGTAAGACATCTAAACTGCTGAATATATTTATTCCCTAAAAATGAATTTACTTCAAGCTGGTTAAGATAGGCCCTACAGTTTTGTATTACATTAAAAATATATCTTAATGTCAAAACAAGACTTGTTTCTGTCAAAAACCCACTGCTAGAAAATGATTTTAATGCATGGGTGGTAGATATTTTGTTTGGGCTACCACATACACATTTCCAAATATTTATCTCCTTGCATTTTTATCTTCATCTATAAATGTATATACTAGATGCTCTAGTTCAATGTATGATACATACGCATGCTTCACACCATTCACAGAAAATACAGATTACAGTTACACTTGACAATTCTGTAATTGTTTTTATTCCTCCCCCAAAAAAAATTGTTTCAGGGAACAGTGTTACTGAAATAATGATAAATAGCTTTTTAACGTATGGGCAATTAGAAATACCAAACAAACTAAACCCTCCCTTGTCTAGCACCTCCTAGACTAGGCAACGAAGGGAGCTCTTGCCCAGAGTTCAGCATTTGCTTCGCTTCCAGCACGTAGCACTTGGAAAGGAAAAAAAAAAAAAAAAAAGGGGTGGGGGTGGGAGACAAAATGGTGCTGAAAAAAACCTAAGCAGCATAACTCCCAATTAACCAAAATGCAATTTCTTTAAGAAAGATATATTCCAAGTGTTCATTTTGCCATAATATCACTATTTGCAGATTGTGGAACAGATTTTTAGTCTTGTATTAATGCAAATAATAATCTTTGAAGCAGTTTTCTTCCATTTTACTGATACAGAGTATCACTTCCTGAAGTATTTTTAACACTTCCTTCTGTTCTCCCAATTTCTACTTCAATTTGTCCATTAATTTGCAATCTATAATCATTGACATGATATATTATAGCAAGGATACAGCTTTTGACCTTAAAATTATAGTCATTATTTCAGATAATGATTTACGGTTACAGTTTAGATAGACATAGATAGTTTAATTTTGGACCACTTCCTAATTCTTCCTATTAAAAATGAACTACAAGATGAAAAAACATAAACTGAAAACTACTTTATTTAGAGAAGGCGAGAGTTTTAATAGTGATCATTCTGACTATAATCAATGTATACTGAAATAGTATAGATGGACTAATGAGACAATTATCTACCAGGAGAAAAATTACATTCTAAGCTATCATTTACCTTTATTATCTCTATAGATTCTTATGAAATCATCTTAACATCCAGATATCTTACATATGCCTGATTAGCAAATTTATAGGAGGAGACATACATATTAAGAAGAGATAATGAAAGTAGATACTAAAAGATAAGTCAAATCACACATCCGATTGCAAAATATTTTTTTCTGAAAGACTGCCACAAGGATAGCTTTTTTATATTGTCACTGCCTGAATTAAATTAACACTTTTGATTTATTTAAATGTGTAATGCTATTAAGAAAATTGTTTTTTAAGTACCCCAATTCCTCGGATTGAAACAATTATCATTTTTATTGTGATGTGAAGAAAGTAACTCTGTAATTAGATCTGACACCAGAAAGCTGAATATAGTACAATGTTTTAATTTATTTGAAATCTGGAGAGATAAACATGGGTTGACATCGAGTCCTTCCTTTTCGTTTATGGAACCCTCCAGTGCAAACACTGATGCCACTCATTTTTCACAGGGACTTACTGAATTGAATTCAGTCTTCTGAGAATTACGTGAAATGCGTCAACTGAAGATCAGAGCTTCACGGGCTATAAAGTCTTAGTGGTTCCGTACCATTTCCTTCAGGAAGAGAAGTTTCTCATCATACATGTGGAAGATGTAAAAGGGCACCCTGTGCTGTCTTTACAAGAGCAGCATGGCTGGTTGTTATCCACAGACAAGCTGGGGTTTGGGGAATGGCCGGGAAAATGGAAATCTATTTCTGACACTGAAGATGGATCCGAGTCATGGATAGCTGAGTAAGCAGAGGTAAAAATATTCCTTCTCAGAAATGTCATGACGTTTCCTAATGTTAGCAAGGGTGCAAATAAATACCAACATTAAAGCAAATGAACAAAAGACACAGCTCCGGCAGAATTTAGACATCTTTCAGCACTTCCATATCAGACCTTCCTGCAAGAAGCATTACCTACACCATAAGAAAAAGAAAAAAAAAAAAGAGTTATACTCTACCTCATTTATTACTATTCAGCAATCAAAATCAGCCTACGCCAAGCCTAAGGACAAAACAAGGTTCCTGTAGAACTAACTCTTCTAATATTGTAAGTACGATGAAGTTCTCCGGTTAACTTCTTGTGTTGGAGAGAATTTTTAAAAGACGAGAGAATACTAGTGAAAATGATCCTGAAAGCACGAGCGAGATCAAAATTGGGTGTTATTGTTCATTATTTGGAACATATTTTCCCTTATTTGCCCAACTATTTTTTCTTCTCTTTGTGATGATGAGATTTATGATCTAAGATAAGTTGATGTAGAAACAAGGATATTCACAGCACAAGCAATCAGAAAGTCTACTAATTAATAGAATAAAACTTAACAGAGTTTTAAAAAGGCAGGGAATTGGTATTGTGAATGAATTACATTATTTCATTCAGATGAGATCTGATTTTTGTTTTTTGTTTGGTTTTGTTTTGGTTTTTTTTTTTTAACTTTGAGCAAAAAAATGAAAATATGACTAAAGGTAGTTTTAGGAGTCCTTTGCCTTCTGCATACACTGACAATCATGTAAACCAGCTCTGCACTTCACCCATGAAGAAAAAGCTACAATAAAGCACTGGGTGGATACGTTCCCATATTCTTCCATAACAAGTGGCAGGGTAAGCATGGTCAATGCGGGCGTTTTCATATCCTTTTGCTCTTTTGGAACCTGTCTATATAGGAGATAACTACAGGAAGAGGAAAAACACTGTTGACAGAGGGGGGTTTTTTGGTGCGTTTTTTTGTGGGTTTTTTTTTGTTTGTTTTGGTTTGGTTTTTTTTTTAGAAGTGGAATAATGAGCAATGAAGGTAACAAACTGAGTGTTTTGGAAATAGCAGTGAGGTCGGTGTAAAAGCATGCCCGTTCTCGGGTGTTACGCCGACCCACAACTCTTACCCTCCTTTTCTTTGACTGTGACAGAGCTTTCAGCAGTACCGGTAAACAAGTTTGCTGTTGCACATCGGCAAACTAATGCTGATTTTACACCATTTTTGAGGGATTTCTACTCCGTTTCTCTTCAAGATGACATTTTCACTCTCTATATAAACCAGCATATACGCTCACCCGTGCACATCCCCACATCATCCAGAGGGTACTGTTAAGGTAGCACGAGAGAAAGGCTACTAGAGATGACAAACTACATCTAGCACATGAACTAATCTTCACTGCTTTCAATTACTCCAAGAGAGGAAAGAAGCAAGTTTGAGTTGCTCCCAGCCTCAGGAGTGCTACCAGCGAGGGCCCGCCTGCTCCACACAAGCCAAAGAGTCTCCTCTCAGAAATCTTTCTCTAATTGTACCTATTAAAAAAAAAAAACCAAAACAAACAACAACAAAAAAAATCACACAGATAAGCAGATCTGCAGAGTTATTTGATCCAAACTAGTATGCAGTTCTCACTGAACGCAAATGCCAAATAATTATCCACCGTGAAATATTTGTCTAATGGATCTTATAGAGGGAGCAGGATCTGGGAAAAAAAAATAATAATTGCGTTGATGTCTGAGATCCAAAAATAATCTATTCAGATGGCTGAGACCGAGACACTTCAAATATAATATTAAATAGAAAAATGAAATCAAAACTCTGACAGGGCATCTGCAGATTAAATAGCTGAAGGCATGCCCAGAATCGTTACTCGGGACTGGGGGAGGAAAGCCCAGCAAAGAGGAAGAGAAGACAAGTCACTTCAATAACGCGACTCGGACTGCAGCAAACCATACCTGGTGAAGATCTTCAGAGGAGCAATGGAAGAAGTGACTGTGCTTTCTTCCCTCTGTGCCCCTCAGATGCCAGGCGACCTTTGCAGAGCCCAGCAGGATTTTGCCCCTCGAGCGTTCCCGAGAGGGAAAGGCTGGGAGGTGAGGACTTCCAGGGCCAGAGAGTCCACGACATTAATATGAACAGAGTATCTGGGATATTCCCATTTGAAAAAGTTCAAGCACTCCTTTTAGTTGCCACTGGGCATTAAGCTGATACTTTTATCAAGGAGAGGTCAAAATTAAAGGTAAGACCGGGCAGTGGGTGTCTGCAGTGGAGAGGCACATGAGTGGGGTCCAGCAGGATCTCATGCTAACCCTGTGCTCTTCCAGCACATTCAGAGATCATGCAGAAAGGAGGAGATCAGTAAAGTCACAAAGCCGGTTGAGAACGGTTAGCTACGATACTAAAACAAACCAAAATCGCTTACGAGATTTATAGAAGACTGCCACGACAGTGGATTACTGAGGAATAAATCCTAGGTAACTATACACGCTTTCAGAAAACATTTATACAAATGCACAGAAGATTGCGTTAACTATTCTCAAACGTGGAGGTGCCCCTGTTCTGTGGGGAGAATATCACTATATGCTTATTGTTCAAATACTTTTTCTCCGGAGATTCACTCCCAGTATCTGTCAGCCACAACGTGTTGGGTTTTTGCTTTGACTCTGTACATGCACTCAATATCACTGTATGCTTATTGTTCAAATACCGGGAGTGAATCTCCGGAGAAAAAGTATCTGTCAGCCACAACGTGTTGAGTTTTTGCTTTGACTCTGTACATGCACTTCTATGTTCAGCTGCAATTAAAATAATCTACCAGAAACCTTCTCCCTTCAGGACAGCTGCAAGATGAGACGGTTTTGCACTCTGTCCAAAGTCTTCTCCTCCTTAGAATTACACCTGGATTTGTAGGCAAAAATATTTCTTTGCCGATCACAAACACCCCTTCTGATCCAAAGCTTTTCCCACAGGCGGCTCTACCACACAGCCACGGCAAGCTTTCCTTCCCGCCCCCCGTCTCAGCAGTGAACTATCTTTAGTAGCTTTGACACTGATACATGGAAGTCTGACCTTATTTGACAAAGATATTAAGTTTGATTCAGTGAAGGCTTAATTAAGAGGGCACGTTGGATCGGTAAGATCATAGTCGCCTGACTTTTTTTTTTTATTTTAAGATGGTACTAAAAAGAATGAGAAATTCCTCTGTGTATATGCTTAGACAATTTCACATACAGAATCAGAAAATTTATTAAATATGGCACTAAATATATTTAATTTGGGTTCTCTGTTAACAAAAACTGCTCTGTTGATGTCATAACCTAACATAACATGTCAAACCCTAACATATACATGTTCAGCGAGATAAAAATAAACACTGGTGTTTTGTGTTAAGGTGACTGTAACTTTCAAATAAAGACTTAAGCAGTGCTCATTTACACATGCGTATAGGAATCACTATTTGCTTGCATAAATAGACGAAGAAAAATTTACCCTTTTTTCAAATGAAACCCCTACTTAAAAGCTGATTTTGAGGATGTGATTTTCTCATCTCCACCCTGGAAGAAGTGTCAGCACAGCTCTTAGAGTCCCTGTGTTTTGAAAGATCTTCAAGGCCTTTAGAGCGGTACTTCGAGTTATTTCACCTGACACAAAGGATGAAATCAAACATCAGTTTCATAGCAAGCAAGGGTACATAAGAACTTTTTAATTCATGATCTCTCCTGCAACGCACTGCTCCCAATCCCTCCAAACTGGTGAGCATCGGGAGTCACGCTTCCGTAGCCTAACACATCTCATTCCTGGGAAGGTTTTCTTTGCTGTTCAATCTGCCATTTTTTTATTATTTTTTTTTTTAAGTCTCATTTTATTACTTGGATCAATTCAAGCAACGCCTCCCAATTCTCCACTTCCAGAATGTTCACGGGTTTTGTTTCCCTGCACAGCACCTCTCTGACCTTTCTGGAGAAGCTGTGGAAGACCTACACCTGATACAGATTGCCACAAACCCATCCATTTCAGCAGAGGTTTGTATCAGTGGAGTATCTGCCCCAACCTATATTGTCTTTTTATGACCATTACTGAAGCCACATACTGAAAAAGACATTTATCCCTCTAGTCCATGATGTAGTGATAATATGAAATCACATCCAGCCCTAATTTGCCCCAGGTGCTAAGTCCTCACCTAGCTATCTTCATTGCATTTCAAGTTTTAAGTCTATATTTTACATTTTCCTTTCTGTTTTGTTTTTTTTTTTAAAAAAAAAAAAAGAAAGAATGGAAGTGAAGAAAGAAATTTAAGTTTTTCTTTGCAGCTCCTCACAATACAGTACCAACTGCACTTAACATTAACAAGCTGGTTTAACCCTTGTACTGGATCATTAATCTTCAACTGGATCCAAGAAGTGTCCTTATTACATGAATTATGTGGGTTTACATGATACGCATCTCACATTCAAGGAATAACTAAGGATAACAGAGCAGAGTAAAGGAGAGGGAAGAACAGCAGCATTAGAAAACCATCATAAATGTCTTTTCAAATAATAACAACAAATTCAGAGAGCGTTAGGGACTAAAGACTACGTTTTAAACGGCCATTTGCTTTCTCTTTAATTTACCCTCCCTTTCTTTCCCTGCCTTCCTAAAGTCTGAATAGCGAAGTGAGACCAAATTAAGCATTCTCACTTAATTAAGCAAAGAGCATTTCGTTAATTCATTTTGTAACAGTATGGCCTTTATGAAGGCAAAGTAAAACACAATTTTAATGATCCCCATTTTGCCTGTTTTCAACTGAAAAAGTACTAAGTAGACGAACTCACTTATAGTGACAGATACGGTGTCTGAATAGGAGAATTCTACAAAAGTAGAATTCTTCTACAAAAGAAGCCTGTCGCAAGTGACTTTCACAGGGTCTTTTGGCTATCTGGGCCACTTTCATATTTTGTATTCTATAGCTACAATAAATACAGACACCCCGCAGTACCAAAGTTGTGTGCCTCTCACCCTCCACTGCTTTTTTGCGATTACGACTTTGGTAGTCCAAAACAAAAGCTAGAAGAAACACCCATGCTGCCAAAAAGCCAGTTGGATTCAGCCTCTAAACAAAAAGGTTAAGAAAGTCAGATGAAACAAGGCAGAGCAAGTTCTGAGGAAGTTTTAAGAGATGAAGCATACAGGTAAAGGCATTGGGCTGGAACGTTAGCTGCTGTTGACATCAATGACAATGAATTCTATTTTAAAATACGTGAATCAAATAGCTTCAAAATCAGAAAGAGCAACAAGTCCTTTCAATTTAGCAAAATCACTTTACCATTTATTAAACTAATTAGTCTTATTCTTCCACTATAAAAATTGTATTGAAAGACTTTAGAATATGAAGGTGAAATTCTCAAGTAGAAAAGCGTGTTAATACTCCAAAGACACTCCAGGGCAGATTTTATGAGGCCATTAAATGATGGCTTGGGCAGGCAGTTGGCAGTACCCAGAGAGTACGTTTTAAGAGCCCCCCAAACCATCCCCTGGCCTATCTAGCTGCTTTGGGAATTCAAAACAAAAAAGTTGTCACCGGATAACATCATGCAAAGTTCCGCATCAGTCCTTCACAGACACACATGTTAATTCTGAGGATGCACGTGAAATTCAAAGGAAATGCTAGGAAAACAGTGGGTGGTTTTCGTTTGGGGCTTTGTTTCGTTTTTTTAATTGATCAAATTGATTTTTAAAAAAAAAAGCCCCAAACACTCCCACACATCAAATTTCACGTGTCACTTTCACCTACAGCAATGCAACACAGAGCGCCCGCTTGCCTTAACAATTCCTGGCAATGCGACAGACTAAAACAGAGGCAGGAGGAATAAGAGGTTGTTGGGTTTTTTTTAAAATGTTAAATTAAAAACAAATTACACAGAATTCACAGAATTCACAGAATTCACAGAATTCACAGAATTGTTAGGGTTGGAAGGGACCTCTGGAGATCATCTAGTCCAACCCTCCTGCCAGAGCAGGGTCACCTACAGCACGTTACACAGGACAGCGTCCAGGCGGGTTTTGAATGTCTCCAGAGTGGGAGACCCCACCACCTCTCTGG
>NW_009649940.1:431669-538344 GCF_000708025.1 Charadrius vociferus
AACTGATCTTTAACGTGCTCCTTGTCAACCAAGGGATAGTCTTGTTTCCCCCAGACTTTCTCTGTTACCTGCAAAGTCGGGGTCTCACAAGGACTGGCCCGAACAGTGAAGACAGAAGCAAAGAAGGCATTTAGCAACTCCGCCTTCTCTGCATCATCCGTCACCACAGCACCTGTCTCATTCAACAACGGGCCCACGGGCCCCCACACAAGACGACCTGGAGGCATTTTGTTTCTATCTTTCAGTTTTGTCCCTGTTTTTATGGCAGCTTTCCCCTCCCTCACCCCCAAAAAGATCATCTTTGTTCAGTCCCAGGGACGGCTATCAGCTGGCACGGTGAGGTTTCTTTTCACTCCCCTCTAACCAAAATACGTTCTTGTCAGAGCTGCTACCCCTCAGGCAAAGAAACAGCTTCTCAGGGCATTACTTTTGTTCAGCCTAAATCCCGCTCCCAAGCAAGGCAGCCATAAGAGAAACGAAGCAGTGACACGCTGCCCCAGATTATTGCCAAAATAGTTCCCCTGCCTCATATAATCCACATTACTGGTGGGGTTCCCTTTGCAATGTAGGTTCTGCAGGAATCATTGACATTTAAAAAAATAATAACTGCTAGTCAGCACCTTTCTGTTTAGGAATAATACATGAATTCCTTTCTCTCTCTCTCTTTTTTTTTTTTTTTTTTGACATTTCTTGGCTACCATTTTGCAGGTTTCTACCTAGTATATTCTCTGCTTGGCCCCTGATGGTTGTGTGAAAGCAAGTGAAAAAAATAGATCTGTATTTCTAGTACCTTTACAAGCTACGTACTAAAACGCTTTGTACCAGATGGCAGTCTTTCAGGTATTTCGCTTTTTCTCCCCCCTCAGTATTATACACTTTAATAATTGAACATAAGATCATAAAACCGTGCTTCACTGCGGTCCAGTCTTGTCACTGTAATACAATTGGATAGTGTGTAATCATCTCGAGCTGCGGATGGAAAAGTCTATTTTTGTTGTTGTTGTTAAGGTTATTTGAGCCTCTGGTAGCACCAAAGAGCCCAAATGAATAGAAAGGCTAAGGAATCATTTAATCTGAGAGTAGATGCCTCCTATAAAGCAAGTTGCCTATAACAATTTCTCAAGACAGCATTTTGAGTGGGAACATAATATTTGATGATCAGTACTCTCACATGCCAAAGGCCAGGATCTGGAGATTTAATGCGGATGTACTTGTCAATGGATAAGATGCCACTTACTGCAATAATAAAAGCTTTCACAACACCTTAGCGCTAATTTAAAGAGGTGGTCCTGCAAATTTACTGCTACCTGATTTTTTTTTGCTCTTAATCTACCTTAGAAAAGTAAAGTTAGACAACTGGAGAAAGTTTTGGAAGTTTCAGACACTTATTATTGGTTGGAAAAAAAAAATATCTTATTGTTCATATTATTTCTGTTGGTTTGAGTTTTGGTGAATTCTTATCAAAGGAGTTAAGACTACCAAAACCAACTTGCCCCCTTTCTGCCCTCTGCTTTCTTGCTAGATAAAACACGAGGTCAAAAGTACAAGTGTTGACTCGCCAACAATGGTGTTTCTACACACATACTGCTTTCGGAAGCAGCAGGCTTTATTGAAAGGAGAACATTTCTTTCCCATTTTACGTTTGACTGTAGCTATCGATTGGAGAAGAAGAAATTGCAGCGCATCTTGTGCTGGCGGCTCGTGAGGAACAGAGAGAGAGGGAAGGACCCCAGCTCTTTACCCCCCGCTGTTTCTTCCATTACTACCACAGCTCGGTCAAACTGCTCTTTCCTACCATTGCTTCCACTCAGAACATGGCAATTTGCCCCCGATAAACAAAGGTGGGAGATGTATAGCCGCCCAACCTCGCTGAATAACTACTGTGGGGATGAGAAAAGGGGAGGTGAGGATTCCCAAACATCGGAAATAAATACACTTTCAGCCAGCTGCTGTTGCATTTGAGTAAATCATCACTGTGGTTTCGTTCTGAAACACTTCACCTCACTGCCATCATTACCTGTATTTTTCTTTTTTCCAAGCATCACACAGGTTTTAAGGGACACATTATGTGCTGTGTGTGTTTTACTTGTATGCAAGGCTGGATATCGCCTTTAAGGCCACCGATGTGTCTGGTGAAGCCTTTCAATCATAAAATAGTCTTTTTTAAAAAAAATCCGATCAAATCCAACTGTCCCAAAAGAAGCTGTAATACTTCAAATACTCCCCACGATTTCAGAGATGATGGGATTGAGAAAGACTGAGGGGCAACAGAGGGGAAACAAAGTGAGACGAGCAGATGATAACACTTAGCAGGAATCATCCTAGAAATAACCGTGTTACCGAGCACAGCAACATCTGGAAAACTTCACAGCAGCGAAAGCAAAGTGAGCGCATGAAACACACTGGAAACCTATTTACAGGTGTTGCACATAAACAGGTACTGGAAAGAAACCAGCGTGGCAGCAGTAGCAGAGATGCCTCGGCAGCGGGTTTGTGGTCCTGCGCCCTGTTTCAGCCGTGGAGATAAATGGGGGAGGTGAGTTTTAGACCTTCTCCAGTTTGCAATGTGCTATTTAGTGCAGAGCCACAGTGAGAAGATCTGCATGCAGACTTTCCTACCTATGGCTGGTAATCATCAACGCCTCACTCATTGGGGGGAAGCAGGGGAAGATACCTGGTTGGGTAACACCTAGTTGTCTACTCAGACACATAAAATGAGTTAAATATATAAACTTAAATTTCAGATTCATATCATCTTTCCTTCTGTCGCATTCATTAAGAAATTTAGAAATCATTTTACCTATCTTCTACAAGACCAAGGAGTTTAAGTACAAAACTAACTTCTACCTCATTTCCTTTAGCAAGTTTCTGTTTAAGGCAGTTGTGCAAAGCATGTCTTTGAACAAAAGCTAAAAATCAAAAAGAATTCTGAATTCATTATTAATAAGTGTGCAAAACATAAGGCAACATTACAGCCCAAGCAAGATTATGTGTAAAGCCACACGAAGTGCAAAGATTTCACCCAGACAACTTCAGGTTTCTTGACTTTAAGTTTGTTCCCATTAGAATTCAGAATAAACAGGAAAACAAAAGTAGGAAAGTATGTTAAATAGATGTGCAAAATGCATGGCAGATGAGACTGATGTGGTAAATAAAATATAATATCCTCAATTGCTACAGATTACTCATTCCATGCATATATGAAATACAAAATAAGAACAGTAAATAAAACAGAAAAAAAAAAATCCCTTTTCAGAATAATGTGGTTTTTTTATAAAGTAACCATTAACAATGGAGGCAGGAAGGAGGTGGTGTATGATACAACAGTGGCCCTCAAAGAGAGGAGAAGTCCAACCCATTATGGCTCTGAACTGATCATTTTACCACTGCATCTTGTCTTGCTTAGCGGCCAGTTTGGTGAAATCCCAGAATCGTTCAGTCTGAGAGGAACCCATGGGGCAGCTCACCCAAACCCCTGCTCAAGGCAGGCCAGGTCAGAGCAGGCTCCTCAGGGCTGTGCCCAGGCACATCTTGACTTGAAGGCCTCCAAGGATGGAGAGCCCACAGTTGCGCTGGGCAGCCTGTACGCAGGTCACAAGAAGGAACAAGGGATGGGGGGGGAAAGAGGGAAAAATTGGAAGAAAGAAAAAAAAGCCAAATAATTTCTAGAGGTTAAGGGGTGTTTTGCTTTATGCAGTTATAACCTGGTGACTTCTGTTGCTCAGGCTTCAGACTCAGCCTCTGACAACAGAAGAACCACCTCTTTACAGACTGATGTACACAGTTTTCTTTGCTTCCATATGCCTTTTTCTGTATTTTTTTTTTCCCCAGTATTTTACATTTACCTTAACCTACTTACGTTACAGTTCATTTTGTGGGCTGACAAACAACCTGGCACTTTGTTTCCCTGGTGATTTCTGAAATCAAGACAGGGGAACAGCCTTAGCCTCAGTACAGTGCTGAGCAGTGGAACAGGGCCATCCTTCACTGTGCCTGATGAGCCATTCAGGGAGCTCCTAACTTGTGGAAGAAGCAGGTATCAAAGGAAGCATCTCCCAGAGCAATACATAGCAAAGTAGGTTCTCTCGTACTGAAGGAGCCCAGGAGAAACCGTGCACCATAATGTCTTACTAATCTCCTCTTTATATGAGATCAGCAAGATAACGTGAAGACAAGGTGGGAACTACAAACGAAAGATGAGGATTTGAAGGCAGTGGCGACGAAAGTGAGTGTAACTATGATAATAAATGCGAGAAATGCAAATCAATGAGGGGACTGAAGTAAAAGCGAAGAGAAAACAGAGAAAGTACTTGGTATTGTAGTTCAGTCTGCAGTCACCCAGCATCTCCAGCACACAGTCATGGTGACAAACTGACACATGAACCAGTTATGTCTTAACTAGTACCAACATTTAGGCATACCTGCTCAGGAAATAAAAACACACAAACTCACTGTACCTAATCCTTTCTGACCTACGCTGGCTACAGACAGAACCTGAAATGAAAGGCAACGTCTTGGTTTCTGCCACCCGGGTATATAACGGACACAGGGCCCAGTACAAAATTTCCCAAAGCAGCAGAATGAAAACTGTGATAGGCAGTTAACATACTCCAGCACTATGATTTTCTCCACAATAAAGCCAAGGTTTATCCTTTGGCAAAGATATAGCTCTGGGAAGACAAGGGGACAAATCCATGCGATAAACTCCCTTAGAAAATGAGACCATTCTCCACAAAGACTTCTTTTTGGCTATGTTTTCTCTAAGAAATATAAACAAGCACAGACCAATTCTGAAGTCTAAACCAAGATACTTCGCTACACACACTTTCTCTCTGGGAAAAGAATAAGAGTAAACAGTGACAGATGTTAGACACACTTGGAAAGTCCTCGGATACTGTGGTGATGAACGACTATAACAACCTCTTTAGGACAGAACGGACGGTTTATTGTCTGAAGCACGAGATACCGTTCCCCTTTGTTAATGTTTGTGTACTGCAATGTCATACCAATGAAGTTACAATAGGGATATTGTTTTAAAAATAATTTTAAAAAGAGCTCTGAGAAAAAAAGATTATTCACCATACCACTGAGGGCTTTATTTTGCACAGTTTATAAAATGCATAATTGTGCTAACATACCTAATTGTCAAGCTACTCTTTTGGCAGGCTAACGTACAAGTGGGTGCCAAACAGCAGGGAATACAAAATGGAGTGGAAAAACAGTTGCGATTTGATGGTGTTCTGCTTCCCATGAAAAGTGTTCTTCCATGAAAATATATAATATACATATGTGCACGCATTGTAACTAAGACACTGAGAAGCATTCATAAATCTATTTTTAATACTGTCTCTTATTTTTCTGGAGTTACTATTGGAAAAAATAGGATAGCAGGATTTGTTTTGCAATGTTGCTTCATATTGAGCCAGATTTAGGAAACGCAGACCCGAAAACCTTGTTAGAGATGAGGAGTTATGAATCTTTGAGATCTTCATTTAAGACTGTCGCTTTATTATTGCTGTTCGACTTCCATATGTACACGTGTTTGTTGTTTTGCTTCTTTTTCTTGCAGATACAGAAGTTTGTGGCAGAGGTAAAAACCTCTGCCTTTTTCAAAAGTAAAGCCAAGCCATCTGGATAGTCACGTGTTAAGGTAGAGTATTATTCTAAAAGGAGTTGTCTGTGGTTCTTAAAATATCTTACTGGAAATATCAAGTCAGTATTCTAGTCCTGCTACTTTTTAGGGTTTGTTCATTTATATTCCACCACACTAACCTGCCAAACCCCTCTCTATCTCTTTCTATTCTTCTCCCCTTTGGCTCTTTCCATCACCCCCATTACATCTACACTGGTAAACACAACAAAGGTTCTCCTTCACTCCGAGTCCAACTGTCTCAACCTGACCCACATTCAGAAGCCTAAAGATGACTTCTCCCCTTCCCTAAGGAGAGACATCCTCTACACTTTACTCACTGGGAATAGCAGTTGAGCCACAACGCCCACCAAAAAAACTCCAGGTGTTATCTGGGAAAGCGCCAGCTGGCATCGGCCAGAACCGCACCAAGGATCATGTTAAGCTTTAGACAGTGTGGCTGGTCACAGGCTGGTTCAAGCCTATGTGTTCTCCATCTTATCCATTAAGATGGATTTTGATCCCAAGGCCCATGACCCGCAATCCGAACACAACTGATAGTCTCAAGTCCCACACTGATTTTGCAGGTATTTAGCAAAAAAGTAACTGGCGTGCATGGCAGTTGCTGTATGTATATACATCTGTGTGTGCGTGCTTATATATAGGCATAAGGTACCAAGAGCAAAAAGATTTTGGAGAAAGCAGTTGTGACTGAAGACAGTCACATATGGGCTATATAAATCTCTGGTAGCACAAAAAAAAAATCGAGACAGAAAAAGAGCGAGCGAACATGTGCACTCCCAGTCCCCACCTCTCCCGTTGGAGATAATCGCACCCAACAAGAGACATTTTCAAATCTAGTCGTTTAAGAAAACGCACGCATTAAACAGGGACTGTAAGGTATCAGACTGCTCAAAGGTTTCTCCGTGTGCTGTATCTGTGCAGAGAGAGTGTGTGTGTGCGTCTGCACACGCGTGTGTGTGGGTAGAGACAGGGAGTGAGGGCAAAGGAGCAGCTATTCTCTTCCAGAGGCAGGGTTCTGGTCCCCCAGCGCAAGCTCCGCTGCAGCAGGGCGGCTGTAAAACCCTCTGCCCCCAGCCAAATACTCACACAGCCCAAATCTGCTGGTTCTGTGCCAAAGATGCCTCAGCCAAGGAAACCGCTCCCACCTATTTCAGCACTGTTTCCACAACAAACAGAATTCACCCAATTTTCAAAACGCACACAGCATTACTTGCAAAACACCCTCTCTTTTATTATTATATAGCCACTGACACAGACACTTGTTTATGCTTTTGGGGAAGAAAAAAAAAAAAAAAAGTCTCTCTTTCCCCTTATTTCTTTCACCTTCCATAAGTCTAATCATTTTCCCCTATCTTCCGGCCCACGTCTCTGCTAAAACATACTGACTAGCAAGCAGGAATACATATGTTTCCTATCTCTAACCTTTCTGGTTTTATGTTTTCAAAGATATTTATTCTAGTACTAGAGAGGGACTATATTAGCATTTTGATTGCATTCTTTGCAGCATTTTACAGACATATAAGCAAGCAGCCACAGAACTTATTTCTACCAAAAATACAACAAGCAGAATTGCTGCCATTAGCTAGTTTACAGCATACATTTATTAGAGAGAGGGTAAAGAAAAGAAGTTGTTAAATATTGGGTTTTAGTGGTGTAGCTCAGTTCAAACAATGGTTTGGACTGGGGCAGTCAGGGTTAGGTTGGTTTCCCTGTCTTCTCCCAACACCTGCAATATGAGTGGTTTTAATTAATTAGCTACTTGCATATGTACAATTAAGACAAAAGTCTTAATTCTGTAAAACCACCTCACATATTATTTTATATATAACTAGTAGTTGGATGAGGCGCTCTATACAGAGGTAGCAGCAGCCTCATGTTCACAATCCCTCGTTCTCACAGGGGACTTCAACCACCCTGATAACTGCTGGAGGGATAACACAGCAGGGTGGAAGCAATCCAGGAGGTTCCTGGGATGCATTGATGAGAACTTCCTTCTCCAAGTGACAGAGGAGCCAGCAAGAAGAGGTGCAATGCTGGACCTTGTTCTCACCAACAAGGAGGGGCTGGTGGGGAATGTGAAGCTCAAGGGCAGCCTTGGCTGCCGTGGCCCAGAAATGGTGGAGTTCAAGATCCTTTGGGCAGCAAGGAGGGTGCACAGCAAGCTCCCTACCCTGGACTTCAGGAGAGCAGACTTTGGCCTCTTCAGGCTTGCCAGAGTACCATGGGATATAGCCCTGGAGGGAAGAGGGGCCCAGGAAAGCTGGTTAATATTCAAGGATCACCCCCCTCCAAGCTCAGGAGGGATGCATCCCAACAAAGAGGAAGTCAAGGAAAAACACCAGGTGGCCTGCATGGATGAACAAGGAGCTCTTGGACAAACTCAAACATAAAAGGGAAGCCAACAGAGGGTGGAAGCAAGGACAGGTACTCTGGGAGGAATACAGAGAAGTTGTCCGAGCAGCCAGGGATGAGGTTAGGAAAGCTAAAGCCCAGACAGAATTAAATCTAGACAGGGATGTCAAGGGCAACACGAAAAGCTTCTACACGTACGTCAGTGATAAAAGGAAGACTAAGGAAAATGTAGGCCCTCTCCAGAAGGAAATGGGAGACCTGGTTACCTGGGATAAGGAGAAGGCTAAGGTGCACACTGAATAGGTGATTGGTGACAGGCAGTAAGGCTTCACTAAGGGCAAAACGTGACAATTTGGTGGCCATCTATGATAGCATTCCAGCATTGGTGGATAAGGGAAGAGCAACTGACGTCACCTACCTGGACCTGTGCAAAGCATTTGACACTGTCCCACACAACATCCTTGTCTCCCAACTGGAGAGACACGGATTTGACAGATGGACCACTCTGTGGATAAGGAATTAGCTGGACAGTCACATTCAAAGAGTTGCAGTCAATGACTCGATGTCCAAGTGAAGACCAGTGATGAGCAAGTTAGCTGACAACACCAAGCTGTGTGGTGCAGCTAAGATGCTGAAGAGAAGGGATGCCATCCAGAGGGACCTGGACAGGCTGGAGAAGTGGACCCATGCAGACCTCATGCAATTCAGCAAAGCCAAGCGCAAGGTCTTGCACCATGGGTTGGGGCACTTCCAAGCACAAATACAAGCTTGGTGGAGAACGGATTGAGAGCAGCCCTGAGGAAAAGGACTTGGGGGTGTTGGTGGATGAGAAATATGAGCCGCCAATGCGCGCTTACAGCCCAGAAGGCCAACTGCATCCTGGGCTGCATCAAAAGAAGTGTGGTCAGAAGGTCAAGAGAGGCGATTCTTCCCCTCTACTCTGCTCTGGTGAGAGCCCACCTGCAGTACTGTGTCCAGCTCTGGAGTTCCCCACTTAAGACCTGTTGGACCGAGTCCAGAGGAGGGCTATGAAGATGAACAGAGGGCTGGAGCCCCTCTGCTATGAAGACAGGCTAAGAGAGTTGGGGTTGTTCAAGCCTGGAAAAGAGAAGGCTCACAGAGACCTTACTGCAGCCTTCCAGTACTTAAAGGGGGGCTTATAAGAAAGATGGGAACAGACTTTTTATAGCAGGGCCTGTTGCAATGGGACAAGGGGTAATGAGTTTAAGCTAAAAGAAGGTAGACTCAGACTCAATAGAAGGATATAGCAGCCTTACAGTTCTTAAAGGGGACCTACAGGAAAGATGGGGAGGGCCTTTTTATCAGGGAGTGTAGTGATAGAACAAGGGATAACGGTTTCAAACTGAAAGAGGGGAGATTTAGATTAGATATAAGGACGAAGTTCTTTACTGTGAGGGTGGTGAGGCACTGGAACAGGTTGCCCAGAGAAGCTGTGGATGCCCCATCCCTGGAGGGGTTCAAGGCCAGGCTGGATGGGGCTTGGAGCAACCTGGTCCAGTGGGAGGTGTCCCTGCCCATGGCAGGGGGGTTGGAGCTAGATGATCTTCAAGATCCCTACCAACACAACCCATTCTATGATTCACTTCTATTTGTGAGGTTCTAGTGCCAGTGATGCTTTAAAACTGACTACATCTCCCAGTTTCTTTGGGCTCTTTTAGAAAATTTGGGTGGAGAGGTTTACTAATTTAGTCCTCCTAGTGCTTTTTGTATTAGTGTCAGGCTTGCTCGAATATAATCTGTAAAAGGTTGGAAATTGATATATGTTCATCACTTAAGTAACATGCTCAGAATCTATTATTTTGAAATAAGATTATAGCTACATTGCCAGCAGATTTTTGAATGAGCTAACAAATTCCTGAAAACAGAAAAACAATCTTCCTCCAATCCAGTTAACAGCAAAATGAACATATTCTGTTATAAAATATTTGACTTCTATTTATAACTTGTGTAAAGAAGTGGAGCCAATCGGAGTACAGAACTGATTTGTCCAGAAGGATCTCTTATTTTTAATGAGCGTATCAAGCATGCTATGAGAAACAAACAATCATACCAAATGTTCCACTGGCAGCCTATTTGAATATATCTTAGCAGTTACTATGGAGCAATCTGGCTTGATCTCCTACGACCAAGCTCTTGCAGCATCTCAGGAACTGACTCGGTCTCCTAGAAAGTAATCCCTAGTCCTGAATAAGCACCTCTGAGCTCTGTCTAGTGGAAGGGTTGAGTTAAGCACAGCTTCAACTGCAAGCAGAAAAGGAAATCCCCAGAAAAGCTTCTAAGCCGTCGGTTAGACCCTCCAGGCAGAGGAAAGCATTATGTACCCACTCCAGCACCTGGATGAGCACTCTCGCCACTGGAGTATTATACAAAAGGAAAACCATTACTCAAGCCGGCTGTTTTTTCAGCAGAAAGTAAAAGCTGCCACTGCACGTTGGGATTGGATTTGATCTCTCCAGAATGCCATGGGTGTGCTCCGAGAGCCCCTTCCAGACCCAGCGATCCTTAAGAGGTTTAGACGGACACACATCTTTGGGGGAGGATTGTAACTCAAGCAGACACAATGCCCAGAGAAACTTTAAAAGGAAGAGGGCTGCTCTGGGAGTTCGGGAACCTGCAGGCTCAGGCAGCAGATGAGCAATGGGTTTCAGGATTACACCGTCTTGACTTATGCACCTTCTTTTTACTGAAGTCCTTTCTTTCTGTTTTTCCAGAGTAATTTTTACAGACAACTTATTCTATTTACACGTTTAAAATGAACATGGTGCTTCTAACACAGCAGCAGCAACAAAGTTGTTTTCAGCAGCAGCAACAACAAATAACTTCCATGGTGCAAGTTTAGCAGCCGACTAAAATCTTTGGTTTTACTACTACTGTACTAGAGGGAAAAAGAGATTCTTCCTACTTGCACCAGCACGGAAAAATAAAGCTTGTAACAGAATACTTTTTCACCCCCCAAATCCTTACCACCACAGATAAAACAGTTGATATTTTTCTTATAGTTAGTATACTTATTAAAAGCAGTAATATACCTACACTCTAAATAATACATACACTTGTATTGGGGGCTTTTTCTTAAAAAAAAAAAATCAATACTCAGTCTCTTATTGCACAAAGAGATATGCTCTCTTCATAGACTTATTTAGTTCAAAAACCATAGTTGTTCATACCTCCCAAAAATATTTATCATACCAAATTGTATTCTAGTAGTACTTAACTGTTTTAAACCAAGTTCAGGGTGGCACCTCAGTACGGCAAGAACGTAAATCTGCTTTAGCCACAAGAACAAAAACATATCCTGTGCTAGAGGGATTGTACTAGAGAACTTCAACCTTCTAACCACTGGCATCCTCCAGATCAGCCAACTTGTAAAGATCCCTCATTGGTACTGCAAAGAGAGTCCGGCCAACTTTTAAGGAATAAAACCTCCATAGGCAGCAGCATAGCTATTCTCTACATATCGCAGTTCTGAGAACTGCAGTTCTTAAAATGGAGAACCTGGGCATCATAAGATGCTCCAGCAAGAATAGTTACTGAGCTTTACTAACTTAAATCAAAATTTGGTGAAAACAAAAAAGAAGATGGGATAAATACTTTGGGGAGGATTAAAAGAACAAGATTTGTTGGAAGAGCTTTTGTATTTCACCAAGAAAAAGGCCCCCTCTGAAAAAAATGCTGGGAAGTACAACTCCTAAAAGGTCAGGATGCAAAATGACCAGAGCAAGCCATCTGCATACAGGGGAATAGAAGAAAATTCCAGTTTAATCTTAGATTCAGATCAGTCACCCCCTCACCATATAAATATTTCGTAACTATTCGGAAATACTTTTTATACATTAATACTCTTACTTGGCTTTAAACTTGGTCCGGTCAAAAGTTATTTCTACGCAAGGGGTTGACATAAATGGGTCTCCACTCAGTGATGTGAAAACCTGAAAGAAAACGAATAACGCCCTCAGCTCTTTCCCCAGTCTGCACCTTCCATTGTAGTGCAATACCTTAGCTAGTGCCTGCCCTGTCGCACACCGCTCCCAAGTTACTGGGGGTTACAGGGGATGCTTCTGCTAAAACAAAGGCACCACCTCTGTTCCCATAAACAGTAATAGTCAGGAAAAAAATCTGCAGCAGGAGCCAATCACACACCTGCACCGCAGGAGTCCTGCTAAGAAAAGTATTTGTGTTTTTCTTTTTTACATTAACCAACTAAATCTTATGTTCTTTAGAACTTCATCTTTCAAAACTCCAGCTTTTTCTTTCCCCCACCCTCAATAGGAAACAGTTGCTCATCATTTTACAGTACCTTCTTAGCAAAGAGCTCCGTTCAGTGTTGAATCATACTGAACGCGACACCTTTGAAAGTTGGTTGACTTAACATGATTCCTGTTGAATCATTTTCTTTCACGGTGAGCTGAAAGCCGTGCTTTTGGACCAAGTTTCTAGCCGTTCACACGCTCTCAGGTACTAAATTGCACAATTTTGCTGGTTTTGGCTTACAAATGGAACAGCAACAGCAAGGCAGGCACCTCCATCAGAGAGTCATCTGTCACTCTGCATACTACGCTAACTCTTTTAGGTATTAAGTTATGACCGTGAGGGCACCCTATAAATAAAGTCTGACAAGTGGGGGTGGGAGGGGGAAGTCCACCCAATTTGTATTGACAGTTTCTCTTCACTTTCTCCTTTGTCAGCAAATTTTATAATATATAATCTTGCAGCAGCCAGAGAAATTTTATTGACGAAAGCTATACATCCAGTCAATTTGCCCTAAATTGGTATTTTCAACTTACTAACTCGGCTATTGAAAATTTCTAAGCCCAACACATTTCAGAAGTTAAAGACTGGACCTATGACAGGTCGTAAAAATGGATCACAGGCTTCGAAAGGGATGCTCCTGTGGCACTGAGAAAAACTAGATGGCCCTTGGAAAAAGAAAGAAAAAATAAAACATACATTGGACATTCCAAAAGCTTAGATAAAATCAAGTCTCTCTCATTCTCGTGGTCTCTTTTTTCCTCTCTCCCTCTGTATTTAATATATTTAGCATCTGTTAAACATTTATCACAATAAAAAAAAAAAATTGTATCTTTCTACCTATCTTTTGTAACTCAATGGTTAGTTCTTAGAAAAGAAAAAAAATTAAGGTAGAGGGTAAGAATAATCCCAGGGCCAACACATATGGCTTTCTGGAGGAAAAAAAAACCCAACCAAACACACCAAGAAACAACCAACATCTTTGCTTGATTTACATGGCAAACAATGTATCTATTATAGATACACAATGTACTTTTACAAGTTAGAATAAGAGATCCTATTTGAAAACACCTTGAAGCAAAACAAGTAATTGTTCTTTCTGAAAACATGTAAGCCGTATGTAAAAATCAAGTCTCTTGTAGGCAACAGAAAAAAAACCAAAGAACCGTGACCAACATCTCACCAGAATGAACCAATATAGAGACAAAAAAAAAAAAATTTTCCTCTGGAGATCAACCAGAGACTAGTCCATAAAAAAAAAAAAGTAGGTTTTTAAAGTAACAAAATCTTTTTTATTGCAATAGTTGATTACTGTTAAACCGCAAAAGGAATTAATATAAGAGGGACCAGAGCTACTGATTGAGTCTTGTAAACACCCCAGCTATGAAGCTGCAATTATATTTGCTCTTCCTTTCTTTTCATCTGGCCACATTAATCTTACATTCTCTTTTGCTCAGTAGTAGTAGAAGAGAGGAATATACCCTTCTTTACCCTATAGATCGATGGTTATTGGTACTCCCCCAGCAGATGCGCGTTTAAAGCCTCTCAGTTTGAAGCCAGGTCTCCCGTTCCCATCAAAGCCCTTTAACTCCGGTGCTGCTCTAAGTGGGTTAGGTCCCTGCCACCACTCCACAACTCCGTAAGAAAGCGGGTTCCCATTCTGCGATGGCCACACACTTTGAACATGGTCATCAGCTTGGGTCCCCGGGGGAGATCCAGGTGTTATCCTGCCCATTTCTAAATTCCACTGGGAAGTACAGAAATGCACACGCAAAACTGTGGAGATCTCTCTTGCAATTATGAATTTAGGTACCTAGTTATCTTGGTTAATTTCTGAAAGCAGGTGTTGAGGGCATTTTTGAATCATTGGTTAAGAGGGTTTTTGGGGCGCACACTTTTTAGGCGGGAGGTTGAGTTTTTTGTGTATTGTTATTATCATTATCATCACGGTCCTTATTCTCGTCTTATCTGGAAATCTACCTGTATCTGTTCTGTTTCTCAGACCGTTCCAGCTCATTTGAGAGCACTTTCTGAAGCCGAACTCTCAATTCCTTTTTCAGGACTTCATCCATTTTGGTATGCTACAGAAATACCCAGCAGCTCAAACCTAGAGGCAAATGCGACCTACACCAGGCTGCCTATTTGCATTATCTATATGTTTCCCACAGTGAAAGCCGACCATAGCCGCACTGGCAGCAAACATAATACCAGCAAATATTTCTGTAACACATAAGACTGTGAGTTAAGGGGCTTAGATATATCGTTAAGAATACCATTACACGAAGCAAACCTACACTCGATTCTCTAAATAGGATTGATAACAGTACACAGATCACCAGATATATAGAGATACACACACCCCCAACATACATATTTACCAATTACTTTAAAAGAAATAATAATAATAAAGAAATATTTGGGCCGGTAATTTTAATAAAAGGTTTAGAAAGCAATAATTTAGGAAAAATTACCAGTGAAACAATCCATCCCCCTTAGTTCCAAGCCTAACAGCACTGGGTACGCAGCTCCTGCAACGCAGAGGGCAGGCTGGACGCGCATCCCCTCCACAATTCCTTTTCCAATGGCTGAAACACACACAACAGTCTGAAGTCAAAGCCTGAAGTATAGCCCTTGATTGAAACCACAGAGTTTTAATCGGTCTCCCAGTTCCCTATATCTTGATAAGAGAGACGTATCTATCCCCCCCATCCTTATTTCTCTCAAGCGTGCCCATGGTACTTGGGAGAGAGAGACTCGCTTTCCATAATCCCATCGCATCCGTGCTGGTCTCCCTTAAATTTACTAATTTTTGTATACTGCAAACTTGTATATAGCGAAAAGCGTCTATTAATTATATTCACAGCACATCAGAAAACTTGGTGAAAGTCACACCTACATTCAGCATGGCATATTTCAAACAAACGATGAAGAGGACCCAGCTTCACAGACATTTAATGAAGGTTTTCTGACAGCTTGGTGGAAGACTTCCAAAGCAGCTCTTGTGCCGAGCGCTTTCAACTCAACGCTCAAGTCAGGAGGACTTAAAAGCCCCTCGTAATAATGCCAAGACCAACACACCAGAAAGCACGTAATTGTTTCGTTAGCGAGGATAATTACCATAAGGAACTGGAGTTTAGTGTTTCTCTGCATAGCCTCTTTGCTACAAACTTTGCTGTCAACTTTTCTTCTCACTGAATAACTTCACTGTTAAGCAGATGGCCTTTGCTACAGCATTAGGAAATAATGGACCTAAATATCATTTCAGCAAGGCCACAGAACTTTGATAACAGTCACTTTCTAAAATATTAAATTTGATAAATTTTCTGTGATCCCAAAGAAGCAAATTAAATTCAGACTGATCTTACCATAATAAAATTTGTATGACATATACCATGCTTAATACATGATGCAAAGGGAAAAAATAAGCAATAGCAGCAATGCCCGATGACAAAATCCTTCAACAGATATGTTTGGAAACACTCAGAGCTCAGTTACCAAATTAATAGAATTTAAGACCTGCAGAAACTGAGAAGCCTCATGAAAGGTTGGATTTATCTTTTTATACACTAGCACGGAGCACGTTCTTTCTTCAAAATGTCAACCAGCAAAAATTTCACATGATCCCACTGAGAGAATAACAAATTCCACAAGTTCTTGATGTTTGCAAGGATGATGATGTTATCAGCAAGTTAAATACACTATCTCTTAATCTGAGTGATAGAGAAACAATAACTTTGAATCAATCAGAAAGGGTCAAAGAAGAAAGACTGTAAGTTTATATTTCATGTATAAAACATCCTTTTCCTTACCCAAGAACTCTTGAAGTTTTAACAAAATCCATATCTCAGATTTAAATCTGTGCCAAGAACTCATCTGTGACTTTGTAGTATAGTTTGTTTGTGTGGTTTTAATGAGATCACATTTAGGTAACTGATTAAAAAGTAAACAGGAGGAAGTCATCTTAGGTACTTTTAATCACATCATGATATTAAAAAGTCTTGAGGCAGATCCTTGCAGCAGTCTTTGGAGATGAACTCTTTTAATCACCTTCCTGTTTGGTTAGGGGAGTTGCCATGGGGAGGCGATGCAAAAACACATCCTCACCCTCTTTGAGCCCGTGATTAGCCAACTTTAAAAGATTTAATGGTTCAAGCAAAAATACTAGTACTTTGCAATTACATCAAATCTTTCATCACAAAGCCCCATGTAGGTAAATGAGCACATAACGTTAGGTTCATTGCATAGTGAAATTGTTTCTGGGAATGCTTAGCACTACAAACCAAACCAAAGATTGTGTCCAGCATTAAGTACTGTATTTCCCGATACCTTCAATGCTTTGTAAGCATTTAACATGCTCAAAAACTTGGTCATGCATAAAAACACCCCAAATAACACAAACTGCAAATGCTTAAGTAAACCCCATGCCTGAATTCCTCCAGTTACCTAGGTTTGCAAGAGCCCACACGAAAGCCAAGCCTTTTGTCAAGGGGTTTGTATGTGAAAGATTGACATTTCTTGACATTTGGGGTATTTTTCTATTTATATTTTTTTAGACCCCTCCACAGTAATGAAGTCCAGAAGAGACAGGAACAAAAGTTGAAGATTTTTTTTTATTTTTTTTTTTAAACTTACTAAAAAGTTTCACTAAGATATGTGGGAGGAAAAAAAAAATCAGAAGTGTTTGCTTTCTTTTCCAAGTATTTCTTATAAATAAGCTGTAACATATGCTAGGTACCTAAAGAGCTGAAAATCAAAATGCTTTTCACTTATCTTTCTAAAAATGCTGGTCACTGCTTAGGCCTTCATTTCCATTTGCACAAGGAGCCTGAGTGACAATACAGAAGAAAGTAATACCATATGTCAAAATAAAGCTTTAGAGAAAAGAAGCACGGGGCGGGGAGGAAGATCCATCATTAAGTTTAGTTATGCAGAGATTTTTCTTACACCTACTTAGATAATTATGAACATATCTGTGACCGGCCAACAAACAGAAGAAGAAACATCTCAGGCAAATTCTTGAAGCCTGCGGTAATTTTTAATTGACTCTGTTGGTGCCAGAATTTGCCAGAATTTCAAACAGTGTATCCAAAAAGAAGTTAAGCACAGAGGGGTGCTCTCCTTCTCAGAATAAAATGCAAGCTGAATATTCTTTTCTTTTTTTTTCCCCAAGCTGTAGACTATGAGAGACGGTAATATTTGCAAAATCATGTAGCTATTCCAAACGTGAAATCAGGTAATTAGTTTTCAATATCTCATTTTGATAGCTCATTTATGAAAGTCAATACACTTCTAACTGATAAATATTTTGGTTTTCTTCACTGGTTGTAGTTTTAAAATATGCAGTTTAAAACAAAAAAAGGGGGGGAGTGCATCACTCAATGTATTTTATTTCCCCCAAGTTTGAGAGTGTAGGACAGTGTTGCAACATCTGTAATAAAGCAGCAAATCCCAGTGAAAGACTTTACAGGAGGGGAAGAGGATCTCTTGTTTTAAACCCAAACTGATGTCACTCATTGACCCTGATGCTCATACCCACATACTCCCGAGCACCAGGAGGCATGTCCCCACCTGGCCTGTCTGGAAGAAGCCAGGTGCCCAGATGCTCAGACCCAAGCAGCCCACCCAGGTCCACCCCTCGGATGCAGAGGAGCACAAGGGTGCCAGCGCCGAGCCCTGCAGGTCAGGGAGACCCTCTCTGTCCCCTGTTAAGAGCCCACGGGGATGACTCTCCTTCCTGAGAGCTGTCAGGATTTCCTTGCTGCCTCCCTCCTGGGTGTCCAGAAAAGCGACACGTGAGGCACGTGTGGCACTTGGGACTTACAGACTGGCTGAGACGGGTTCTGATAGCTCCTGACGGCTCTTCTCCAGAGGCTGCTCCTCCTGAGGCTTCCACACCCGCCCAGACCCATCATCCCAGTGCTACCACTCTTATTAGCGTGCTCTGCAGGAGGTCTTGAAATAATGTAACATAAACTGAAGGATAGGCACTTACACCCATTTTACCTATCCCTGCTATCCAACTAATGCTTGCTATCATCTGGAAACAACTAAGTTTATAGATAAATAGCCTTGATCTAATGGGTACATCTGTTCCCATTTTACTTGCAAGCTCAAATGTGCACTTTAAAAAGTTTATTTAAATATCACACTCCAGCTCTTCTTTTCCTTCTGGAAGCACACAAATCCCTCACTAGTCCTTTTGTTTGTGTACAGTTTCAACTATTGCTGCTTTTTTCCATACACCTAAAGGACTTTATTTTAATAGTCCTCTGGTCCAACTTTACATTTAGAATATGTACTGCTAAGCTTTTGTTTTCTTCCAGAGGTAGTTTACAGTAGATGAAAGAGCAATATCATTTCATAAAAGGCAAAAGAAGTTATCTTACTGACTTCAGAGCATTCTGTATAGCCGATAGGGATAGACATCTATGCTGCAGAGTGCTCCCAAGCCCCAGCGTGTGTGCTGGCCATTTCTCAGCTCCTCGTCAAAACACATCCTGGACATGCACCAGCTCTCCTTTTCTGGAAGGGCAACCATATGGGAACGATGGAAAGGGATCACAAAACGCATAAGGAAGGTCCTTGCTCAAAATGATCAATGTATGATGACATAGACCGCTCTGTGGCATGCATCTACCCTGAAGTCTTGGTGCCTTAGACTCTCCAAGACAACATTCATCATGTTGTACTGCTGTACAACTGCTGTACTCAGCACACAACCGATCCAGCAAAATATGACAAACAGATGCACAGTTCAACTCAGTTAAGGTTCTGCATAGGTGACCATCTGATTATCTTTGTTTCTGTATTAAATATCACTTCAGCAAATTGTAAGCTTTCAAAAAAAAAAAAAATTTTATTTTATTTTTATTTCATGTGATAATCTCTAAAATTTCAGTGACGCCTAAGAAAACCCAATAGTCACAGGAATGACATGTTCCTAAAAGGATAGTTTAGGTCTTTTAAAATGGTTTATGCTGTCCCTCAACATTACCCTAGTTGCTGCTCTGCACTTATCAAAACCACCCAAAATCATAGTCTTAATGGCTATTCAGTCCTTCCCAGGCATAGAAACGCAGAATTCAAGATAGTTGAACGCTTGTAGAAATACAAACATGTTATGTCCACCTGCAAAAACAACGCCCTGGGAAATACTTTGGTTCCTCCATTTACCTTGTAATACACCCTCACCAGTAAAGTTCTCAGATTTTACTTCCCTTGAACAAGTAGTATAACTTCACCTACTTTTTATTTTTATCTGCTGACTATTTTGGAATCAATGGTAAGTAATTGCACCACCCACCTTCTCCTGCTTCTCATTGTATTTACAGCATCAATAGGAGACTAGAAAAACCAGTAGCATCCACATCTCTACAAAATGACTGTGGACTCTGATATATAGCATGTTTCAGAGGTGTAGCTTTACTGTTCTACTGTCTATTCTCAGATGTTGACAGCTTTATTTAGTTCTAACCACTTATATTTACAAAGGGATCAGAAGAATAATATCTTCAGGGGAGCAAGCATTCCACAGTTAAGTACCTGAGGCTTTTTTTTGGTTTTGTTTTGTTTCCCTACTTGTACTCAAATTATACAGCCAAAATTTCTTAAGAGTTAGAAGACTGGCTTTGTTTGGAGGCTGTTTGTTCTTTTTTGCTTTGCTAAAAACACCAGCTTAAAAGTAGGGTAGTGAGGATGCCCAGAGGATCACTTCTCAGGGGACACCAGATTTGTGTTTTTGCCCCCTGTGGAAGTTGGTCAGAATAGTCAGCTTATGCAAAAAAGCATCTTTTAAACAGATAGGCAGGAATTTTGTGGGGAAGCTCCTTTGTTTTCGAAGTCACTTAATTCAAAGGTAGTGCATTTTACTGAACTATTAATTAAGTAAGAGACTGTGGCTTTCTCACCTGTCCTGCAATGATGCAGAGAGACCTGTGTTCAAATTTCTCAGCAAGTTTTCCATTACGCTATCAAGAAGTAGGTTGGAGAGACAGATGCAGTGTAGTTTATTTACATTTACAGGAAATACAAATGAATATTTATCCAAACGATCTTGCAGCTCTCCAGTTAAGGGGCTCTATGAGCTTCCAGAGTAGGTTGCTCCTGCTCAAAAACGTACCGACACTGCCACATTTGCCTCTTATGCCGTTTTCAGTCTTCTTTTCTGCCAAGGATAGTTTGTCTCTGCATTCTTTCATCAATTCATCTGAAAGCTTCACTACGTAACATTCCCCTCACGATATCCTCTTAAAATACTGTATCTATACAATTCCTTGAGGGGTGTTTTTGTTTCTTTGGGTTGGGTTTTGGTTAAATGATTGAGACTTGTATTTTTCTTTAATTCTCTACTGTTTTCAGTCCACCATTTTCCAAGATTTACAAACCCCTACTGTTCTGTTCAGCCCACATTTTCTTCCAGCTTCCCATTCTTAAACATTTTTCTTCTCAAGATAGAAGCAGATCTACAGTTCTCCATTACTGACTTCTTCCCGCTTCTGAAACAACAGGCATCTTGGATATCTTTTAAGAACTTGGTGTATTACCTGAGCTGCTCTACTGTTTACTGAAAATAGACCGAGATAATTAAAATAACATTTCAAAATTAAAAGAAAAGGTAGAGCTAATGTGGCTGTTGTTGGAAGCACCTGTGTTTGTCTCTAATACATCTTAGGAAGTATTTGCGTCTAGTTTCCAGATGTTTTCCATGATGCATTAAAGCCTCCATGACCTAATTTACTAACACAGTGTTTTGGAAGCAATTTGGTAAAAACTAACATTGCTAAAGTGATTTTTATCATTCGTTTTAGTACTGCGGATCTCATTCATATTTTCTGTTTTGTTAGGAATGGTATCAATCTGTTATTGCTTTACTCAGAAGACAGGCAAGTAATACTAAATTCCACAGTATCAGTTCTTTTTGAGTAAGACAGAACAACAAAGTAACAAGTGTGTAGGATGCCTCAGTACAATAACAGATATTTTTAAGTAAGTGTTCTCTTCTGAAAATACTTCAGCAATTTCACTTCCTGGTACATGGGTCTTATTACAGACTTTTCTACAATAATAACTTTTTTTTTTCTTTTTTAAAAACACTTTGTCTTGTTTCTAGAGAGTTAATAAAATATTGCAGGGTGTGCCATATGCTTGCAATCACTGAATATACAACTAAGAAAATTTAAATATTGTGCAATGTCTGATACCCCATAAATTTCCCTCCCTGCCCCAAGTGTCACACAGCTTCATCAAAGAGCTCAAGTTCCAGAGCTCTTTGAAAGGTACGTATAATTTATATAAATCTGATTACCCTGAGAGTATCAAGAAACAGTTTTGGAAAGCCTGCAATTGCTTAAAGAAATGTCAACGGTTTTGTCTCATGGGAGGAGATTGTTTAGGACTAAGCATTGGGAAACAAAAAGTAAAAGACACTGAAGGAACTTTATAAAGTATACAATAAACTCATTGGGCTAAACCAAGACACGGTTTGAGTCTGGCCAGTTCTACATCACTTACGCATTACTGAAAAGACAAAGCCTAAGCGATTGTCACAAATACATTTGACTGAATGTTGTGCACATTACTCAGCTGTAATTGTGAGGAGACACAAATAATGGAATTCTTAGTCCCTCTTAATTCCTTTATACGCAGACACTAACATAAATGAAGTGAATAAAAACCAGCCCAATGTCATACACGTGGCCAAAGAGGATCTTAACAGTTCAAGAACAGGACATAGTTGTAGAAATAGAATGGAGAGCATTAATTGTTTTTGTATAACTTCATGAACAGTCATTCTACCAAATCAGGTCTGTCTACTATATATCCACAAGTAATTTTAGTGACTATCCAGTAAATATGTTACTGCTCAACAACCAACAGGGAGCCAGGAGTGGATCACAATTAGAAGAAATAGGTGTGCCAAACAACGTACACATTTTGAAGAGCTGGTTGTCTCAGTGTCTCCCATTTTTCATTGTTCAACCAACTCTATTCTTCCCAATTACACAGTGCCGACTGTCAACTGTTGCCAACCTGAGCAGCAAACGACTTACGGTGTAATTAATGGGAGTTGTCTGTTTAATTGAAGCGAAGATCTGATTTGAAATACTTGCAGGGAACGTTAAGATGTTCTGGGAGGATTTCATCTTGTTAGGTGCACTCAGTCGAACACATCATCAAGCTGCTTCCAGGGAACAAAGGTCCCAGGTGACAGCAGCCGGTTCCCTGAACAAGGTGTGATCAGGTGAGATGACACACTGCTAGGTGTTAGGTTGCCACAGACACACTCTTCAACCACCTTTGTTTCAAAGAGAAGCAGCAGCTCAGGTTTGCTGATAGCACAAATCCATGTAGCGACACCAATTTTAATTGATTATCTAGTGTGAATTTCTCCAAAACATCAATCTCTCCAAACCGTTATATAGAATAGTTTCTGCTATTGACAAAGGATTTTACTTAAGAGCTTCAGAAGTACAATAAAGAATATTTTAGTGAGTTCCAATGTGATTTCATAATTGAGAAATATGTCAAATATTAAAAGAAAAGTTGAAGTAGTAGCTGAAATGTAAGATTTGCAGGTATTTCCTCTGACTCTTCCTTGACTAAAAATAAAGTCATATTGGAAAACTGTATTCTGGGTACCATTCCTCTCCTGACTGCCTCCTTAAGAATGCCGAAAAATCCATGCCGTCAGGTTACGTCCGGTGTGAACCAGATTTGTTTAGCTGTTGTTCTACATTATCTACAATTCTTTTAAGCCTTGCAGGTTTCGTACAGACCATGTTTCTTCCCGAGACTAGTTTAGAAAACTAGTTAAAGGGTAACACTATTTAAAAGAGGATAGATGAATTCCTAGAGCATTTTGTGTGAGCGTTGGTGCATTTCATCTGTGTTTGATGATCAGTTACACACACATACATGGGAACAATTCTTGCTGTGAATCTATCCTAAGCAGTAGTTTGTATACGAGTACACTCTAAAATTGCACACCGCGCCTCAGTGTTTCAAATATAGGTCTCATTTGCTAAAACAAGGATCACGTTCATTAGAATGCAATAACCAATTATAAGCATCTACTCAGAGGAACAACTCAAACTATTGTTCCTTGCCTCCTTTTTGCTATACCAGAGTAAAAAAGACACTGAGGTCTCACCGATTACATTCGTCTCTGAGTCTGAGAAAACCATCTGCTGGGCGTGCAAAGGCTGGGAAGGAAGAGAGATGCCAAACATAGCATGGGCAACACGCAAAGAAGATAGATGACAACTGACAAGCGCATGGGTAGAAGCCTTTAATGGAGAGAGGCAACATGAAGCAGTTGTACACAGCTTGGCATTTCTCTGGACTACTCTACTGGTACAAAGGATAGGAAAAAAAAAAGTCACAGGTCTGGTTGGAGGGTTGTGCAATATGCCAACGCTAATGTTGGTGCAGAGAGAGCAAGGAAGACAGCACCAGGTCCATATACAGAAATAGCATGAGAGAGGGGAATGGCAAAGTTTTGTTCACAGTCAGTCAGGTGCCAGAAGGACTCGGAGTGGGAGGAGGGTGGGATGAAACACTAGAGATTGAGGCAACAGAAAAGTTATTACTAGAAATTGGGGAGATTCATATAGGAGTTTGAAAGAGCTTTTGGAGAAAGTAATGAAACAGAAGAACAGGCAGAGGCTCAGTTATTCCTTTTAGATGCTACTGTTAAACTCCTTACTCTATCACTAAAGCAATTATCACGTGTAAGACATCACAAGTGGAAAGAAACAAGGAATATCCAGTTAGGTGAAGTAATAATGTTTAGGAATAGACAGACTCCCTCCATATTACTTTATTTTACACCATCATCATAGCAGCTTTTTCATTTCTTTTCTTTCCCCTCAATCACTTCAAACCTGTCACTTAAAACTGTGTAAATCTTTACAGAAACAAAGTCAGCCTTGCTCATGTCCTGGTTAAGTTGCTCATTTGCATAGCACACTGTTTCCAACATGGTTTATTAGTAAAATACTAATGCTTTAGTGACTTGCCTTGTTTCTAAATTTATGAGCCTGGGTTGATAAAGCTTTTTCTGTGTTAATGTGTTTTCCAGAACTTACTGCCTTGTATGTACAGACCAATAGGCATTAATCAATACGGTTCACTTGGTTAGAGAGACTCCCCGTTGTCCCAGCGTTGGGGCAGGCGGCAGCTTTTTAGCATCAGCCTTCACTGCCTGCTGCAGAGCAGCACCCGAGACGAGCCGGGACCGGTGTCACCCCCCCCATCTCCTCGCATTCAAAGCGAACAATATGATAATAAGGCAGCACAATACGGACGGGCACGCAAGTCGGAAAGGAACAGAAGTGGGTAAGAGTCAGAGCCGGTTCTCCACGCAGCAGGCGGGTTGCTGTCACTCTGTAATTCTAATTTAAACCATGCCTTTTGATCTTCAATCCAGGGTTGGGGAAGCAGAGGGTAAAGACCCCCCCACCCCCCCCTTCCTCATCTTGTACGCTGGGACAATCTGAACGCTAAACCTCCCTCCTTCCATGGCACTGTATAAGCAGCTCTCTGAACCGTATCAGCATTTTGCATGCATTGCAAACACGGGAAAAAGAAAAATAACTTAATTTAAAATGTGATGCAGTTTGTGCCACTGTTGTTAATGTCACCCTGAAAAAATTCCCACCCTTAACACACACTTCAAGTATTTACAGTTTATCTGTGAGACTCAAGATTTTCATTACTCAAAAAGCGTTGTTTCTTTATAAATGCATGGAAATCCAAACTTTCCCTGTTATTTTGTTACTGCAACAGATTTGAAAACTAAGGAGGACTGGTATGAAGTTAAATTTAAGATTAGTTTGCCATCATGTGCAGAGAGATAGAACCAGGTGAGCAACACTGAATACAACAATAAAAAAATATTTTCGCTTTACAATTTGCAATTCAATCATTTTCCACTTAGTCAAAGAACAATCGCAGAGTTTCAATGCTGGACTACCATTACAGTGGTTACTGATCAAGCACTGACGCAGAACCTATTCTGAAACCCGTGGTATACTGTAGATGCCTTTCCCAAAATAGGAGCTGCAGTTCAGACATCTAATCCACATTACAGAAAACATAAGCAGTGAAATATAAACAAACAAGTCCCTCCAAAACATATGGTCATCAAGCATAAGGCTGCCCAGGGGACTGGGATAAGTTGAAGCCACCTCAAACAGATTCAAGTTTTCCTAGCAGTTATTATACCACCAGACATTACTCTGTAAGAAAGGGATCATTAAAGCTCTGCCAACCTTCCTTCTCTTCTTTTCCCTACTCCTTTGCTTTTCCCCGCTCTTATACAAACAAATCCTCTAGCAGGTTTTGCTTTTCAAAACTTCCCATTTAAAAACAACACAAAAAAAGCAAAACACAGTAGCAACAGTGCAATTAAGCTCAGAAGATGATACTAAATTTTTTTTTTTTTAAAAGGAATGGGGTCTAAGAAGTTGTTTACTCTAAAATCAGTCAGTAAACTATGTATGATTCTGCAGTTATGTTTCCTACAATTTACAATTTACTTTTTGTTGTTTCTCCTGGCAAAACTGGAATATGAAAATATCAGAATTCAGCAATACTGAATATAACAATTACGTTTTCCTGCCGAGTCTTAAAACCAAAAGATGTCCAGGGGAAAAAAAAAAAAAAAAAAAGTGATTGATTTGGAGGAGAAACATTTAGAATTCCAAAATGGACTAACAATTACCATTAACATTTATAGTCTGCTAATAATCAACAGGAAGGGATTCACTGCCGGAACCACGAAAAACTACGGTATTTTAATCACTACAGAATAATTACCGCATGTAAGTATATAACCAAACTTTGCTCATTTACAAATCAGAGAGTAGTAGAGAAAGATGAATGGTGGGCTCACTTCTGCTTCTTATTAGAATCTTTTTTGTGCCAATGCGTCAAAGGCAAAGTAACTAAAATCCAGTAGATACAGATCTCCAGGGAGCACAAAAAGTCAGGGATTTTCTGATGAAAGTTTTTTTCCACAAAAATTGGATTGCCTGAAGGAATGTATGAACCAGTTTAGATGAGAAGACCATTTCTGGCTCAAAGAGGAGAGGGGGAGAAAAAGCCCATTTTCTCTTACCTCCAAATAAGTAAAATCTGTAAAAATTAGAGCACTTAACTGGAACACAGAGTGCCTCATCCAACTTCATCCCAGAAATCTGTCCTAGCCACTGAGCTACAAAATAAGCTTGACGGTTTTGAGGGGGAAATAAAATTAAAACAAAGAGCAGAAAAGAAAGTAGAGTCATTTAGGAAAACCAACCACCTGGTGGTCATTGTGCTCACCTCAGATGTGAAAAATGAACTCTACAGCCCACCTAATCAAGCCAGAGTCAGTCCTTTAAAGTTTAAGCATGTACCCTGCTAGCTCAGGTAATGGCTACCCTGATAAAAATAAGAACTGGCCTCTTGCTTTCTTTAAAAAGTTTTAGATTTCCTCAGTGCATAATAACAACAACATCATCGTCTTGAGAAATGTCAGCAGCAGGAGTGCCTTAAAGATTCACTCTACTGACATGAGTACCCGGTGCGAGGTCAATCGTACTAGTGATGGCACAAGTCCCGCAAAACATATTTACAACTCACATTAGAGTGGCAACGTGGCTACAACAGACTTTTAGGTTGTGCGAGGCAAAACCGCTGTTGCTGTAATTTTGCTTTCTAAGAGGATGGGGAGGAAGGGACTGAGGTGCCGTAATAAGCAGCCACACTGCCCAGAGCACCCCATCCTGCCCCCCACTGGTGTCTCCTGCTGAATCCCAGGTCCACGTTAGGAAAAAAACCCTGATTTCGCTACTCCCGAGTGCTTGTTTGCTCTTCTCTCCCTAAGCACAGAAGACCAACACAAGGAGATGCTTTAAAACACTTCAGCCTTGATTTCATTCTTCCCACCTGTATTGGTCCAAACTGCTGAACGCCACCCTATGGCCACCGCTGCATTGGCATAACCAGGGAGCAACATCAGCGCAGTGAGCAGAGATGCTCCAACTTCAAACAGGCTCACCCGAAGTCAGAGTATCAACCCTATTTCCTTAACTGCTCTAATTACAGTATAGAATTCAATTTGGAAAGTACATTTTTAATAAAGATATGCTAAGGAGCATTACATTCTTCCAGAAAAATCTTTCAGATGTACGACTACATTTTCCAGATCTGTAAAACAGGAACAGAGATGTGCCACCTTTGAAACGGTGTTACGTAAAGCTTCTTTCCTCTCTAGAGTAGCACAAACAACAAGATTAAAAGCATTTCCGAGACGAAACAGGATGTGTACAAAGCTGTCATTTTTATGCCAGCATCACATTAAACCTCACCCTGTGAAATAGTTAGCCTGGGGGAGTCTCTGTGTTTACTTGTGGCATTGGTTGGGTTTGTCATTTGTTTTTTGTTGTTGTGGTGGTTTTGTTTATTTTAAAGCATTTTGACATAGATCGGCTTATTTGAAAGAGAACATAAGATGTTGATATCAGAGTAGCCTCTCTGAATCATACTGAATAAAGAGAGCTAGTCTTCAAATAGCTTGCAATTGTTAAGAGATTTCAATTTCTGTGAAAAGACAGAATGACTGGTGATGATGATTCAGAATTAATTGCAACTTGGCGACAGATACACACGACATGCCCTGGGTACAGAACTAATGCCAGCAGAGTGGACACTTTTCCTTGGTGTACCCTATAAATGAAATTTACTGTTGTGCATACACTTTCCAAAATCTTCAGAACAAACATCCAGCTGAGCAGTTTTTAATTTAGCAGACAAATGAAGTCTTCAGTATAAATTTTCTTCTCTTTTGACTCTACCCCCAACAGCTCAACCAACCAGAAGACTAAAGCACTAAGAGTTCCCTTTATTAGAGTGCTTGCTGACATGAAGTAAATTGTCGTGCTTAATGACAAAATCCATAGGGAACCAAAATCACTACATGGGAGAAATCCCTGTACAAAGAAGCTTTAGCTGAAGACCAAAGCAGCTCACATTACTTCACTTATTAAACTACTAACGTTAAAATCCTTAAAATGTGTCAGCACAGTGGTACATTATACACGTTTCCTCGCAAGAACTTCATCAAGCTGAGTTTCGCCAACACGGCAATAGTACTTTGGTACTGTTTATCATCTTTTTAAAGGAAGTATATATTGATAAAGCAGAGCATTTCAACTTCCAGAGTCTTTACTCTTAAGTAGATGTTTATGTTTCATCAGATTGAAGTTGGAGCTGAAATGCACATAACGAGCTTATTTACTTTAAGTCATCATATTTGAATATTTAAAAGCTCTTAGGATTGCTGGGTGTGGGGACCATTAGTTTGAAGAAAAAACCGCAACACTTAGATGTGTTCTAATGCAGTTTCTTCTTCATTTTCCTCAGGAGCGGATGTATACAGTACATTCAACAAGTTGTGTATCGAGTATGCGGGAAGATGCAGTAACAGTCACATAAATGGGGTCAGAATTTCACCTTGGATCATTACTCATTTTTCCAATAATAACCCTTTCAGAAAAAAAAATAAAACATCTTTTTCTCCCCTCTTTTGCCATCTTATTAATATTTCCAATTCTAGGTAAATTTTTTGTCAAATGTTGAAGAGAGTCATGAAATTACTCCTTGTAAAATGTCCTTTTCACATGCTTTAAATTCTTTTGGCATTTACAATCAAATAGTGTTCTTCATTATCTACCATACAATAGTATGAAGCTACTGAGCTTATATTTTTGATACAATGTACCTGATTTAAACTGAAGAGCAGCATTTTGAAAGAGAAGTTTGGTTTTGCAGTTCTACTGGTAAAGCAGATGCACAAGTAGCAGGACTAAGGGAAGACTTTGATCTCACCTACCTTTCATGTATAATTGACAGTTGTAATTTGGACTCGGGGATGATAGAAAGGCAGCTGAGAAATTCTTTGAGATGCCTGTGTACAGAGAAGCAACATATGCTTGATACAAGCTGAAAGGAAAATACAAAGCCCAAAAATCAGCATTGCTGAGCGCTACCCCGCGCAGCAGCCATACATGAAAGGGTAGCCCATGCAGACCTCACCAGCGCAACCATCCTGTAGTCAGGCTCCAGGTTAGCATGTTCACCCACGCGAGGTAAAGGTAACTTGAGCATTAGGCTAAAAAATACCCAAATGCGGAGGGACGGTGACAGGTCTCTTTACAGAGGCAGGGACAGAGCACAGAGTGAGGGTATGACAGGAGAAGACTACATCCAGGGTAATACCAACTGAATACCCTCACATTCTATCTTGGTTGTGGGTTTTTCCACAGGGTAAGGAGAAAAGAGAGAGAAATTTTAATCTAGCAGACTTCATTTTCTGCCTTGGGGCATTTTTCCAAAGCAGCAGTTCTGCTTTGATTCACTCTTGGCTTTGTCACCATGAGCAGCGAGAGCCCGGCTCAGCTGGACAAGCAAAGGGCTGGGGCACGGGGTGTGCCAAGGTGGCAGCCCAGAAGGATCTTCTACCTTTGCTTCATCCCCACCAGCCCTCTCCTGCCCAACCCACCCCTGAAAAACATTGGAGGAGTGGCATGGCAGCTCGGCTCGGCAGGTATCCAGGCCTTTGATCCATCAGGAAATGGGATGGAGTGATAGCGGTGCAGGAGGCAAAGTTTTAGATACAAGTGAGATGTTTACAGAATTCTCTGTAAATATGCTCTCATTCTCTGCCAAGAATAAATAAAACAAATAAATAAATTAGGTGGTGTTGATGTTGATCATTTAAGGGAGGAGTTAAGAGCTCAGTTGAAACCACGCTAGGACTTTGAAGTTTTTGTGAAAGGGGCTAAAACTTGTCTCTCTCATACTTTTGAATAAATAGTAGTCCAAGTACAACTAGGGAAAAAAGTTAAAAATTCATTTACGTGAAGGCAAGTTAACGCTGTAATTAAGTTTTAGAGTGAGCACAGATACAACATTCCCACAATGGGATCACTTCAGTACATCAAAGATAGCGTGAATCAGGACTTCACAACACAGATGGGTCCAATTTGCTGCTTTTCTCAGTTTGCATAGTTTTTTTGGTCTCACAATACAGATCTTTAATGCAGAAATTATTCCTAGCGTGACTAATTTCTGTTAATCCACACTGTTGATCTGTACTGTTTTTCAAGTATCACCTCAGATACATCGATACTATTATTACAGGTAGTCAAAAAACACCAGAATTTTCATCTCCCATTAAGTACTGGGAAAAAACACCCAGGAACAAAAAAGTGCCTAAATCCTGAAATCACAGAGGAACAGGTAAACACTTCACGGTGGAGAAAGGCTCTCCTTCAAACCAGGATCCTGTGCCTAATCCTGAGGGAGCAGGAAAGGCACCGAGAAAGTACCCATTTGCTGTATCTTTCCTTGCACTTTAAGGAAGATGTTACAAAACACTCAAGCACATTTAACACGATTTAAGAAAAGGCACATATTTAAAATAAAATTTAAAATCAGAACTAAGTTCAAAGGAGGCCAGTAAAAAAAAAAAATGTTTTAAAGCAAAACAAAGAGAAGAATATGCATTAAAAATGTCAAACTCTGTAACAGTTGAAGTGTCTACCGTGTCCATAGTGCTAAAATAGAAACACCAGAATGACATTGAGTGTTATCACGTCGCTGGCTCAGTTTACTGTCCACTGAGGTGACATCAGCCCAGGTAGTATCTTGTGAAGAGCTGTAAGCAGATTCATGAAAATTTTCTTATCCTCAGGAAAGTCAGGTGTTGGGATATACACAGCAGAGGAATTTGTTCTAGTTCTAAAGCAGTTTTAAATTGCAAAATCCACAACGTATACAATAAATCTGTAAGACAGATGGCCATAAATCCCTAATGAAACACTGCCAATGTAAATATTGTAAAAAGGATAAATAGCACTTAATTACACCATTGGCAAGCAAGTTGGGTTTTTCCTCATCTTCATTCTGCTTCTCATCCACCTCCCAGGCTCTCTCAAGCACACAGCAACCACAGCACAGATTAGTGGTGGCTCTGCCCTCTTCCACTGCACTTTCTCACTCTCCTATGCCATTATCTCGCTTTTTTTGTTAAAAAATAAAAAAAACACAACACCAAACAAACAAAACTCACACCATTGTTGGTTCGAGCATTTGTAGAAGGCGCAGGAAAAGAAATCCCATGGGGCAGGAAAAGAAATCCCAAAACACATAAGCATGAACAAGCAAAACAAATGAGTGATGTAATAAGACCTGAGGTAAATAAGTCAAGTGGTTTTACAAGTGGGGGATGGGGGCGAGGGGGGAATGACTGCAAGAACCGATTTATTCTTAAAGTCTTCTGGCTTCTGCATTGAGAAACCTGAAGGAAAATAATGACTAACTTAAAACATGACTAGAATGACCCTCTTTAAAATCTTTCAGCTCTTTTCCAGGCTGTTCACATGCTTTGCTGCCGAAGATAAATAGTTACGTGTTACTTTTGACTTGAGCTAGGCTGTCGCGTTTGGGCCTGGCCCAGAGTTATGGCGCTTTAACACACACCCCCCTTTTCACTCCTCTGCTATTCCTTAACTGGCTGGCTAGCCAAACAGGGAATACAACTCATCACTTCTTCCACCTCTTTTTAAGCAAGGGGGCCTTAAAAAAAAAGTAACAGATGTATTTCGCAAATAAAATAAAGAAACCCTACAGAAAAAAAACCCCACAACTGTTCATTATTTAATATCTTTGATCATTGGGTTTTCCATTTATCTCTCACTCTTGCACAGACAGGCTAAACCTTTATCTGTGAACCAGAAATTCTCCCTTGTAATCTCAAGAAACCAGAGTCGCTACCTTACCCACTATGCAGGTGATTTCCAAACTCTCGGTCAAGCCATGAGTCCACCACTTCAATCCAGTAAACTGGTCTTCAGCATAACACCCGGGAGCACATTCAGATTGCACTTACTCATACTGGACTTCTTTCCTCAAGCCATATACTACAACACCATTGTTTCTTTTAACATCTGTAATTTATTTTACTAGACATACCTATCACAGGAAGCTTCCTTTATTTCTACTGATGCTTTAGTAAAGCAGCTTTTTTCAAAGAATAACATTCTCAATACTGAAGTAGTAGAAAGGATAAATGTTCTGCATTTAAACTATATTTTAAGCCACCTACAGCTATTTTAAAATATTATAAAATACAAGAGACCTTGTAAACACAATATTAAGCAGCTTGCTCATGTATAGTGGACATATCACTTAGAATTTTTCATGTACCATTACGTATTGCCTTCAGTGATTTCATATATATGTGAATATTGGTTTAGGTATGGTTGCCATGTGTGAATGAGCAATGTTGGTGTTCCCACACCTTTGAAAATTTCAATTCACTTCATTAAACCAAGAAAGAATTGTGTTTCAAGGACTAGGCACGGCCATAAGGTCTTAATTCACAGCGGATTCAAACAAACACAGATAATCCTCGTGCTTTCTAACTTTCCTTCTGGAGCTTCCAGCAGGCTTGACCTAGCAACATGGGCAAAAAAAAAAAAATAAATAAAATTTAAAAAGAGGAAGGCTGGTGATCTTGCTGAGCCCACAGTCGTTTGCTCAGACTTTTCCTTGGCTGAAGCTTGTATCTAAATGACCAGGGAACTGACAAATTCACTTAGCCGGTAGGTAGATTTCCAGCATTGCTAAATGAGAACGAGAGTGATGAGGATGACTCTCCAAGCATTAATCCACAGAATTCAGGGCTCAAAGTACAACAATATATAATGTAATTGTAGAATTGCACGCTCTGCTTTTGAGAAAGCAAAGAGAACAGGGGGTGGCTAACAGTACAAATAACAGGGAAAGGATTTTTCCCTCAGGGGATTGTTATATTCCAAACCTGGCAGTCATAAAAATGTGTTACAAATAATGCAGAAAAGACCTCCAAACAGCACTAATACCATTCACTTTGCATCAGTACCATTGTGCATAAGCGCAGCTACCGAAACCCCTCGCTCACAGTGCCCTTTAACATCTCAAGTCTAAGCTCTCTTTAACTATAGAATAGCTTAGATCAAAGACACAAAGAGCACTGAAAACATTAAAATCAATTAACTCAAACTTCAAAGCCACCTGATTTGTTGGTAAATTATTTGGTCAATGATTGATTTGATGTACTTTGTTGTAAAGTGTGCCAGAACGAAAGAACACAGACATTAAAACACAATTACTAGAATTACGTAAAAAAAAAAATATCCCAGAATACTGTGTTAAAAGATTAAAGGGTAAAGAAACATGATCTCTCTGTTGTGGAGAGAATATCACTGAAGTGGAAGCAAACAGAAAAGAGTGAAAAAGAAACAGTGAAATTCAGAAAATTAGTCTCACAGAGAGGTGATTTACTTCTCATTGCTGTAATGATACCAAATTCTGTTTCAGACACATTAAATATACGAGGCTGTTAGTGTTACTCATCAAGAGTGAAAGGAGTAACATTACTACTTATTAATCTTAATGTTCTTGATAGGTTTCAAGCTCTGGAAGTGGTGATTAAGCTTCTTCACAGAAGATGGTAGAAGACCGCTGAAAACTTCATCCCAGGAATACTTTCAGGCCAACAAGTTCTGCACTTTTTTTTTTTTTTAACCAACAGAAGAAAGCAGAGAGAAACTTTATCTGCCATTTTAAGTAGTAAAATGTCTCCCAGCAGAGCAACGCTTTCATCATCTGGCACTCATGTCCTTAATGAACACACAGTCAATATTGCCACAGTTCTCCAATGCACACCTTTATGGTTTGTTAGATCTGGTAGCTATTAGTACCGCTGTCCTCTAGCTATATTTCTCTCTGATCTCCCAAGTTAAGCATGTGTAGGTTGGGTGCGAGTTTTAAAGAAAGTGTTCCTAATTGCCTCCAGTTGCTTCTGGGCTTGGCCTTACTGATTCAGACTCTTTTTAAAGAGTTGTCTTCAGTAGAAGATAAATTCGCCGTTTTCACCTCGGGATAACAAAGATGTAAGATAAATCAAGGAAAGGTAAAAAGAGTACATTGTGAAGGAAAGAGAGCCACCTAACAAAAAAAGCCTTCACTCTTACCTTAAGGTAAATTAGATGAGGTCAGCTTTATACCTTGCTCCCCCACTGGGAGGGATTTTTGTTTCCCGATTTTTCTAGATGTAAAACTAAAGCCTCTTATCTCCTTTGTACGCTTACTTTGCCTTAGGAAAGATAACATGCTACTCATCTTAAAATTAAGGAAGAAGTTATTGGGCAGATTTTTTTTCTTTTTTTTAAAAGAAAGGAATAAGGACTGTAAGCCAAGAGTGAAGCAAAACCTTAACGAAAGACAAAGAATATTGTAATGTTGAAGACATGCTAAATATTGAAGGCATCCTTTGAGTAAGGACACCCTAAAACTTGATAAGACGATACCGCAGCAATTCTCCCAAATATCCACAATCCTAAATTCAGAAGAGAATGGATCCCCTACAAAAAACTCACTAGGATTAAAAACCGGTAGGAATTCCACCTGTTCCTTCTAAACCTTCATAACATTAGTAGTATAACTTGTCTCCAGTAAATTATTTGCTATTATTTTATAGCCTAGATTTAATAATAGGTAATTACTTTCTTCTTGTACAAGCAACAAAATCACACGTCCAGCAGCAATTCCCTCTATCACAAACTCACCCTTAGGGACAGTTCAGGTACCCTTCTCTGCTGCAGTCCTTTCCAGTGCACCTTCCCTTTTACCTTCCTCCCCTCAACAACTCTTAAAAGTGCCCCATCCTTCTTAACAGGCTCAGCTGCTCACATGTAGTTTGCCGGTGAGTATAAACAGAGAAGAGGAAGGGCACCAGAATAGAGCCCGAATTTCCACTCCCCCCCACTTCTGTGAAGAGGAGTTCCTGCCCTGCACTGCTGCTGTGATCTGTTAAACACCTTCATTTTATCCTGAATGTAACTACGCTCAGGTGCAAGTGCTTATCCTCACATAAATTGACATTAAATAAGGATGCTTACAGAAAATTTGCTCTATTACTTAAAGTATAAAGTTGGATAAAACTGAGAAGCAAGATTACACACCTGCAGGTTTTTAAAAAAAAAAAACAACACACCCACAAAATGACCACAACCAAAAACCAGCACAAACCCCACCCTTCCTTCACCATCTCCACTAAAAGCTTATGCTATTCCATGTTAGCACCCTGAATCTGAATTTGGTAGGAAAAAAAAAAATGGTTAACACCTATGTTGTATTTCTTTCCATTTTGCCCTGCTATGCCTTGCATTTCAGAATTTTAATGCCTGTAAAAAATACAAACACATGAGGTTGTTTTTCATTTAAGAGAACACTGCTGACAGAAATAGTCACTTCCTAATTAAGATGTGGTTTAGAAAGTGATTGAGCTATAAACTGTCTTTTCACATGTTAAATGGACATCCTAACTCTAATCACTTGCAATTAAATCAATCAATCAGGAAGAATATATTTTTGGAAACTCCCATCACGGATACAATCAATCTAATCGCTCAGTTTCCACGAGAAGTTGCAGTGATCCCACAGCCACAGATGAGCAAGAACAATAGAAAATTAAACAATGCATTTTTGCAATATTAAGCTAATTTCAAGAAGCAGCCAAAAAGCAGTCAAAAGAACAATACAACCTTTCATTACACTGATTTCAAAACAGCATAGACTTTGGTCAGCCTACAAAACATAGCAAGAATCAAATAACACGGGAGTACGCTGCTGGAAATTCCCAAACATATTTGGCTCGACTCCTCCGATCAACGAGATGGGCAGAATGGAGAGTGAACCATGGGAAGAGTCACTGCTCTCCTTCTTGTGGAAGACAGATTGCACGAGGAAAGGAGAATCTCACCTAAACTTGTGCACAACTTGGAGGTTTTTATTTTCTAATGGAGTACATTTATTGTCCCTTGTACCAGCCACGTGCGGTAGTGTCAGAAATAGAAAAAAAAAATGCTGGTCTGGTTTCACATTAGATACAAGACATCAACATTATTTAGTTTTACCTGTTTGGCTTGGTTTGTGGGGTGGGTGGTTGGGGTTTTTTTATTTACATTAGGGAATTCATAAGATCTGCCTTATTTCTGTAATGAAAAGGGACACAACTAGTTTTACCTTGCCACCTGTACCAATAAACTTGTCTTTTATGCCCATAACATGTATACCATAACACATATATACGACAGGAAGAGAAATGCAGATTGAAGTGATACTGGTGCTAACATCAAAGTTGTTTCCATGGTTTCTTAGGACTCACGGGCAACCTTCATGCATACCAAAAATAACTATAGCATGTAGCTAAAAGGTAGCCAGAGCTCAACCAACCATTGAATTCATTTTTCTCCAGCATAGTTTAACACAGGCTTATAAACCAAAGACATAGCCCATTGTTCCATGAATTGTATTTGACCACATCTGTAACTGAAAGAATTAAAATGCTTACTCTTTAAAATGAATACTACCATACCATCTTGATATTTACACACCATCACTGGGCTACAGAGTAAAGACATTAAGACAGAAACAATTTACAAGTATTTCATGTGACAACTGTTTCAGGCTTTCTATAGGCTCATACAGAAAGTACGTTGTTCTTGCTGATATTTTAAGGGCTCCGGTAATGAAACAAATGACAACACACTTCAAAAAACTTCCTCAATGCATACCCTTGAAAAAATAATATATTGTCTGCTGCAACTGTCTGACCTTTTCTGTATCAGTGATGAATCCGTCTGGCTGAAGTGACACTTCTATAGGTAAGAGGAAAGTCATGCTCAGGGTGCACTATGATAACGCTATGCGGCATGCAACAGGATGCAGGAAGGCATAGAGGAGACAACAGAGGTAATAGTTTTCTTCCTTCAGCAAATTTCACGTTTGAGTTCTTCAGCCAGAAAATAACTATTTGAAACAACAAAAGCTTGCCTAACTAAACCGAAAGCTTTATGTGGTGTTTAAGAAAAAAATAGCTTGTTGGAAACTTAGTCAGGAAAATATATTTTATGGATAAAGAGTAAAACGTTCCCCATTCTTAGCGTAGAAGCAAAGAGAGAAGACGGTATAAGGTGAAGTGAGCTCAGGCACTGAGCAGTTCCTTCAGCGCAGTGATGTTGATTTACGTTACATTTCCACAAACAATGGCTAACAGGAGCCTTCATCTTATACTTTCACAGGGACACGCAGGAACAAGTCCTTCTGGCCACGCTGGTCAGAGGGGAAGGCTGCGCAGGGCAGAGGACACCACACGTAGAGTGAGTCCATCTTGTGTCAGTTCAGGCTTTCTTCCCTGAGCTTGACCTAGAACGCCACCAAGCATGGCACACAGCAAATGAGAGACAAAGACAGGAGACAGACCTACTGATGCAAAGAATTTAGGTCACTTACAGTTTGCTTTATTCACAAATCTGGGAAACCAGGCGTCTTGAGAAATTTCTCAATTGATGAAGAGATTGGATTTTAGGTATATAAAATGTAACTGTAAACTGCAAGTAAAAGAAATACAGGATTTTCTGACCTACGTAACAGCACTTAATGCATGTGAAAACACTGAATATTGATTGTCTGTGAAATAAGGATGTATTCAAATTGAAGCACAGAAATTGGGAAGGGTAATAAGCTTTAACAGTTTTACCTTAGCAAGGGCTAAGTGAAGCCACTGTACGTGTATTAGAGATTCCCATCAAAGGAGAATTAAGTCTATGAAGAATGGGAAACATTGAAATGCTTCAGAGTATTAGAGCAGACACAGATAACTTGGTAACCAATAGCTGCCGTTTGGTCCCGAGAGCTAAATTTGATTGCATCCCATCGAGTATATTTGCTGAATACAAAATTAGCCTAGTCTCTAATAAACAAAATAGAATTTGCCTTCCACCTGCTTCTCACACAAAAAAGGTAAACGAGAACTATTTTCAGTTTTGAGCTGTACACCGCAGAAACCCTTAGTCTGCTTAAGATTCCAAATTTGATACCCAGTGACTATATAAAGTTTATCGCATTTATAGGTTTCCTACTCAGTATAGTCCAGCAAATGAGTAATTTAGCAACCTGTACCAGTAGCAAGCAAGTTTACTTGCCATCTCAATTATAAAAGTAAAAAAACGCATTAACAGTGTTTTATAGTAGTTCTAAATTGATGGTTTATGGAACCAGTAATCCAAGTATATAAAAAGTTTTATTTATATAGAAGTTATATACCTAGAAACAAAGCTTGGTGGGTTGTTTTTTTTAGACAAATGACAGGACAGTATTTGATTTTGAAATAGAAGTGGACAGAATGGGCGGGCACATAGAGAGTAAACTGGGCACCCAAATAAGCAAGTGTCTCATTTAGACCAGTAAAGTACAGAGTAATTTAGTTACACTCTGGAGATGACAGTTAATTGTGAGAATTCAGCACAGACTACAGTTTTTTTTGAAAAGACTAAAAACTAACACAGTTCAGTATTCCTACATATTCCAAATAAAAAGTCAGCAACTACCAGAGACAGACATTGGTCCACAGGTGATGCACTGATTACTATTTTCTTACACGTTACGCACCTTTATTCTTCATGAGATACTTAAAGTGCATTTTATGGCTGCATTTTATGTTGCAAGTAATGCTATATAATGGTATTTAATGTAGTCATAAACCACAGGCTATTCAATTTATCCTTTGTAGATTATCAAAAAGGTTTAAATAAAATTTTGTATTTTCCATTCCTATGGAACATTAGGGTAAAAAAATACTCAGTGGTATAACTATCTTGCATAGACCAAACGCACAGATTTTTTTTTCCTTAAGGACCAACTACCAGAGCCAAAACAGCACATCCCCATCCTCGCTGCTTGCCCTACCTTTCTACCAAAGCTCCAGGAGAACTGTTTCTCCACTCCTCAGCCACTCAAATTCATAGACAGGTGCCCTAATCCAGGTCAGTTTGCTCAAATGCTTCAAACACATTCTCATAGGCAAACCGATGAAACGCTGACTAGATAAATGGACAGTGAGGGCAACTGAATATTGGCTGAACTGCTCTCTACTCAGCACTGGGAAGGCACATCTGGAGGGCTGGCACCAGTGCTGAGCATCCCAGTACAAGACAGTCATGGATATACCAGAGAGGGGCCACCAAGATGGACCATTAAGACAACCACAGCTTGGAGCATCTGACATATGAGAAGAGGCTGAGAGAGCTGGGACTGCTTGGCCTGGGGAAGAGCAGGCTTTGGGGAGATCTTATCACAGGGCTTAAATACTGAATAGGGGTGAGCAAAGAAAACAGAGACAGACTCTTCTCAGCAGGGCCCAGTGACAGGGCAGGAGGCAAAAAAATAATTATTGGAAGTCCCACTTAAACATTGTGATAAAAATGACCAATTTAAGAAGTGGTTGGGGTTTGTTGGCTTGTTGTCCTGTTGGGTTTTTTTGTTGGTTTTTTTTGGTTGTGGTTTTTTTTGGGTTTTTTTGGTTTTTTTTAAACACCACAGGTGGTCAAATGCTGAAGCAGGTTGCCCAGAGACGCTGCAGAGTCTCCATCTGCAGAGAGCTCCAAGATTTGGACTACAAGATCTCCAGATACACCTTCCAACCTCAACCACTCTGAAAGATGCCATTAAGTGTGCTGTGTAAGTAGATATGATCTAATATACTGGGATATATAAAAAGGCTCATAACCCAAGACCCATTGGTAAAGGGAAAGAAGGATAGGCACTCATCTTGTAACGCACTGGCTCCAGAATATGCTTGAAACAGTCACAGTAGTTGCCTAGAGTCAGAAATGGACTTGAATGCTTATCTGTCCATTTATCATGGATATTTTATTGTACCTGATTAAAAAAAAAACCACAACACAACAAAAACCCACCTGCACTGCACATTTGCTTTCTCCAGCTCATCGACCCATGAGTATGTGTGCACTGCTTCAAACCAAGGGTGAGGATCAAGGGAAAGACCCTGCTATTCAGCAGATGGTGGGAAGCACGAGCAGGTTGGAGATGAGCTACAGCACACAGGGTGATTTCGGCAGCTGGTGAGCAGGCTAAGAGCAGGGCTTCATCACGCTGCTCAGGAGAAATCCAGAGAGCGTCTAGATAGAGGAGTGTGCAACTTTTTGAGTGGTAGATTTAACCAAGGAAAAGGTAGGAAGAGGGATCACACACACTGACTGGAAGCACCTCTCGACAGGATGGATGGGTCCCTATTGTCCTGAGAAGGGATGAGCTTCTCTAGGGTGCGTTAGTCTAGAGAACAAGAAGTTGAGGAAGAGTGCTTAGAGACTGCCATTAAGCCAATTACATCAAAGCTCGGACTTCTAAGTATAAGATGCTGCAGGACAGAAGCAAGGGAATATCCAAAACCCAGACAAACAAGGAGGACCTGCAACTGATGTTTCCTCCTTTTAATCCACCAAAAGAGAAAATGATCACTCCATCAATACCAGATCCTGGCCATATTAAGGTATCTGAGCAGGTTTCCTAGAATCCAAAACCTCTTTGTAGCACATCATCCTCTTTTTCCTGACACTATACACCTACCTTGAAAGAAAGGGTTATTTCCAAATTCTCTTGAAAAAAAGCACAACCACTGTTAGTCAGCGCTCCTTGTAGAAATATACAGAGATTGGATATCTATTATTGTCTTTATCCTCATTATAGACCTACACCAGGAACATTACACATGTCCATAAAGTCGCAAGTCAGGAGCAATGTGTGCTGCATCATTTGACACTTTCCCAGTAACCATCCCACCTGCTCTTGCCAGATCCACCTGGGATGGCTGAGGGCAGACCTACAAAAATGTCTTCTGTGCCCTCCCCCTTGCAGAGCTTTAGCTGTCCAGGGATGCGATGACCTGTTAGGCACATTTGATGCTCTGTGAAAAGGGTTTGAAAATTCATCATTAGTCTAAGGTTGGTAAGTTCACTAGTACAATGCCAATAGTGTAAGAAGAAATGCAAGATATCAGAATTATTTCTAAGAATTTGTTCATTCCTTTCATTAACTACCTGCTGCTTATTAAAATACAATATTATTATATATTAATTGCCGAGCTATCTATTGTTGATAGTATTAAAACAGAGGGTGCTTTGTTTTCGTATTAATGGCTTTAGGTTTCATAGTCTTAAGAATGGCTTGTAGCAAGTCTTTGATCATGCCACATTTCCTTCTTATTCATTGCTTGCATTCAAAGTAAATAGCTGGGTTTTTGCTCAAGCATCACAAAAGCCACTAAACAGTAGGCATTCGTAAGATGTTAGTACTGTTTCCAGTTTTTCTCCGCCAAGATCATAACCCAGTTATCTGTAGTCATCACTCACAACTGAAGCCAACTTGGCAGTTCTTCAGGGTTTCTATTTAAAAAGGACTTTAAAATAAATGAAACGGAATCCTGGGAGAAAAACAAAAAAACGTCCTGCAATTTTTAAAAGAGATAAAACCAACTTATTTACTTTTCACTGTTGAAGTGCAGCTGTAACTTTATCTTAGCAACACTTAAAGTTATCTTATTTTTAGAAAGGGAAAGAAAGAGGTAGACTTCTCATCACTTTGTTACTCCTTATATTGTACAAATCTGAAATTCATTGAGTCTCCTGAAAGACCGAAATAGGAATTACTTTGTAGAAGGAAGAATCTCACAAAGGGAGAAACTCTGGATTCTTTTCAAGAGATTATTTCTGCAGGAGCATTCAAAATTTTCAAATTCTTTCGGCTTTGACTTATTGAAGGAGCCAGGATTTGCCTTTATCATGGCAATAGCTTTTAATACAGGGACTAATCAAAAGGTGACTAGCATATTAACAAGACCTGCCTGACAAATCAGGGCAGGCATTTTTCATCCAAACCTATTTCATAGCAATTACCAGGAGCTGAGCTGGGGCAAAAACTAACATCTGACTTTTAGACATTGTTTTAGCACCAGCGCTGTTTGTCAAAAGAAAAGAAAGAGTTTTGCTTCAGTGTTACAGGCTTTCTGGAACATACTCTGATTTCACATGTGCTTAATGTCATGCTGACCTTGCGAAAGCACATAATTCACGGAAGTGCATTTGTATGTTTATTATATAAGAATATGCTTGTTTCTTTTTTGTTTGGACTCTGTGCTGTTATACCTGTTTAACCCCAGTAGCTGCTAATTGACAGTAGCAATAGACAGAAATTAAAGTCCTTCTAGCGGACCATTTTTTTCTTAAGACATTGCAAATCATGTTTTACAGTGCAGCAGTGGGACATGTTCTGAATCTTTGAGTACTCTTTCCATCACACAACCGTTTTATTTTTTCCATAAAGGATTTAAAACTCTGTCACTGACCTCCATAGCTTGATCGCTCAAGGCCAGAATATGCAGTTATGCAGATCATTGGAGCATCTCAAGAGTCACCTCAAACCACGTGCCCCATCCTGGGGACCCACCCGAGAGCAACACCTGGCCTCCAGAACCACAGGTAAACAAGGCGGCCAAGATTACCAGTTTCTACAGTTTTTCCTTGAAGAGAAATAGATAAACACTATTTATACATGGCATGACAGATATTATAAGAGGTGGTAGTGGACTAGCTTTCCTCCACGCATCCATGGAGGCATTTAAAAGCCGTATAGATGTGGCACTTAGGGACACGGTTTAGTGCTAGACTTGGCAGTGTTAGGTTTACTGTTTGACTTGATGATCTTTTCCAACCTAAAATGATTCTACAATTCATCGATTAGCCAGGGAAAGCTGTCTGACAGACCTTTGGAGCTGGCCTAAGCTCAGCAGGGAGTTTGTTTGGCTCAACACAGCATTAGGTTGCTTGTGTTATTGTGCTGCCATTTGCACTTTAGCACGCATCTCAAGTTGTGTGGAAGAATACACAGGTAATCTGTGCTTCAGTGAGAAGAGGAAAGTCCAAGGAACAAATCTAAAGGAAATTAAAAATCTAAAGGAAATCTAAAGGAAAACCTGGGGAATTTAGTCTGTAGTTCAAAATAAGATAAACTACTCTGAATTGAGTTATTACATCCATTACAATGGTACTTGATATTTACATACACAAGTTCAAAAACATCTGGACATAGTATGACTCCTTCCATTTATTAGAGAACAAGCCTGCTTTTTCTAAAGATGTCTGAAATCCCTTTTCACAAGCCTTGCAAAATGATTGGAGAGGGGGGGAAGCAGAGACATTTCAGTGGAAAATGCCTGCCATTAACAACACTAAGGTTACGCTATTTGGCATAACTAAGACTTTTGCTTGGAATTTGTAGTCTCAATGATCTTATTTGAACCCTAGTTTTATTTTTCCAACCCCTCATTCTGGTCTTATCCTCTTTCCCCTTTTCTGTTACCTAACCATTCCTTACCAATCCTCTCGCTTTGGTCCTGACCCATCACTAACCCCTTATGCAAGTCTCCACTTCCAAAACTTGCATTCCAATCGACTTCTTTCACCCATTTCTCCACTGATCCCTAGTAAACTCCCAGAAACTGCCCAGAACTGCAGATGGAAGGGAAAAAAACCCAAATCCCACAAATGTAACAATACAAAAAATCCCACCCCACACTCCCCGAGAAAACACACGACCCAAACCAACAAAACCACCTGAAAACAGCCACAGCCCCCCAACCCTGCATTTCAGGGCCGTATGCTTCACCACAGGGTAGCAGTCTTAAGGTTCCAGCAACCACACGTCTAAGGCATATGAGCACATGCAAATTCCCCAATTTAAAAAAAAAAAAAAAGAAAAAAGAAAACAATACACAAAACCCCCACACACAACAATCCATATGGAAGCTTACAGAAGAGCAAAACCGCTGAGCTGATCCCTCACGGGCTCCCTCACCAGCACCAAGTCTCCCTACAAAGGGCGGCTGCCAGAATAATGCAAGAGCCCCGCAGAGTTTTCAGGCAGATGAAAGCATACGTATTCCAGCTTTGTTTTGAGCAAGACGTCCTGCCTGTTATTTAGCAAAGAAGGGTAAAAAGGGTAGGGGAAAATCTATCTGGCAGAGCAGCTGGAACCGAAAGAGTTGCTGTTGGGTTGCAAAACAGCAACTGCAATACTCTTCTCTTGGCAGTTTTAACACCGAACGCTACTACGCCCATTTATATTGTGGTTGTTTATTTCAAGGGCTGATGGCTAGAGTTGCCATTTAATGGGGAGATAACTGAACTAGAAGACATCTTAAAAGGAAATGCTTAAATACATTGATTGATCAGTTCTACTTTAAAAAAAAAATAATACAAGGAAAGGACAAGAGTAAAGAAGTGAACCCTAAAGCTGGAGCTAGCGCACCCCAGGCTCACGCCTCCCTGTTTTATAGATCCCTTTATGGCGGTTTACCTGAATCAAGGGAAGAGGGTTTTGCCACAGCAGCAACTTTGCAGGGTTTGAGAGCTTTCCCCCCATACAGCAAACGAGGTTCATATCTCCCTGAAGATCTCTGGAAAGGAAAACCAAGTGGCACCACATCTCAGCAGCTGCATTATCAGCAGTTCGCTTAGAGACTTCCTCAGGTGAGAAAAGTAAAAATCAACCATACCTAAAGACTGCATCTTTTCCAGAGCCCAAGTATGTCATCCATAAGATTGCTTCCATAAATTAGATGCATCTAGCCATTTTGCTCCGTATGTCCATGCTCTGAAGCAACAAATTTATAGAAGTTCACTGGTTCTAACTGCTGCAAATTAATTAAAAACCTTATGTATAAAATGGTACCATGCTTTCTGTTGGTTGCATTAATTACACAAGGAAGATTATGTGACTTGAAAGCTAAAATGTAGAAAATACTTTTCTCAAGTTTAGCCATATAACCACAGTGATGAATTATTTTGGTCACAGAGTTCATTTTAAATTAGAAATTAAGATTTTAGTAGAAAAAACCCAACATACTTCACCGAAAAGCTTATTTTCTACTGTTGCTGGCAGTTCAAGTTAAAATTAAGCTACTCACTTGAGCATTCTCACTCAAAAATCATCTCTGTACTGAATAAACTCATATGACCCGAATATGTTGCATCTGCCAGTAAGCAGTAAGTGCTAAAAGGCAATAGACTGGAATTACTGAAGGAGCTGCAGAAAACAGTTATAAATGAGAAAATATCTTGAGTGACATTTGAGACAAGTCTAACACATAAAACATGCAGGAAATACCTATCAATGAAGAACAGGAAAAAATGAAAATGAATGTTATGTCCCTTTATATTCAAGATACAGCCCTTGGGACTAGCTTGGTACCTCTTGAAAAAAAGGATTTTTTTTTCTTCCCCTCTCAAGCAAAATGCATAACTTCTCTCACTCAAAATCATAGATCAAGATGAAATTGCAGATGTTGCTTTTCACAATTTGGACATTTTTATCAGGGAAGGAAAAGGCTTCTTTAATTAACTTTAAGTGTATATATACACATTTATGTATTATAAATGAATTTTTTCACCATTTCAGGATGACAGTTCTTGCTTTTTAACTCCTCACCAGTTTAAAGACACTCTTCTTTCCAAGTGTCATCTTGCCAAAAATAATCCATTAGGGCAAAGTGGAACACGCGATGCTCAGGAGAAGCAAAAAGCTGATCTTCCACAGCTTCTAAAAGCTTTGAAGTTAAGGCTATAATTGAGAGTCTTTGTGCTGGAAGAATTGACTATCAACACTTCTTTAGTCTTTAATTTTCCTTTTCTATTTACCCAAGACTAAATTTGGTTTTGAAACCATTGTACCAAAAGCAGGCACAGATAAGCAGACAAGAGTAAACCCTCGCTCTTCAACCATGACCAGCTCAGGGCTGTTACTCATCTACCTCTCATGCAATTATAAGGGACACTCAGTTTGGAGTGTCGAGAGGCTTGTTGTTGGCTCAACTGAGAATTAATGCAATGCCTATTAAAGGACCATTAACTATCAACAAGAAGGGGCGAAGTAAATTCATCGTGAGGGAGATTCAGACCTTTAACAGAAGTGGGAACCTAGGGCAGGAAGAAAATAGGGGTATTGCTCACAAAGGGCTCACAGTTATTGGCTGCAGATTGATACTCACAACTTGCTACCCAAAGGGGAGATGGAAAAGATTAATTTTTGGAGGATTTTAGAAGTTCGCTCATGACACCAAGCTGTGTGGTGCAGGCAACATGCTGAAGGGAAGGGATGCCATCCAGAGGGACCTGGACAGGCTTGAGAGGTGGGCCTGTGCAAACCTCATGAAGTTGAACAAGGCCAAGTGCAAGCTCCTACATCTGGGTCAGGACAATCCCAAACACAAATACAGGCTGGGCAGAGAATGGATTGAGAGCAGCCCTGAGGAGAAGGACTTGGGGGTGTTGGTGGATGAGAAACTCAACATGAGCTGGCAATGTGCACTCACAGCCCAGAAAGCCAACCGTATCCTGGGCTGCATCAAAAGAAGCATGGCCAGCAGGTGGAGGGAGGTGATTCTGCCCCTCTACTCCACTCTTCCGAGACCCCACCTGGAGTACTCTGTCCAGCTCTGGAGCCCCCAGCATAAGAAGGACATGGATCTGTTGGAGCAAGTCCAGAGGAGGGCCGCGAAGAGAATCTGGTAAGACCCTATAGCCCCTTCCAGTACCTAAAGAGGGCCTACAGGAAAGAAGAGGAGGGACTCTTTATTAGGGAGTGTAGCAACAGGACGAGGGGCAACAGTTTTAAACTGAAAGAGGGCAGATGTAGATTAGATATCAGGAAGAAATTCTTCATTGTGAGTGTGGTGAGGCACTGGAACAGGTTGCCCAGAGAAGCTGTGGTTGCCCCATCCCTGGAGGTGTTCAAGGCCAGGCTGGATGGGGCCTTGGGCAACCTGGTCTAGTGGGAGGTGTCCCTGCCCATGGCAGGGGGGTTGGGACTAGATGATCTTCAAGGTCCCTTCCAACCTAAGCCATTCTACAATGTACCAAACCAGAGCCCAGCAATGAAGTTCTTGAGCCGGCATGTAGTTGCTCATTGAAGGCTTGTAGTCTATTAGTGATAAATCTGCCAAACACCTTGTCTTGTCATATCCATGTGTACTATTAGGAATTACTCTCTCTTCATTATTATAGTTTAAAACTTCAGCAGCACCCCCAAAACTATTAAAGCATATTTCTCTTCTTTCACCAGAACAGGAACATTAACAAGATCGTCATTATCTGGAGCATAAACAGTGTATTGCATCACTTGGCATGTTAACAGAAGTTTAAGTGGGTTTGGGGTTGGTTTTTTTTTTTTGCATCACAATACTTATTAGTGGGATCAGTTATAGTGCACCTTGGAAATAGCTATTTCTATATTATTGACATAAATGCTTTCTAGGAGAAAAGCAGACAGATTTAGCAAAGAGACAAAGATATTTTCAGTTTGTAGGGAAGTTGCAGAGTTGGGGGGGAGTTCCCTTTTTCTTTTCCTTTGTCTTTTTTTTTTTTTTAAGATTATTTAAAATAAGTACTTTGTAATTCAAGAGTAGGCTGCAGCCAGAGAAAGATAAGGAAGGGGAAAAAAAAAAAAAAAAAAAAGGGAAAAAAAAAGAGGGTGGGCATAGGAAAATTTAATCCAGGTTCCTGAGAGGAAGGAGGTAGTTTAGGGACTAGAGGCAAGATAAACTATTTGGCACAAGCATGCAAAAGGCTGATAGATGCTAATGGAAGTAAAGCTGTTATTCATCAGCCCAGCTAATCAGCAGAAAGCAGAAACCACAGAGTTAGCACCGAGGGCTGCCATCTCAGGTGAGGGATGCAAGGGTGGCTATGCAAATGCTCAGCCAGCTTACGGAAGGTGACAACGAAGAGCTCTCCATTTAGAAAGCACTTCCTTGCTCAGCTTAGCAACGTGTAAGCACCGACAGAGGAGCTGCCATTAAACAGGATGGGCTGGGCTGGGGGCTTTTCTGCTGAGAGAATTACAGGTAGCTTATTCTAAACCGGCACCTTCCCCCTAGAAGTCGCTATTTGCTGCAAGCAGGTTTGGCTGAGTGATCCCGTAACAGATTGGACTGCAGATTCGCAATATATTTTACAAAGAAGTCCTGTGATCTCTTCTGAGGGGGAGACAGGGCAAGAATAATTCACTGAAATTTGCATAGTTTTAATCTGGGAGGGGGGAAGGAGGGCACAAGGCACCTCCATACAAGAAGAACCTGATTTAAACCCCAGAATGTCACAACAGATCTCAGTCATCATTTTTATTAGTGTTTCCGCTAGGAGACTTATTTACTCTGAGATGCTTGAGAAATAGATGACATCTTACAGGCCTTCTCTGCAGTGGATTTTGGTTTTCAGGTGGTCCAGCCAGCAGTTACTTCACACCTCTCCCCTCTTCTCTCCATTCTCAATGCAAACAGATACCCATCTAGTTTTGATGCCTCCTAAATCACTTTCCTTTCAGGTCACTTACGGGATACAGGATATGATTCTACACTTACATCTCTGATTTAAAAGCAGCACTCTTTAAGAAGTACTACATATTTAGCATCATTTTCATCAGCAGTATAATCCCTCCTCCTGTTCCTTACTCAAGCAATATTATTAGTTAACGTTCACCAGTACTACAGTGGCAAACTGCAAACAGAAACACATCTTGGAAAAATCAAATCAACAAAAAGTCATATAGAAAGCACGGATTGTCACAATATGTAGCTGTATGGACACACACCTAGGAAACGCCATTTCCTATGGAGGTCCACATAAATAAAGCTTTGTCAAACACTTGTGACAGGTGCTCAAGACAAGAAATAAACTACTCAACCCCCTTATAGGCTAAATAACCCTGTTCTGTTTCAGTAACACAAATCTCAATAGATAAGGTAGTTTCACGTATTAAGTCATGTTCACAGAGGCACATCCATTTTTGGGAAGATGGTATATAATAGTTTTATTAAAAACACACACATGAAAATATGCCTCAGACGGCAAGGATGAATACAAACATAGAAATGGAATTCAAGTTTTGTTTAAAAAGGTTATCTTAGAGTTTCTTCAACTTGTACAACTGCACGCTAGTCAGCTCGACTGTCTTTAGGTTACCCACAGCCAACACTGCACGCTAACCTCTGCGATACAAGAGAAAGCTTCATCCACCCCAGAGGTGACTTGCTTTGCTGACACGCTCCCTGGCAGGCTCTGTCCCCGATGTGTCCAGACGTCAAGGCTGAAGAGCAAAGCCACCTCCCCAGTGCCTGGTAACACCCTCGTGGGAAGCAATAGCGGCGAGGCCAACACAACACTTGAAAAAAGGACCATGGAGCGTACGGGTGCCACCACAGGGCAGCCTCAGGAGCACACCAGCTGCATAACCCTGCCCTGATATTCCACAGAAAAGAGCAATCGGAACTGGTCAGTTCCCTGGCAAAAGTGGGTAAGGTTCCACCCACAGCTCCAGTACATAGGTTGTAACATGGTCAGCTCTCAAAGCTGTGGTTTTATAGTTTCACAGAGCCAGAAACACTTTCCATCTCTAAATAGAGATTCAAGTCAGAATTTATTTTTAGACAAATACAGAAAGCCATTACTACTACTGACACCTAAATGAAAGAGTAGAAGTAACCCGCACTGTTTGGCCTACCACTAAGCTCCATTATGTTCAGAGATGCTGTAATTTCAATTGAAGCAATATCCTGGAATTTCTCTTTTCGTTTCTGGGTTCAGTAGTTATTGACCATGTATTTTTAATCCCAGGCTCATTTTTTGATTTCTGACTGAGGACTTTTTCACAGTGAGATAATATTAACTTAGAGGCATTTTTTACATGTTTGCTTTCAGTGAAATGTATTTTACTAGAAAGGCATAACTGTCCTTCTGGGTTTTCGTTCAATTTTTTTTTTTTTTTGGACTTACTGGATTTAGCCTTAAATGACAGAGCTCAAAACAACACGTCTACTGCTTCCCCAGGGGATGCGAGGATCCCATAGAAAACTGAGTTTAAAAAGATGAGCAGGTTTTGGTTTTGTGTGTGTTTTTGTAACTGAAACTTGCTTGTCTGTATCCATGACGTCCATTCATAGCTGCCCACTTTCAAAGCCTGAATCAAGCCTGATGCCTGAAAAGAATGATTTCGAAGAGGAACACTCTGCTGCTTTTCAGAAATCTGACGTTTACTTCCAATTTCTAAATCTCAACCCTTAATGAGTGATAATGAGTGTTGGAGAAGGCACAAGGAGAATTTTTGATGCAAGATCAGAGGCAACTCAAACTCAAGGACACTTGATAAGTCAGAATTTACCTAATAAACGAGCTGCATTTTTGATGTATTTTGATTATGTTATACTTTGCTTTAGTTTGGACTTTCATGACAGTTGAAAGCAAAGTTATCTTTATCACAGAAACATTTAAAATGAAATTGGTTTGAAAAACAACTATGTACGATATTAAATTGTAAATCATTCTAAAGTTTCCCAAGAACAAAAGGTCAGATGCATAGCTTATGTAAATCAGTGTTGCTTTTTTGATGTTAATGGAGTTGTACTAGTTTCAAGTGAGGATTTGGTCTGTAGTGCCCTAAACTTCACATTTAAAAACACTTTCTTGTAAGATTTGCCTTTCTCTAATCCAGATCTGTCATGTAAGTTCAGTGGGGAAACCACAAATATCAAAACGAGAGCAAAGAAAACAGAGCTGCGTCAAACATAAGTCCAAAAAGAAAGTTTCTATTCTAAACCTGTCTCTCCATCCTCCCTCATTTGTTCTTCCTTGATTTTCACCATTTCTAGCTATCCCACTTCTCCATCCATTCTCCAAATGGGAATGCAAGATTCAACTTTACGTTGTTTCTCCATCACAGTTTACAGGATTTTTTTTTTTAATTTACTTAACTATTTTTTTTTAAAGAAAGTTACACCTGGAGTGTAACACGTTGCGAGTTGTGCTAAGCTGTCTGGAAACTTGACGTTAGCTGGGATATAGACATTAGATACTCTTGTTAGATATAAAGTGCCACGGACATACATGCTTTAAAAGAATTTCTATGATCAAGAGAGTTGCTGAATGAAAAGCAGCTGCAGACAGGTTATGATTTGTTTCATATCTGAGCTAGTACAGGACATGTTAATTGAGGGAGAAAGTTGTTCAAAGACCTGCTGAAAAGCTGCATATCTAGAAGGTGTAATTATGCACACACAGCTTGGCCTAGCACACTTACACAGGCCTGCATGTTTCAGTAACTGTAAAGTGTGCAAGCATCTCAACACTGGCCAAATTCTAGTGGTGATGTCTCGGAGACTTTCAATGACAACAGCTAAATGAAGATTCAAAATTGTATAGCATTAAATTATGGGAAACAGAGCCAAAGGGAATAGAAGCTCATAATGGAGAAAAAAAATAAACCAAAATGCACCCAAAACAAAGCCATTGCCTGTGTTTTCTTATCAAAGATTTTGAACAAATGCATTCAATAACCTTTTAAAGCAGTCCTTTGCTGTATATTTCATTAAAAAAAAAGACTTCCCAAAGCCTAGCTTGTATCTACCCCTAATCCTAGTACAAAGGACAAAGTTCTTCAAAAGAGGAAGAGAGTGTTTCTGATGACTTTGTGTGATCCGAGTCTCACTTTTTCTAGACTCAGACCCACAGATTTTCATACTAGCAGGTATAAGGAAAGAGAGGAAGAGGACAAGGAAAGAAAAAGCAAACAGTAAGTTGTTTAAATAGACAGAATTAAGCTAAAGCGGGCTGCCCAAACCTGAACATACTGTTCTGTAAGAGGACTTGCTGGTGCTGAACAGCCAAGGATTACTTGAGAGATGGATGGCGTCCTGTTCACTGCTTCCAGTCGGAAGTTTACATTTTACAAAGACATTTATCAAGACGACTCTTATGCACAGCCTGTGGCCCACTGTTCTTTCCTGCAGATCTTCTACCTCACTACTTATTCACACTTGCATTTGTGCAGTAGAAACTCAGCTGGAACTACCTTATACTTAAATTGTTGTCAGTTCACATAATATTCCTTTTGGGACACTTCTGCACTTCAGCTGTTCCCGTCTGCGCCTGCCATTCTTCCTACAATAGCAGTGTCTAGTAATTTAGTGAGCTTAGTGATTTTTCTATTCTGCAAGTTATTAATAAAAAATATTGAACAGAACTGAATTTAGGAAAAACCCATGAAAATTGCATTCTGTTTATCTTTGAATTTGACAGATAAACACTCTCAGATTGTGCTTTTCCTAATTAGTTTTGAAGTCACCTAGACATAGGTTCCCTAATTTGCTTATGAGAATATCATGAAAGTACTCTAAACTTTAAGGCTTCTCCTTGGTTTGCAGGGTTCATTACCCAAGCATAGAAGGAAATTAGATTGATTTGGCATAATTTAATCTCAGCAACTCCACATTCACTTCTTAGTGCTTAAACTCTTCCAATATTTCTACAGAAATTGAAGGTCACTTCACTGCAAGTCCAAGACCTCTGCTCAAACACACAAAGTACCAATTCTAAAAAAAAGAAAAAAAAGAGAGAAAGCACAAAAGTACACAAGCATGAAGAATTCTTCATTTCTTCTTTCCCTTCTATTCCACTTGCTAAAGATTTTTTTTCCCATAGTTAATCATGGTGGGTTTATATCATCACCACAGCAGGATCCTCATAGTAACTATTTATATTAAAAACACCCAAATATACACTCCACACTACTCTTTCAGGACTGTTGATCGAGCCCTACACCACCTCTTTGAAGATCCTAAAAATGGACCAACCCACAACCGCACAGGACCGCCACACCACTGGATCACATTCTTCATCAAGAACACAACAGCATTGCAAATAATATCGTGTACTGTCTGAAAGTCATTACTTCCTCCCTCAAGGCAAAGAACATTACTACTCCCATAGTCCAAAGAGGATTAGACCTAAAAAAACCCCTAGCGTCATGATATTTTCCAAGGTACAATGCACTGGATGTTAAATGTCAGTCTTTACGATTCTGGCACAAGCCCCTTCCACCAAGTCTCTAATCTGAGTTTACTCAAACTTGATTAATTGTTTAAAAACACTTTTAATTTAGTGATCTATATATTTGTGCTATACACACAACACACAATTCCAGCTAAAATAGAACACTGCATGACATTTCTCTTCCTTTAAAATTTTTGAAAAATAAAGCTTTAAGATCTTAAAAATAACACAACGTACAAACTGGCTCCAAGTGAATAATTTAAGGCAAAGGGTAAATTAAAGTTTGAATAGCAGAAATAGGCTAGAAAGGGGAGGGGGGAGGAGAAGAAACAAGCATTTTATTTTCTTCATGCCTGAATAAGCAATTTGGCCATGAAACTGAAGTCATCCATCATCCATATTACCAACACCACCAGTGCTCAGGGCAGCTGTTCTTCAGGCCAACTGTTTGAGAATCTCTAAAAAAAGAGGCGGTTTATGTGGAGAAGCGACCCAAATAATTTTGATGTTAAGAGATACCCTGCTTCTAGAAGATGTCAGGATTGTAGGAGTCTGATCGTCTCCTCCCTAGCCGTACCAATTTTAGTGCTGGGAGGAGCAAACTGTGCAGCATATCTGATAATCCACTTAATACAACACTGATCTTGAGGACTGCCACTGGTGATACATAGCCATATTCTCTCCCAAAAACTAAACAGTAAGGTTTGTCTCTGTTCCTATATCGTTGTTATCGTATCGCTGTTCACATATAACTGACAGAGCACGTCTGTGTATTAAAAGCTATCATTATCACCTATGAATAAAACAGCCTTTAATAACTTCAAAGATCTGGGCTTTGAGACTACTAGGTAGCTTGTGAATTTACAGGAAAGTAAAGGTCAGGCATTTCTTACTGCAAGTGTGAAATCTATTTGTTTAAAATAACTGACAATTATCAAATACAAGAACTCTGTACATATGAAACTCCTATTGACAGGTTCCTCTGTGAAGAAAAAGAAACCCCAATTGTTATGCTCTCAGAGACTCAAACTGTTATTCAATTCAGACTTGAGGTTTTTTTTATATGCTACAAACCATCAAAGGTAATACAAATACATTTTTTAAATGTAGGGAATTTAAAAAGACTGAGCAAATGATGAATTTATATGACCGTGTTTATTAAACAAAGACAAATGAGCACTTACCGTTCAGGAAATTCCTCAATAACTATGCAGATGTTTTAGACACACGGACAGCTAAAATTTCAGTTATCTAATTCAAGATAGAAAAAAAGTACTGTTTCTTTCTTCACTTGTTTTGTACCTCCTAGCTAATAACTAAATATATTCACTTTTTTCATTATGTTCTTTGAAGATTAAAGACATGTCTGACTTTGTACTGGATCTGCCTGGACAGTTGACAGCCCATTAAACTAAAGTAGTACAAGCCATACATTTTAAGGTCCTGATTTCCAAAGCACACCAAAATGACTTACTATATATGTACAAGAGTACTCCTGAGACACTTTGAAATCATACATTTGAATTTCTTTAAGAAATAGATGGGCTTCTGCTTTTGTAGCAAACTGGTTAAGCAGCAATTAAAACATCCTTACGGTCAGGAACCTTACAGAAGAAGTGTGAGGTGCGTCCATGATTAACACTGACTATTATTGTAAAAATTAATTTAAAGTTTTCAGCTATAGTGCTCCCTTCTTTTAATCCAAGAGCACTCAGAAGCACATCCCTAGCATGAGCTAGATACTGCTGATGAACTGATTTCTGGTTTAAGTGATAATAAAAAACGCTATGAATTTGATGCACACTGCACCCTGGCTTTCCCTCCTACCGTTGTAGCCACTCTGAAGGAGGAAATATAAATATTGCACTGTTCTTTTTAGCAATTCTAAAGTTTGCTTAGTTGTGATGCTCTCTTTTTGTGAGCCTCCTGTAGCAATACATACAAAACTGCGAGCTCTATATCCTTGGATTCATTTGCAGTGTGGCCCTGCTTAGTATTTTTTTTCCTTTCCAGTTCTAGTCAAAGAACAAAAAGGAAGGTTTTAAACTTCAAAGAGATCTTTCATAAATATATTTCTGGCAGTGTTTTCCGGGAAACACAGCTGAAGCTTTGAGGTGGATGTTGGAAGGCCCCTCAAGTTGAAGACACAGATGCAATGTAAGGCACTACGATAACATGTAATACACTTTTGGTTGTGGACCTGAGAAAACTGAAACCAGTTTTGTCAAGAACACATTTTGAACCACAAAAGTAATCAGTTGAGTAGCCAAGAGGATACATCCCAATTATCTCATCCCTTTTGTAATGGGGCAAGGACACAGTTCAGTGGAGTTCCCCAGCAAACGCCCTCGGTCATTAACTCAGATCATTCTCAGACAGACTTCATTCCAGGCTGCCGGTCTGCTCCCAGTTTCCCTTAACTTTGAAGGCAAAGCATGGGATTCACATTCACACCTTCACGATGATCCTCGTCAACAGGATCAGAGGGTGCAAAACTGACAATGCACAATTATCTTACATAAGGGGAGGCTGAGGGAAATGGAGCATCCAGCATCTGTATTTGCGTTCTACCTGCTCTCAAGCAGATACCAAAACCACCGATGCACAGTTTTTCTGATGCTAAAACACCTCCCTTAAGAGTGTCACAAAATGTTTACTTCTCGAGTGCACAAAAGGACTCATACTTTAAAGAGCAGGTTTAAACTGAGAAAGCTATCCAAATATGTTGAGGTAACATCTGAGATTTCTCAGTAAGGTGTTCTACTCTTTGAACGTTTATCCCACTCCTAAAGAGAGGTCAATGAGAAGGAATAAGAGTGATTTTTCAGCATAAACAACAGCATCTAGAAACTGTGTTGTGGACCCCTGAACATAAGAAAAAAATGGAATTACCCGGTTATATTTTTCCAAACTGTAATGGTTGCTCTCCATTAGTACAGGTACATTGCAAGACTTTCTGGCTAAAACACTGAGAACATGCTGGATAGGGTATGAAACACAATGCAGTTCCAGTTTGTATTCGATTTATAATAATTTAGTTCTTTGTAAAGCCAGAGAAATTTACCTTGAGTTAGCCCCCCCGTCCCCCCAACACTATTGTTTCATTTCTGAAACAGTACTATCCAATCCATGTATTGTTGTAGGAGAGTATTATATATATCTTGCAAGACTACAATAACAAACATTCGCTAAGTCTATGTTGCATTTTTTCAGGTAAGTGGTACTCCTCAGGATTTGGACTGTGTCAAAACCTAATTCCAGGCTATATCCTCCTATGTGTCCACATTAAGCTGGCTAGAACCTGGAATTCAGAGGTCTGTATACTGAGCTGGCTAAGCTGAACGGAAGTGACTCTACTTTTTCAAAATGAACTCAATAATTACAAAAAGTTATTAGACATTGAACAAGTTCACATATTATCTGCCGTTCTATTTAGTGCTAATCCGTAATTAAACATCCCCAAGATCTAAGTCTCATATACTGTAGGGATGGATGTACGTTAAACAATGGATTCATAAATTAAGACAATATGCATATACACATAAGTGTTTTACAAGAGAAAAAGAAAACCCACCATGCAAAAGTATACATACTTTTAGGGGATATAAAAAAATAAAACCCTACCCAGACAGCCACAAAACCTGGTAAGAGGCAGCAAAATAAGTAGTATCAAATCATTATCAAATTACATATCAATTTCCATTTGATTATACTAAACATTGTTGTTGCTGTTACATTTGCATTCTAGGTCACAAAGTATCCTTGCAATTCCAGTTTGAGTTCTTTATCTTCCAGTATCTTTAGCTTTTTTTAATCAGCATAACAACCGACTGTTATTCCACTACAAATTCTATGTTTTTACGCCTGCTCCATTTTCCCTGGTGTTCAGTAACCAAGCATAAACACTGACTTCACCAAAGCATCGCATGAGGTACTCAAAAGCTCTGTTATTTTTTCAGGACTTCCATCAAGATCTTCTCCAACGCACCTTTAATTCAGGCAAGGCAACTCCCCCATAATCAGCCCGCTTTCTTTAATCCTACATATCAAGTTTAACATTTGGCAGCATTTAAACAGATTCTCAAAGAAGCTCATCTAAGAAATCCCATCTAAGATTATCATTGCACTACACCACCTCAGCTCCTTTTGCAAGTGCTCGCAGCAATTATTTCACTCTGTGAAAACACTGAATAGCACCAGGTCAGGAACAGGCCACCGCTAAAATGTACTGAAAATACCCACAGTCATGTAAGAACAGTTCCTCATTGTGACTTCTTGCACTAGAAGTCACATTTGATCAAATTCATCAAGCTCCTACAGCAGGCCCCACCTCAGCCACGCTAAGGATCTCCTTTCCTGCTCTTCGGAACAGGACAAAGTATCCCACGTAACTCAAATGAAATACCATTTCAAAGCTGAGTCGAAACACGCGTCCGCCAAACTTACCTGAAGTCTTCTGCTCAGTCACGTCCCCACACGTAGCAACAAATACTGCTTCCGCACCAATGCCACCAGCCCCTCGCATCAGTCTCGCATCGAGCCTTGGGAGCTCGAGTGGATTCCTAATCAGAACAAAATGTCTCAGAGCCTCCACCATAGATCAGCTACATTTAATTTTTCATTTTTCCTGTACCTCACTTCAGATAGAGCCCACAAAAAAAACCCCAACCAAACAAACAAAAAAAACAACACCATAAAATCCCTTCTCTCATTACCTCCTTCTTCTTTAGCAGCATTTGTTCTGCCCCTCTTTCCTCTGGCAGAAAAACCTGCCCAAACCCCCAGGTGCTTCTTATCATCATTTAGCGAACCACTACTGAAAAGCCCCACCCCCTGCAAGCAGGTGTAGGTAAACAGAAATCTAAATTGCAGTTGCAAGTGTTTTATGATAATTAAATTGCCTATGCATGGGATTGGTGGGTTTGTTTGTTTTTCTAAGTAAGATGTGTTTTGAATAAATTCATGTACCATATTACATTAGTCAACGCAGCTATTTTCAATAAAATTGTGGTTTCGTTAAAAAAAAACCCAAACCAAACAAGTAAAAAACTTCTTTGGCACTACTAATTTCCCATAAAATTAGCTGGAGGAACATGAGTTCCACTACCTACTTTTATGCCTTCACACCTTGTATCCCCTCAGCAGCAATTGTATAAGCACCAATGCCAAATTACTACAAGTCTCAAAGTCATCCCTATTAAGCCTTTTCAGAAACTTTCACAGTATTACAGACTTATACCACTCTTTGCTAACACCTCACCTTACCCCCCCCAGCCCATAGGCCCATCATTGTGCCCACCTGCAGGAAGGGGGACCATCCCCGTGGGCAATCGCTCGGCAGTCAGGCAGCTCACCTGCATCCCTCCATCCCATCTCCACAAAATAATTCCTCAGCAATCAGGAAGAAACCCCAACCTTACTAATTTTGCTGTTCATCAACAATCTCCTTCATTTATGGTCCATTTTCTGGTTAGTACAACTTGCTATTACCACATTCTAGGATTTGTTTAATTAAACAAGATTTTCTTGAATGCAAGGACACATGGCTTGGGGGTACCTGATAAAATATTCTTATGCATTCAATATACATAGAGTATTCTTACACATTCATTACATATTCTTACATGTGACAATACGTGATTTATTTTCAATCTCAGCTTTTTGTTCAGGCTTGTATTCAGCTCTTTAAAATTAACATTTTTACGACACGATTCACTTGGTATTACTTGCGGTTTGATTAAATGTATGTGTAGGTTCATATGTGATAAAAGGACAGGAAAATTTTCATCAAATAAGCATTGCTCAGATTCGTCTTAAATATTTTGGTTTCCACAGAACTGCCATGGGAAAATGTTTATTTTATTTCTTATTCCACCTCTGGTTTATTTATTGGAAGAGTCAAGGAGGGTCAATAAAATGAAAAAAACATGCTTCCATAAATGTTTTGCTAGAAAAGGATTGCTCTCATGTTATGTCTCTTTTGGGGAAGAAGTTGGGAAGGAGATGAGGGAGGCAATGAGAGAGCTCTTCAGTGGCTCTTTTAGTTTTTCTTTGACTCTAGTTTCTTTCTGCGCAAGTTTGAAGGTCTTCCACCATGAGTGGAACTGTCACCCTTTGCTTAGCTCTATTCAGAAAAGGAAGAAAACAGTAATGAAACTCGAATAATTTGAAGCAGCATTTTTAAAACAGGGTCAGACAGCTGTATGATGTGCCTGTTAAATACTACGTGATTACATCGCTATTCTTTTACAAATAAACACAAAAGGCAACTGAACAAGCGAGGAAATGGACATCAGAAAATAAAATCAGGAGTAAAAACGTGTTTTTTCATGTAATTTAATCTGAACTCTTACTCTTTGCTCTTCTTTGGAAGGGACCTTTATCAGCATTAGAAAATTCAAGGTAGCTAGGTTGTTGATAAAAGAATAAAATAAGCCTAATTTCTTAGATAAAAGAATCATAGAATGGTTTAGGTCAGAAAGGCCCTTGAAGATCATCGAGATTCCCCCTCCCTGCCATGGGCAGGGACCCCTCCCACTAGACCAGGTTGCTCACAGCCCCATCCAGCCTGGCCTTGAACACCTCCAGGGATGGGGCAGCCACAGCTTCTCTGGGCAACCTGTTCCAGTGCCTCACCACCCTCAGAGTGAAAAATTTCTTCCTAATATTTAATCTAAACCTGCCCTCTTCCAGTTTAAAGCCATTCCCCCTCAGCCTATCGCTGTATGCCCTCGTAAAAAGTCCTTCCCCAGCTCTCCTGTCGGCCCCTTTAGGTACTGGAAGGCCGCAATAAGATCGCCCCGGAGCCTTCTCTTCTCCAGGCTGACCAGCCCCACCTCTCTCAGCCTCTCCTCATAGAAGAGGTGCTCCAGCCCTCGGATCATCCTCGTGGGCCTCCTCTGGACACGCTCCAGCAGATCCATGTCCTTCTTATGTTGGGGACTCCAGAGCTGGATGCAGTACTCCAGGTGGGGTCTCACAAGAGTGGAGTAGAGGGGCAGAATCACCTCCCTTGACCTTCTGGCCACACTTCTGATGCAGCCCAGGATACGGTTGGCCTTCTGGGCTATTACAGAAGTTATGCCACAAGACACGAGTAGTCTATTCCACTACAAAACACATCTTTTTATAGTATTTTTTTAATGCACTAATTTGGAATTAAATATTTAATCCTCAACAGCTACTAAAGTATCTTTTAGGTAATATTGGACCCTACCTTTTTCAAATATTAGGTTCCTTTTCAGTGCCATCTCTAAACACTTCCCATAAGTAGGCCCAGTGATAAGCAGTAGGACAATGATAAATTCATATCACTTTAGCAAATAAGCGGAGAAGAAATATTTGGCTGGGGAATTCCTGAATCCCATCTATTGCTCTTTTACTCTGACACTAAACGGGGGTTCATGAAATTCTCTAGTTACTTAATGTCCAGTTCTATACTTTAAATATGTTATTTCTTATCAGACTGAGTCCTCATGCTCGAATTTGCTCTGAAGAAGCAGAAATTGCATTTAGAAAACAGGATTTGCTTTCCTTTCTTTCTGTTCTTGGCACTTGCTATCTTCATTCAACGTGTAACATCATTTTGACACAATGCGGTGGGTAATACCGTAAAATCGAATCCAATAAAAGCTATCCAGCATACACATACATGAGGGAAAAAGTCTATCGTTACAAAAACACTTTTCAGTTCTCATTGGTTGCAGTTTAAATCCAAACTATTCACCCAACTTCAGTACTCCCTCCCAGATCTCAGCTCCAGAGGTGGCTCCTTACTTCCGAGCATCACGCAAGCACATCATTTTCTTGCTTACCATGTTCAAGAAGCATTTTAACATAAAATCCACTACTTTGGCTGAAGAAGGAGGTTTCTATTTTACCAGTAAGAATCTCTGTGTCAATGTAGTACACCAGGGAGGTTTCTGTGGACAAAATGCCCCACCAGAGCAGCGCACATCTTCTGACAAAGCCAGATTGCTTTACAGAAGGCACCCAAGACAGGAACAATTTGTTATTTTAAAAAGCTGTATAATTTCTAAGGAAAATAGACAGAAAAATGGAGGATACCTTCCCATGCCTCCTTCCATCAGAGCCTGAAGAGATTTTTTTATTTATTTATTTTTACTTGGACTGGACGATATCTGGATAAATTTTCTTATTATTTTTTTTAAATAGCTGAAAAGAGATGATTTATATTATCACCTCTATTTTGTTAGCTCTGTCCTTTTGTATAATTTACCAGAAGTTAACAGTCACTCAACTACTAAAATTATTTCAGAAAACTGTTGTGATAACATGCAAAACCTCCTTCCCCGTGCTAATGTCCATTTATTGATTGCATTAAGTGTCAGTGTCTAAATGTATAAAAAAAAGAGTATCACTTTAGGCAGAAAAAAAATAAGTTTTCCCCCCTTTTTTCTGAATTTTGGCAGTTATTCGGGAGGGGGGGATAGAACAGGTTTATGCATGGAGGGATTTACATAATTTGATAAAAATTCAGAAATTGTATCAGCTCGCTATAATCTTCACCCTTCAATGAACAAAGTAGTAAAGTGTAATTCAGCTGAAGAGGTGGGATGAGATGGTTTTACTGGCACAGGAGTGAAACTGTAGCATAGTTCCAGGGACAAACAATTAGGAGGTGACAATTTGCAAAGAAAACGAATCACAGCTTTGTGTGTTGGAAAACCCTGTAATTAAATCAAATACTGTCTCTGATGTTTTTGTACTGCAGGAAGAAGTTTCCAGTGCCCAGCCAGAAGCGCGGTAACAAATTTATCACATAATGAATTTTGTTATGCGGTGAGGAATAGAGGAAAATGAACAGTGATTGAGCACCAACCTAATGCAGTATATTTGTCACTCTGCGTGAATTAAAAAGCTAGAGGGACGCTGTATAGTATTTGCTGTCTGTGTTTTGATTCATGGTGTTGTTGGCTGTCTTAGAACTATTAATGATAATGTCTGGTAAACTTTTGAATTTGGAAGAGCTAGTTAGGGTATTTTCAACTGGGAGCATCTCTAAAGTAAATTTTTGGAAGGTTCAGTATGTTCAGCATAACCTTGGGCCACCAAAACTGAATACTCCGATCAGCATCACATAACAGCAACAATCTTAACGTTATTTATGTATACAGCTAGATTTTTATTTTCATAGCTACAGTCAGTGCCTGCAATGTCACTGGTGATAATGTATTACCATTTTTTATCTATGGAAATGGGAGGAAAATCACAGAGACTTAATAGGAAATATTATGGTAATCCCCATATATCAGTTAAGATAACTGTATTTCAGCAGGGCATAAATTGCCACGGGCTTCTTCTGTATTCAGACAACTCTGAGACTTAAAAGCAAATGCAGATATGTGGTTCCCCTCTTCCTGGAGTTCATCAACACAGTCTAATTGTTGATTCAACCAGTGAAGGGGAAGAAGACATATGTGGGTCATAGGGAGTTCAGAATGACTGAAAGACACCACTGCCAAGTATCATAAGTAATATTGCCCAAATTGTGCGATAATGGGGGCTGTTAGGTATTACTCTATTGGTCATGCAGAAAAATCTAAGGGGAAAAAGCTAATTGAGGATTATAATCACATGTGGACAAAGATTTGGTGGGGGTGGTTGTCTTTGCTATTCACTTAATTAAAATAAGAAGTGAAAAATCTATCTACGCCCTGAGGCATGATTTCATATCAATAATAAAATATCCACTTCTTATACCACCTTAGCAATATACATACATATGAAATGTGTTATGATATGTATATTCACGGCTCCTACCATGATGATAACAGGGTTGGAAATACTTTATTTTAACGGGCAAGAATGGCAGAGGGGGAAGGCTGGAAGTCAAAGTTCCCGAAGATCGCTTTCCTATATAGAAGAGGGGGAGCCTGACATTGCCACGTTGCACCACTGGAGCCCTGCAGCCCCGACTGCGGGTTAAGGCCACGCTGGGTTACGCACCGTGCAAATTTCTGAACAAAAAAACACTTGCTGCCCCCAACACATTTATCCACTGAATACAACTCAAAGGAAACTACGCCAGCCTGGAAAAAGATGGCAAAAGCCCAAGGAAGCAACAGCTGATGTGTAGCCCAAAATGCCCAGCAGCTGCTTTGAGGCCAAAGTAGGGGAAGCCGGGACGGGAGGGCGGCAGTGGCTGGAGGGTCCCCATGCCATGGGTGCACGGGTCCCAGCACCGTATGAGAGAGGAGCGTTGGGTGCGAGGGCAGCCAGGAAGCCTTATCAGGCTGCCATCATTTTTTTCCTGGTAATTTTATGCCTCTCGTGCATTTTCCCCATCTTCATGACAAACCCTCTTATTTTGTACGCACCCATCTGAAGGAAGGAGCTGATCATCCCCGTGCTGGGACTCAGCAGAGCAAAGCGCACGTGGGATGGGGCAGGAGATGGGGGTTGCCATGGAAACCCATCATCGCTCTGCTTCTAGTCTCTGTCTAAGCTTTGATACCAGATTGAAGCAGCCTGGTCTAACTTTTATCAACAGGCAACAACTGTGAGTGTTCACCCATGGTATTCTCACTCTTTACCCTTTTGAATCTTTGCTTTGCTTTTCTAGAAACTGTGAAAACTTTCACTTCTAAAGGAAAAATAAAGTAATATAAAAAAATCCAATTTTAAGTTTAAATCCTTGTAAGACCGGAGCCTGTATGAAAGCAAACTGTAGGATTTTTTTTGTTGTTTGGGGTTTTTTTTGCAAAGTAGCAAGCTGATATGCAAGAGAGTTAAAAAGACTTCAGGGTATTTTGTTTATCAGCCATTGCTTGCTTCATTTGATAATACAGTCTAACCAGCGAAACACATAAAGAAAGAATCAGAGGTCTCAGAGTTGTTCCACACTAATCTCCCTTTTGTTAATGTTTCAGAATACGGTTTAGGTCGTATGAGGCCCCTGTTGAAAGCCAGCTTAGATTGCTCACAGAATAAAAAATGATAGGAGAGGAAGAGGGGTCAAAGCCTATTGTGAAAGCCATCACAAAATACGCAGTTTTCATAGAATTAACATAAGAAACATGTCCTTAAAATACAAATGACATTTCACATCTGTACATATTAACGTATGTAACCATATTAGACTAGATATGACATGTATTATATATGTATACATCTAGAAAAATAGTAAACTTTTTAAAAAGACAAAATGTTTTGATTACCTGTTTGAAATTAATTTATAACCAACTTCCTTGAAGTGCAGGGGGTTTTTGCATTTGCTTCTGTGAGTTCTCTCCTGAGTATCTTTCGCTTTCTTCTCGCTGCTTGGCTTTTGTTCTTTCACCTTGCCTTTTTGGTGGGCTTGAAAAGAGCCATTTGTTTAGCATGGTTCATATTTCAAGTACTGTCAAGCATGAGTGAATAACACTTGGCTGATTTCACAGGTTTCAGTTTTACAGCCGTAATGTTTAAGTCATTTGTTGTCTCCATATGTTTGTGCCCAAATAGCAATCTAAGATGTCTTACACACAGCACACGTTTGCTGGACTGCGCAGAAAAGAGATGACGGCAGTAGTAGCAAACTGAATTACACAGAGAAGGAAAAGTAATAGTTTATTCCAAAATTTTTGCCTTAACAATTTAGTTAGACATCATCAACAAATTACACGTGGTGCTGAATTTGCTTGTTTCTTCTTCCAGGAAATCACTGTAACACCGGAGATAGTAACACAGGCAAAAGGAGAACTGGTCTGACTGGCTTCTTTGCGAAGCAAACACAATAGAGCTGATGTTCAGGGCCCTGTTCATGCTGAAGTTTGTGCATCATCTAAGAGGTGACAGTGAGATTCAGGTAAGAACATACAATACATTGTAACATCATTCATAAAAGTTAAAACAAAAAAAAAAATTATATACCAGCCTTAACGTGCAGGGTCTGCGTGAAGCCAGCGGTAACACACGCTTTAAGGCAGCTGCATGTATTTTTATGTGTCACTTCCCTTTAATCCATTCTCAAGAAGTATACCACTCTGATGCAGAAGGGTATACTTCCTTTTCTAGAAGTGCCGCTAAGCGAACAAGTCACCTCTCCAGTTAGGACTGCTCCAGATGCAGCGTGGCCTGACAGCTCTGTCCGGATAACAGTATTTCAGAGTTTTCTGCAAAGGCTGTAGCGACTGTCCGTGCACGGGAAATGCTGCCACCGCTGATGCTTCGCTGCTGGTGGTCCCCACACCCTATTCCACCAGCAACTGTGTCCTGGTAGTCGGCAAAGTACTTGCAGCTGGTAGGAGAAGAGCTGGTGGCACAAGTGGCACCCGCTCTTTGCCTGATTTCCAGCTGAGGAGCAGAACAGATGGCTGGGAAGGGAGACAGAGTGAAGAGCAAACATCCACAGAGTAATGAACAATCTCCTCGGACTAAATGTGCACATTTATCCAGCAGATCGAGATTCCAGCTTCATATTGGTCTTCTAGATACAACTGCAATAATAAACAAAATTTAAAAATAGAGGAAACACCATTCACAACAAATCAGAAAAAAATAAAATCAACCATTTCCTTTCTATTTCCATGTAAGCAATGGTTTTAATTACAAGAGGCTTATTCCGTGATTGAAAATGGGTGGGAGAATGCAAGAGACCGTGGTTCACATGACTATGAATAGGAAGAGAAGTGCCGCCTCCTGCTAAGTTTACCATCCCACGCCTTCCACTGTGCAAGGAATACACAACAGATGACTAGAGTACCACTCCACAGGTTTTCCTTTCAAAGGGCTATTCCCCTTTGTGATCTGACCCCCACCTAAATTACCCTAATTTAGCTGCAGCTATCACTTTCTTCTGCATATCATGTTTCTCCGAGCTTTAAGCTGGAGAGTGTGATTTTCCACATTTGTATCACAACCCCCAGTTCCCCACTGCCTCCACTCAGCAGATTTGCTCGTGAACCATAAATTTTCCAAATTCTTCCATCAGGTATTATTTTACAGAGTCCACAAAATATTTACTTTCTCTGTTCCTTTTTTCATAACGAGCTTTGTTCTATGAAAAAAACGAAGTTGCACTGACCTGCACGAGTAGACTGTGGCAGTTTCTCTTTCCACCTGTAGAGCTGCGCAGGTCTCGCACTGTCGTCCTTTCGGCTATGTGGGAGCTGAAGAGCATCAGCGTTACAGTGTGCAGATGCTACTCTGGCTTGAAAAGAGGTACAGCTGCATTTAGACAGTACTGCACCTATGCTAAGCTATCTTTCATAAACTAGAAACACAATATTCTTGCGGGAACTTCACTCCACCGTATGCTGTCAGGTCTCAAGGATATTTGTTGAACTCGGCATCGCTGTTACTACTGATTCTTCTTGGAGTCAGTTGAATGTATACAGTCTTTAATTACTATAAATGGGGTAAGGAGTGTCTGTCAGCGAGCCTGTATAGATGTGATCTCAGGGTTGTTTGAATATTTGCTATTAGCAGGTCAAAAAGGGGTATCAATATACTGAAGGTGGAGAAAATAACGCCTCAGTCCCACATTCTGAGCTGGAAAAGTCACCCGTGCAATATTCAGCGTCCTTTCCTGGAGAATTTTGGAAAAAAATAGGTCTGTTCTGCAGACAGGGAATCGAAAGAGAGAGATCAGAAACAATTTCTCCTTCTTTGTGGGAAACATCACCGCAGCAATGGTCGTAGCCCTTGGGGTTGGCACTGGGGTCATTCTGGGGTCTTTACCAGCATTCACTTGTGAACATGGTCTCCCCTTTTTTTAACACCCCCCCAGTATTGGATAGGGGGAAAATGGAGAAGGGTAAAGGCAAACCACATATTTGACCCGGCATGCTTGCTTCTGGAGAGATTTCTCTTTGTAAAAAGAATTTGCAGCAGCAATGCATTTGGCACCAGTTGGCTGCAACAGCAGTACAGGAGTGTAAGCACGGTCCGTGCTTTCTAGTTACACAATTCCATTACACGTCCAGTCTCCAGCCTTTCCTCTAATGTTAGCATAAACATGACTTTTCAAGCTTATTAGATAAAACATCAAACTGCACCGAGATTTAAAAAGTTTCATTTTTTTCTTTTTTTTTTTCCCCTTCCGTAGGGCACGCAGGGAAAAAAAAAAGCACACAAACCTGAGATTTTAATCTCCAAGTGGTTATCCTGATAACTAATAAATCTAACCTTTCCAAGCAGACGTATGAAGTTAAGGGGACTAATTGATCATGTTGGCACAAAGGTGTTGTTCATTCTGCAAAGGCCAAGTTAATCCACATTGATGTGATTCAAATTAACCTTAATCAGCTACTAGGCTGACTGTGATTTCATTACTGGATATGCTACAATTAGACATCTCCTGTCTTTAAATGCCCCTCAGCTTTATTGCAGTGATTTTTTTTTTTTAATAATAAACACCCATTTACACATCAGATGCTATTAGCGTAATTGGCTTTAAGATTGACTTTTTTTTGTGTAGTCACTTTTTGGTTCTGTTTATTCTGAAAAGGTCAAGTAATACAGATTGATGTGATCTAAATTAACCTCAAACAGTTACTTCTCTTCTCAGAATGATATGCTGTCATGGTGGGGAAGGATCAGACAGTTGCCTTCTCTTTTCCTTTTTTTTTTTTCCCTCCAGATGCATAAATCATATGTAGTTCATTCCTGGAGGCAAGTGCAAAACACTTACAACCCTATAAATTACCTTCATAACAGAATTCAAAACCAGTTGACTATACATCAGAAAACTTTATTTTTTCCCCCACTGAAGCGCTGCAGGTACGCCACGCGCTGTACAAAAGATACACTTTTCAAAAACAAGTTCTACTTTGCAACTAAAACCTGAAGAAAAGCCCACTTTTGCAGTTTTCTTCCCTTGGGTTTCTTACCTCAAGTAGACAGTGCGAACACAATTTTCAACTGCAAATTCATGGGCGGCATGCTTGATCGTGGCACTGAACAAGTGAAGCAGGTACCCTCATTTTATTTGCCTTCTGAAGGAAAACAAGTGTGATTTCCTTACCTCTCTTCTCCGTAAATTACCTCAAGCTACGAGTAATGCCTCTTAACACTGCCCTGATGAAATGGAAAGGTACGATGAGTGAAAGACTTGAGGGGGGCCGTAAGAAAGACGAGACAAAAATGAGAACTTTTCTTCCGAAGGAGGGAATTAGATGGGGAAAGCAAGGGCAGCAATAACAACTTAAAACCAGCTCTTTCCCCTGTCCGCCACATACGCTCTCTAAAGAAATCTAACTTCCTCAAAGGCCGGAGGCAATGAGAAGACACCTCAAAACCCCCTGTCCGTGCCGCGGGAAGGATGCTCTCCCCTTACGGAGGTGTAACTCTGGGCACCCCAGGCCCGCCCGCTCCCCTGGGCTCCTTCCGAGCCCGGTGGTGGGAAACGGCCCCGGGAAGGGCTCGGGGTGCAACCCTGGTGAAGGCAAGGAGGGACAGCCAGCCAGGCACATTGTCCTCTTGTCCCAGGTACCAGCGTGTCTCCCCACAGCTCTGCACTCAGGCAACCTAATCTGGACACAGATACATGGAAATACAACTTGACATAGGGAATAGCCACAACTGTCCCATAATTTATTGATCGGAATAAATGTTTAATTTTGCATTTAGTTGAAGGCTGCGCTGTAATCAATAATTAATTTGCCAGTTGTGGTTATTTTACATGTCCAGTCACCTTTCTACATGCAAAATAACCAGAACAAGAATATAATTTTTTAATTCAACCCTGAACCTGAAGAATGGAGTGCAGTGTGCTAACTTTAGCAGTATTTGTATGACTTCAGAACTATTTTCTCCTCTAATGACGTCTCCTCATGTATCAGACCTCCCTCTTGTTTTATTCTGTTCTGTTGAAATCCTCAAATTTGAAACTCGGTTCTGAACAGTAGGCAAGGAGAGAGCTCGATGCCAGAGCCAAATAAAAGGACTATTTTTTCATCCTGCCGAATCCTCTAAAACACACCAGAATGACTGCAAAGAGAAACAGTTACACAGACAGAAGAGCAAGTGGTTCTGGTTGTAAAGACATCACCTTAAAAAGTAAAAAATTCTTATTGGAACTCTACCACTGTGGAAGATCCAGATTCTCTCTCTGAATAATGCAACACCTTAAATAAAGAATTGAAAGGAGCTGCAGTTACTCTGGGAGATTTCCCTAAATCTTCCAGCTTTGGGGGCTGGAAAAGGAGAGCAGAGGCAGCTGTATCTTTGTAGCAGTCACACAGCGTTAGGGTTGCTCCCTTAATAAACCCTGAAGGAAAAAAATACGACAAAGCACCTAATAATTCTTTGGAAAGTTTCAGGGTAACTAGAGCTGAGCATTATTTAGGATGCATTCGATCCTTAAATTTTGATACACAGTGAGGCTCTCCCTTTTCTGCCGCCTATTTGCCATGGTATTTCTTCAAGTGTGCAAAATCTGTAGGGTTTTATTGATTTTCTTCTCCTTGTTGCTCAGTGTGAAATAGAAAGGGGGTGAGACAGGTAATTGGTGAACTCATCCACTCTACACCTAGGGACAAACCTATTTTTCTTGGGACATCGGTTATTTTGAAGCTCACCATATAAGCACTATTACAGACATCATAAAGCTGCCTACCCCCAAAGTTGTTGATTGCTTTAGTGACCAAATGCATACGATAAACTTTACTTAAAATTGACATAATACTTGTAACATAAACACTGAGACTAATTATGAAAACAATCATAGTCAAAGCCAATTGTACCGTGGGTTATCAAGTACAATCACAACTGCTATTTATAGTGACAGAAATAATATCATGAGTATATACGGAAAGACTATATACAGATGGTGAAAAAGATTATGCTTGGCATAACTCAGAGAGACAAATTAAAATGAATGTCTGTAAACAAAGCGGAGTAAGTAGTATTACATCACTAAAAATGAGACTGACCTGCTCTTTCACTTAATGCCAAATTACATCTGACATGACTATGAAAAAATTGAAGTAGCTTTACTTATATATGCGTAAGTGGGTGTGGATGTCTGTATGTAACTGTAATACAACTGCCACATTTATCAGTTTGGATGAAAATAGTATAGAACAGGACTGGGCTCTTGGCATGTACGCTTTTGGGCCTTCCAGAAAATATGAAATATTAGCACTCATACAGAGTAAATTGCTTCAAAGTGGTTTTAATAAAGTTTAGTATGTGTCTGGCAAAAACTGAACCACCTTCTTTGCTACACGTGAATAACCAGAAATATGCAGACCCACACCAAATAGATAGATGGTTTCACATTCATTAGGGTGTTATCAAGTCTGATTTTTGCATTTAAGAATTTTATTATGCCTACTTATGTTCTCCCGTGTTATGAACTGAGATTAATTTAACACCATCACTTTATAAGCAACAAGATGTGTACAGTCAGTTATCATGCTAATGCTCACTTCTTCTGTCTGTCATCCTAGATTGTCATTTACAGACGTTTACTTTTACAAGAGCATAAAACGATCCCAAAGTAGTTTGTGACTGCAAAGCGATACAATCTACCGTGACGCTCATTACTCTGGTTCCCTAAATAAGTTACAGTAAAACTTAAATGAGCGTGTTAACGATTATTGTCAGTGGTTTGCTATTGTTATTTTTTTGGTTTATGACCACGTATCTATATTTATCAAAATCAGCTCTAAATACTCTACAGTATTCTCTCCTAGCTGTCCTCTGACAGCTTTTTCACCCTACCATCTTGCCCAGCAGCATTTCAAAAAAGCTGAGTACAAGGAAGGTTTTAGTTTCACTTTAAAATACCCAATTTAGCGTGTTAGGTGAAAGAAAACCTTGAAGGCAGCCAAGCTACCTTGAAAACACAACAGCTATGCTGGAGACAAAACCTCGTGCTTTTCTTTGAAGACAAGCTACCTGCTAAGCGCTCTTGACCACGGGTGTTCAAAACTCAGCAGAAACCATGGTTTATCTCCCTTCCTGGTCGTTTTGTACTCAACAAGCTCCTGGGATGCTTTTGAATAATGTTTCATATTTAAACCTAAATTAGAGACAGAGATCAGCCTTTGTGAAGACTCTGAGCTAGATTTTCAAAACAACAAATTGACAAAAATTCATCTTCTGTTCACGCATCAAAATCACTGGCAGATTTTGCAAAAACCTCTTCTAAAAACCTGTCCTGTGAGACTTTGCCCATTATTCTGAGGTGCACAGGAGAAAAGGAAGGTGATTTCCCATTATTTTTGGCTAAAAGAAATCTATTTCTCCTCTGGCTTACTGCCATCCCCCTTTAGACGTTCACGGTGGAAGAAGTCTTAGATTTTTGTACTGTTGTAAACATTTAAATAAGAAGAGCCTAATGACTACTTCTTGATTCCTCTTGTAACTAAAGGAACACCAGAACATTTTCAACTCTTGCTATTAAATGACCGTAACAAGTGTCATCAATCAGGATGAAGGCTGTGACCACTTAGGAAACTACAAAATTTTTTATTAACAGTGCGTACAACATTTGGTAGGATACTTCTTATCCCATCAACTACTCTAACATGGCTGTTTTTCAGTATCCCTGGAGTAACGCAAAAAGAACATTTTCAGGACTACAGTGAAAAAAAAAAAATAAAGCGTTCAGTAAAGAATGTTTAAAGAAAAAAATTCCTTCACGCACAAACACTATATGTTATGTGAAAAAGAAGCCAGAACTACTTTTACGATCTAAGTTTGGAAAAATTGGATCCACAGATATGGTAAGTGAATGACGTTGTGTGAATGGCATATATTCCGTGTAATAAAAATGTCGCCATCTGCTATAAGAATGGGTAAGAGTCATTATCATAAAAAAGTAAGTATTTTTGAACCAACGGTGCCAGAGAAAGTAACAGACAAATGTCATGAAGAAAATGGCAAAAGATCTATTTGATTTCCTCATGTTATTATCTAACAGTCCTGAGAAAACTGGGGACATTCCAGAGGTTGAGAGAGTTATCAACCTTTGAATGTTTTGAAAGAATTCAAACAATACATAAAAACGACAGACTAGTCAGTCTAATCTTTGTTCACAGGTAAAAATCATTATGGATTAGAGATTACAAACGCAAGTACTGCCCATCAGCTTGCGTTCAAAGAAAGTAGATGGTGTCGTTCTTTTGTCTTTGGTGGGATTATGGACCTGAGCAGTAAACTGGTATAGTATACTGGGATTTTTCCAAGGCATTTGATTTAGTGTTTACAAAGCGGTTTACAGAACAGGTTAGCACCAAATGAAATTAATAATAATTGAGGATTTAACTGGAAATTCATAAAATACATTAAAAGGATCAACTGATGTAACCACCAACATGGCTACAAGTATCTGAGGTTGTCTTTAGTGACATCTTTACTGAATGAACTCAGCCAACCTTGGTTTCTGTCGTGATCTTTAGGATATAAAATCCTTCTTATTAAAGCCTGAGAAAAACCTTGACAAAGTATAGGCCTTAGAGAGCCTTAAGAGAAATAACGGTTCCTTATGATCCTAACTTTTATGAAATTTAGAAAAAAAATAGTTTGTCTAAATAAAGTCTCTGAATTTGACATTTGGAAATATATTTTTTTCTTTGGTTTTTTTTTTTTTTTGCCAAAAAACATTAGACATCTGCCACTGCTTCCCTGGTATTGGAAAGGTCATTATACCATAGGCAGCAGGAACTGACAGAGAACTCCAGAAATCTTTGGCACTCACTAATTTGAATCTGAAAAAATAACTAAGAACCTGCCAAACACACTCTTTTCAGAGTAACAGTCTGGAAATATGAGAAAACCATAGCCTCAAAAAGGGATTATCTGAAATAGGCAGGTTTCTTTATTGGTTTTTTAGTGAAGAAATTTCAAACTTCTAAAATTCATGATCATAACTTCATGAAGGCTGACTGAACTGGTCTTATTCAGTCAACCGTCAGTCATTAGTAATGGCAAGAAGGCTTATTATACATTTTATTCACCCCTAAGACAAGCTAAATCCAACAATGTCACTTTTAACCTTATGAAAGGCAATGAAACAGTTTAAAGCCTCACACCCTATAAGTCATACAAGATATAAACTCTCAGAAGGGTCTCGACGGCATTTGTCTTCCCTATCTCATGTCCTTGGGCACAATGTCCAATTGTAAATAGAAGCCTATTTCAAGATTTAGATCATGATTTTTTTAAATACACAAAATAAATGTGTTACACATGTTATATCTGCCTATATGTATTTGCATATATATACATAAATTGAAATAGAAGAGAGTTCTAATAGAAAGATTACAGCCAACATGTTCCACTGTAGGCACTCTTGATTTCCTGTAATCAATATATCATTGTATAGCCAGATTCTGTTTTTTAAGTATTTGATGATAAATTTGCTTAAATTTATGTGCAGATTTTCAGTTTCGAAAAATTTCCAGAACAGATCTCTATGTGTCTAGAGACGGCTGTTAAAATGTTATTTTAACCTTTCAGTAAAATTGTCTGAAGATGCAGCTCAAATTGCAAGTCTGACCGCTATTAACTTGTCCATTTACTTAATAAGAAACCCTCATATACTTAGAAGACCAGTGTCACTTGGTTCAGATCAGATGTACATCAAATATACAATAGTTCTCTAGCTATGTCCTCGACAAACCTTCCTTTCTAGCAGAAGACTCCCTTTCTCCCTTCACTTCCTCATAATTTTGGATGCACTTGCTTAAATTCCATCTACTCCCATCTAAATTTGTTTAATTAGCCAAAGCCTTTATTAACTCTGGTCCTTAATCCTTACCAATTTCAGAACATATTGTCTCTTCTCTGGCTATCACAACTATTTTATGTGCCAAAGAGATTGAAATTAAATATACATTCTGCCAAGGCATAAATATTCTTCTTTACTTATAGATAAATCAATACGTTTAATAATTCAAAGATTTTAACCAATATTTTCATCTAATTAAATAAGCACTGGTTATATTTTATTGGTTGATACTAAGTTTCACTAGCACTGTCTTATTTTAACTACCCCTTGGAGAGATGATTCGTTAAATTTGTTGCTGTATTGTTATTTCTATGTGCCTGCATTTGTTTATTAACAGTAGATCTAAATAAGCCCAGTAGGATAGGGATTGGGGAAAAAGGAATGAGATGGAGTGGGCAAAGTAGTATCTCTTTTCTTAAAAATTTTCTATGTACCCTTACATTTTTCTTAAAATGTTACTTTAAAAAAAAAAAAAACAACAAAAAAACCCCAAAACTTTAAGCTTTTTTTTTTTTAGTGTTACAACAAAAACATTAAGCATTTTCACTTCATTCAGTAGAAGTTTAGGTTGAATACTTGACACAAATAAAAGCCATACAATATGGCCTTCAATGATTTAGCAATGAATGCAATTGTGAGTCGGGATGAACGAAGTATGAGTTGCAGCGATTCTGCAGAAAATCTGCCCTGTAAGGCAGTGTACAATTAAGAATTAAGGCAGTATTTCTTCTTACTCTCTTTTATTTTAGGAGATTGTCCAAAAAGCTAACAGGTCCCCCATATATCAACACTCTTTTACGGATTCTTCCTCTCCCATTTTCTACAGACTGTTCCATGCTTTTTCACAATAATAAGCATAGGAGTGTCACTACTGAGGAACACTCACCTGATGGGAAAAAGCATACCCTGACAGATGCCGTTTCTTCCTGGCCTCTTTCTGCATCAAATAGTGGTATCTCTAGAATTGTTCGGAAGTTTTATTAAGGGGGTTGCTGGGGGCTGAAAACCGTACCAAAGAATTATCCCTCTGCAATCGTCCTGTTTTCGGTCCCTTCTGTAATTCAGCTCCTGGATGCTGTTGGAGCGCAGGTACGGGGTTAGACGGCTCCCTGGGCCCACCCGGGATGGGACGTTTGTTTTCGTGGGCTTAGTGCCTTGGTGCAGAATAGGAGCTTGAACAAACGCAAGTCACAGATAGCCCTGTGTAAAAAACCTCTCTTTTGCTCAAAATGAGAGCACAAACCCAAAAGACAAGTGAGCCCTGACTACAGAATCTCTTCACGAGGCAAGTTCCCAAACAAGAATGAAAATTAATCAAAGTTCTGCTGGCACCTAATAACACTGCAGTCATTGAGAATGATTTTTATTGTCCCTAATGAGCATTTTACAGATACTCATATTTGAGCAGTGCCTGAATCTTTCAAAATAAGAACCAGTGTTTTCCCTGGAGAAGCAGCATGTTGCTGAATGCAATCTGTCAGCACGTCAGGGCCGCTCAGACTCCTACACTGTAGTAACAGATGATCAAATCCTCTTCCATGTTTCATGAATTGAAGGTGTAAATCAGTTTAGCCATTAAATAAGTCAACATTCCTCTTATCTATCAGTTACTTTGATTTTATAGATAAAGGTATAACTTCTATTGCACGTAATTAAAAAGGAATAATTTATTTCACAATGTAGTTTCTATCACAGTCTGCTTCAAGCCTAAAATGAGGGCAACCACTAACTGTAATTTTTGCTTTTCTACCCTATTCTCTGAAAAGAGGAATGTGATTTCACTTTGATTTTTCATTTCCATAACAAGAATTGTGAAGTATTTCATACATTTAAATATAGCTAGTCCTGAAAAAATAATAGTCTAGGAACCTGGCCCTCTCCCTCTACTACCACGGAAATACTAAATTGCAGATAGCCTCCCTTGTCTGTTTTAATGGTGAAGAACCAAAAGATGCTCACTTGGAGCTCCTTCAAAATACTATTCATTTATTGAAAAAAACATTTCCACTGGATGACAAAGATTAAAAAGAGAATTGAATACGCTTCATCCTAGCAACACTAATACTAATCTCCTAATCGTCATCTTTTTCTCACTTTAAATCTGTTTCCCTTTCTATAAACCATTCGTTGTCTGATCATCGTTCTTGTCTTTGAGCAGCGTTTCAAATTACATAAATATAGCACGCTATTTATCCATAACATTTCTGTGAATTTCTTTTGCTAGTCAATCATTAAACAGAAGTTTAGGGTAGAGCTTTGTCTTCACCAGTACACCCTCGCTCAACGTTCCCAGGCGATTCTAGATAAGAATCCTGCAGACATATATTTTAAGATACTCAGATGTGAGCATGTGTTTCATTTATGCCCTGTAATAACTCTTGCTGCCTTTAAAAAAGTTTAACAGGAAAAAAATGCGATATACCTGTATGATAAAACAGCGTTATATCCGTGTAATGCAGTATATTTTAAAGCACCAGGTTTTGTACCTGCATTTATTGAATCTTCTGTTTATGATTCTGGGCAGACACTGCAGACAGCAATGCAGCTCCTGCTGCTCTTCGCTGTGGAATTAAGGTACTGAGCTTTGTGCTACTCTTTGACTGGCCTAATCACCATCCCATAGTATACATCACCATTTTACCCTCTTTAAAAATGTCCCGACAAACACGTTGACACCTAATTTACTACATGTTATTATTTGAATTGAAGAAGTGTATAGGAAAGACAGTTCATCCCGTAAGTGTTAAGCCAGTTGTCAGGGCACTGGAAGGATGCGCGAGCACCCGCCGAGCTGAGCCAGCGTGGACGGAGGACCAGCAGCTTCTACCCCAGTACAGTGCTGCGTATGGGCAGCTTCCACACAATCAATTAGATATCCACGGAGAGAAAGAGTTCAATTGATAAACTAGCAGCTTTTTCCTCCTTACGTTTTTAATCTCTGCCTACATCTCTTAAGTATAGTGTGTGATGGGGGAGTTATCCACGTGCTTCATACAAGCAAGGCTTCTTAGCCAAAAGAGTAAAAAACAACGGGACACAAGAAAGGAAGACGCCTGATACACGACAGTATACCCTTTTGCATTTTTAGAAGCCTCAAGGTACAAATAAAACTAGCCTCCTCTTGAAAGCATAAATGTGGAAAAGCAGGCTACAACTTTCTCAGATCTCACGGCGTGTATCCCGCCTGATAAATGATCACCAGGAAGGATAGTCTAGGATTTGGGAAGTCTCTATAGCGTGGAGAGCTGCCCTTGGGGTATTTTCATTTTGAGAGGGAAGTGTTTCCAAAAAAATTATTAGATCTTGATCTCAGCTGATCAATACATGCTTTTCCTCCTGCCAGAAAATTTGGAATAAAACATTACCAAGGAACAGTTTCTCTTAATGCAAACAAGCCTGCTGGCATTATCGTGGGCCTCCAGCTTCATGGCTGAATCCTGAAGATTCTTCCTTGTTCTCTGCAGAATGGATTTCTTTCCAAAAGAGAAACACCTGTGTCACACACCTAAAAATTATACACAATTTTTCACCTCACTGGGCCTGCACTTTCCAATGCTCGCTAATTGGTACTTAGGAGAATGCTATTGTGCTTTTTGCCTGCCTTCTATGCACAAGCAGTTGGAGTTTAAAATAAATCCTGTTAAGTTCCAGGAGTGGATGATTACTTTCTGATTTTTGGTTCTAAATATGCTGGTTGTCGCTCAATTTATTCTGTCCTTTATCCTTTCTGTTTTCGATGTCTTTCCACTTATTTTCCTCCCACCTCCTAGTGGGAATTTCCACTCGTTGGCTGGAATTCAGCAGAAATAATAAATCCGAGTAAAGATCTCCAGCAAAAGATCTTTGCCTAAGTGCATGATTGCAGATGCTGGAGCCGTGCCCAGACAAAACCCTGCCCACGTGGATCTGTCCCTCCCTATTAGAAGGGAGCGATTAGTCATGTTGGTGGCAGCGTTCGCCCCCCCCAGACACCTCTCCGGAGGGATCCGGCAGCTCCTGAGAAAAGGCAAGGTTCAAGAGCAGGGCCAGAGAGCGGCGGCTTGCCCTTTTCTCTTCCCAGCGGTGACTCCATGGCAAAACAGCGATGACAAAGGTCTTCCCCCCATGCTGCGGTTGCCTGTTTCGCTTCAGATTGCCAGAGTCAGGCGTGAGCCAAGGCAGGGTGTGTGGGGAGGGGTTAAAGATTATGTAGTGATTCTGTTCAGGTGCCGATGCACAGAAACGTGTCTGGAGACAAACATGATTTATTGGCCTGCGTTAATATGATGCACTGTCCGTCTGATGCCATAAACATGCACAAATCTTCCGTATGAGAGGGGACGGTCAGCTCCTAACGACGCTACTCTCAATCTATGGGAGTTCCAAAAATGCTGTTTTCTCTAAGCCTGCCTAAACTATTACATGGGCATACACACAGCACAGGACCTTTTAAATGCATGGTTTAACCTTTAAGACTTATTCTGATAGTACCTATGTCAGTTTCATCCAAGATTACATTTGATAGAACTGGTGGAATGACCTCTTTCAGATGATAAAACTAAAGTTCAAACGTTTTCATGAGGGGCGTGATAGGGCTCCTGGAGGGATGTGGTGGATGCAGACCTCTGGAATGCAGGTGAGAGGCAATCAGGAGGTAGAAAAGAGGTACAGCGCAGTATAAACTACATACATGCAGATCCTTGAGGAAGGGAAGAAAAGATTCAGAACAAGGCAGAACACAACTGAATAACGCACCATAACTCATCCTGATTCCTAAAAGTAGCACACTTGAAGAAGTCTTTTTTAATCTGCAAAGACTCACTTGTATATAAGCAACTAACAACCAATCAGCCAGATTAAATGCACTTTAAATGCACTATAACTATAGGCGGTGTAAATTAAAACTGCCTCTGCTAAGGGCAGCAGCAGTTTACAGGTGTAGAACTGGAAAACCATATATCACACACCTTACGAGTCAACGTAGCTGGGAAGCTGCTTTGTGGAACCGTTCTCGTGTTGTTCCGTATTTCTTCTTCCCAAGCACCTCATTCCTGGTGTTATCCAGCCAAAGTAACCTGTACAGGGAAGGAAGTGCAACAAATGCAGCTGTGAGTGTTCACTGTCCCAGGAAGGTAAGAAGAATAAGGCTTCTTCGCCTCCCTATCCCAGCTACCATTTGCATATACATGCTGGAGTGTCTGGGCTATCGTCAGTAAAACAAAACAAAAGAAAGCACGCTTTGAGAATATGAGGAATCAAAATTCATAGAATATCTGAGATGAATTTCAATCACAGGGTTAGGTTTGCAGACGTTCTAGTTTGAGGTGGATTATTTTAACTCCAGCAAAATAGGCTTGCACTTAGTACTATCTTTCTTTCATATTACAAAGGCCACCGTTTGAAGGGCAGAAGGAAAGACGAGCCGTTAGAAGCTATTTACATAGTGAAAAGGAGAACAGATATAACGTAAGAAGGAATGTGCACCACACTGAGCCCTCAAACGTATTCTTTGAAATTGCAGCTCTGTGTGGTTATATCATCTTGGCAGCTGAAGTAATATTCTGTGCAATTATCCATATTAGGAAAACCGTAAAAATTAGAAATGGCTCTGTTTATAGCTTCATTTTTCTACGCTGAGTGGTCTACAGCCACAGCTCGACTGGCCGCTGTATTTCAAGGATCACTCCAGATGTTCTGCTCATGAACATTCCAAAAAGCTCTATCAGCACTCAGCTGTTGGGAGTTGCCGTGTTTAAATCCAAACACGATTAGCAGCTCTCTGGACAACCTTTTATGGTGATTAAGACTGTGTTTTTAAAAAACCCTCAGTAGCAGTTTTTTTACCATGTTATGATTTCGTAGACTGGAGAGCGGATATGAAGGGAATGTGCTGCTGTTAGTATTAGTAACGGTAAAACATCTTTTAAGGGAAACAATTTCATCTGAATACTGTATTTAAAATTTTAAGTTGTATGTAAATCTTCCTGACTTGAAACACATTGTATCTCTTTCATGCCCTCTGGTTCTGTTAAGTAGCAGGAGAAAAAGTAGAACGGAACTCTTCACACAGTGAATATATCCACTGTCATGTATCTATAAGGATGTGATCGATGTAAGTACAGTTTTATCCACGTTTACATTGTTTGATTACTCGGTTAGGTGCATCAGGCAATGGTGGTGCAAGAAGCAGGAGGTGGAAGAAATGAGGATAAGCAGCGTTACCGAGGTGTTTCACGCATTGAAAACACAGAGTAGTGTAAAGCAGCTGTAACATATGATTACCTAGAGCAAGCTAGGAAGGTAATGTGGCTGTAACGTGAGCTGAAGACAAAATGGTGAGGAATATTTGAAGTCACCTTTAAGGGTATGGCTGCTCTTTAGCTAATTCACTGATCTTCCTCCTGAAGAGTAGCCAGTAAGCCACATCCATCCCTGAAGGCCTGAGTTTAGGGCTTAAATAAGTGATAACAATTACTGTTTACGTATCTTTTACTGACACACATCACCTACACAGATAAACATAGACAATGGTCAGTTTGCTACACAATGCAAGTTAAGAGAGAAAACATTCATCAAATACGCCCTCCTCATGCACAGTGTCCTTCCTAAGAGCTCTTCTATCAGTTTGGGCGGAGGGGTGGTGTAGTGTTTGAAAGATTATTATCTGTTGGTGGGGTTTTTTTACCCCTGAGGATATAGTGAGAAACCATCACCCATCCTGGGATTTGTAGAAATGCAGATCCCCCATTATTGCAGCATGGAACTGATGCAATTCCCAGAACAACCAGCTGCCAACTGGGAGGGGACCCGTTCATTCCGGCAGAGGCAGTCAGAGGACAGGAAACCTTTTGGCTGTTTTGAAAATTCCTCCTGAAGTCTTTCTCCAGACTCTTTCTATGCACATGAGCATACAGCCATCATAAAGCAAAACTCAGGAATATGCATGTGCCTTAGAAGATGACTTGAGCCTGGATTTCATACACTGTTATTTAAAATTCCCTGCTTCTTAAGGGAGACTGATAACCTACCATAGACATGCTGGATGAAGAAGAGTAGCTAAATTCACCCTCAAACCAATCCAGTAGCCAGTTCCAAATGGATACACCAATGTCTGAATGAAACATTCATGTTTCCTCAACGGGAACTTATTTACCTTGATGCTGTTTCTCTGTGTCTGCATTGTTTAGGGACCTTTCAGAGCCAAAATGCCCAGCAGGAAACTGCTTCATTATCTTAAGTCACAAGCTTTGCCCACCACAGGAGCTTCAACTGGCTCAGGCCACAGCTTCTGAAAGATGCAATTTGCCCCCATAGTTTCACTTCCCTCTAAACCCCACGACAAGAAATAATTAACATTAATTCGACAGTTAATTTAAAAACCTTATAGCCGGCTTCTTATCTACAGTAAGCGCAAAAGCCGCATTGTTCTCCGAGGTGGCGTGCACAGTTTGCACAGCAACAAATTTCCCCTCCGAGATCACTGTTGTAAAAGGACTGTAAGCTTGGTTTGTCCCCCCATTGCCCCACGTTCCATAACGATTCAACAAAAGCAAGCGCAGATATTCTCTGTCATAGCCGCCTTCTGAGTAATGTGGAAGCAGCGTTTCCTATTCCTCCAGAGGAGACGCCTCAGTGTCTCAAAAACTATTCATTTTGTCCTTTGCTTCCTTCAGAAGCAAATAAAAATCTGCGAGATAAAATGATTTACAAATGTAATTGTAACAAATACATCAAAATAAATAAATAGCAGAGTTTTTCCATTTACGCTTTAAAAGAAACAACTTTACTAGGGCTCCATGACCTAGTAAAAGCATATAAAAAAATAAAGCCCGCAGCAGTCTATTTAAAAAAAAAAAAAGGGGGCATTTAGTAGCATCTGAAAAAAGAGCAGTTTACTCAGCTTAGTCTCAACCCACAAAGAATGCTGCTGCCTTTCTTATTGCTTCTAGAGTATTTTAAGACTCCTATTTACAGTGAAGCCCATAAGAGCCCATTTTCTTTATACTTTTGTTAAGGAAAAGGAGGGGGCTGAAAGCACAAATTTTAGGAACATATGGTTAGGCAATACTGTTATCAAATATCAGGGGTAAAGAATAGTTTCTGAGAGGCCACAAAACCACTAGAATGACAGTGAGATTTGATGTGAGCAAGTGGTGAGAGCATGAGAGTCATCCCAATGGGCAACAGTCCGGATGCTCCGGAATACCATTCCAACAGGAGGAAAAATGTAAATTAAAAACCTGTCGCATGCAAAAAGACAACCTAAAGTGATTATTTAGAAGAAAAGTTTCAGAGTAGTCCTCACAAAGGTGACACTGCAAAGCTTCAGCGTGTAAATGCTTTCCTCTCGCTGTTTGAAATGTCGGCGGGTTCCATAGCATGATTATTTGTATAATTGCTTCGTGTACCTCGTACTAATTTACCTTCGTAGCATATTGACCTTGTACCACTTTAAACTTTGCACAGCTATTAACAGATTACGCCACCACTTTGTCAACTCGTTTTCTGCTAGATTTTTCTCTTGCAAGCAGGCTTTTGGTTTCCAATATTTGCCCCCCAAGGTATTTCTCTCTATTCATCGCTCTGTTCAAATACACCAAGGGCCTGTCAGTCTGGCTTTTGTTTTTACTGCCTAAAAACAGGTGTAGAAGGATAGTAAATCCAACCCAACAGCAACATTCATGACCAATTTTCATTCAAAATGGAATGCATTTTCCAATTGCTGAACAGCAGTTTGAAGGCTGCAGAAGTATGTTAAAATCTGAACACTCTGGAGACAAATGTCAGTGCCAGAACTCCGCTCCTTAGTAAAAGTAAACCTGCACTTCTAAAATCTTCTCCAAAGTTTTGACTTCTCACTTTTTCTTATTTTCTCACGCTGCTTTTCCTCTTGAGGGAAAAAAAAAAAAAAAAAAAGCCTTCAGAATTAAATGCATTATTTTGTTACTGTTCTAGCAACAATTTGAATTTATTTTAGGGTGCGGGGCCGGGGGGTGGGGAGGAGAGAAGAAAAAGACTAAACCAGCAGCAGTTCTGGCTTAAGCAGCCCTTCTTCTTGCCTCACCTCCTTACTGGTCTTCCCAACTCCCACACTGCCACGCTAACACAACCATCTGCAGGTTGTAGCAACAGTGAAGAAAGCCCTTTTTTGAGCCCGATTTTAACCTGGATCTGTTCTTTTTTTCTTAGAGCCAGAGACAGAAATTATGGAACTGAAGAGGAAATGTGGGACTGAAAAACACAGCTGGTGAAAAAAAGACTCTTTCCTGTGCCCATCTTCCCACTAAAATAAATGTTCATTAAAACACAGATTCCGCATTTTTTTCAACTAATCTAATATATAATAAACCTGCTACTATATTAAAATTATATACTTGATTGCCATGACATTTTGCCTTGGGAGCTACAGAGAATTCTCAGCACAAGTTGATTTATGGTCAGTATATACTTTTTGTTGAGTTCATATTGATCAACTTCTTTATTTGCTACTTACTATCATATTACCATAAAAGGAAGTAAAAGCAAAGATTATAAAACTGTGGTATTAAGATACATTTTTAAGATACATTTTTTTCTCAGATCCCGAAAGAATGAAGAAACATTGAGACATTTGTGAAAGAAGTGTTTCATGTTGCAATAGCAGAATGTTAGAAACAGGATACAATTTGGATAATTTAACAGTTGCCAGAAAAGATGATTAAAAATATATTCAGCTGAAGACAGTTCTAGTTCAAGTTTCTAAATGTATTTATCCTTGCTTTTAGCTTCTCCCATATGACATCTCTTTGGGCCAAGAAGAGGGGATTTCAGTGAAAATGAGAGTTCCTCCTAAACGGTGTGAAATATGAGATGGAGATATCTTGTAATAGTGGGTAATGCTCACTGTAAAAATATGAGCTGTAAAATTTAATCTTAAATTACTTTATACTGCTAATGTTTAAGCCAATTCATTACAGCTGCACAGTTCTGGCACAGAGCACCTTGTTACACAGAGCCATTAACTCCTCGCTATCTTTGTCATACACCCAGAAGTGATATGGATCAACCAGCCTCGGAAAGGAGATGGGGCTAAAAAAAGTGCAGAGCTCTATTTGTCCTCATCAAAGGGAACACTTTTACTAAGTCCTACTTAATCGAATTGGAGAAGAAACCCTGTGACTTGTATCTCTGCAAGGATTATTCAACTTTCTGTATAATCTGCAAGAGAAGGAATACGCATTTTACTGAAGTAAAAAGATGTTGCTAATGGTACGATTACTTTAATAGAGATTAAGCGTATGAACGCGTTCAAAAAAATACAGCCGCTCCTCTGTCGGTGATGGCCTTGTGATCAAGGTGTGGGATTTGCAACTATGAGACCTACTCCCTTCTCCTGCCCGTGATAAAACCTTTGTAAGAGACGAACTGCTCAAGAGGAAAAGGGGATCCCACCCACTCCCCCCCCCATCCTACGCTCTTATCTTCCTTATGCAGTACAATAAAGGGAAAAACAGAGTGGGATTTCACCCATTTTATGTGAAAATGACATGAATGAAAAACCTCTCAATGAGGATTCATGGCAAAGCCAGATTTCTTTTTTCCTTTTTTTACAGTGTAGAAAATCTTGGATCACTGTTTTCAAGGCAAGAGTAACTAGAGACATGGAAACCCGGGAGAGCTTGTAATGCACTGTCCGGGATAAGAGATCGGCAACTTTTTTAAACAGATGAGGTAAACTATTTAACTTCAGTAAAATGTTTAATATAACAAGAAGATGTTCTATAAATTGGAAAAGATGGGGATTAGCACAGGAAATATCAAATGCCAAAGGACCTCACCAGAGAGCAGATGATGACAGGTCATCCTGAACAAGCAGCTGTACTGGAACGAGATCAATAGCCGAGTTCTCCAAATTTTCTTGTACAATCAATTTTATTTAATAATTTTACAGCTACCCTTGGCAGACAAAAATGTTGAATACTAATTTTACTTCTTCATAACGCAACGTTGACTGGATCTATAACAGCGAGACAGGTCTATACCATGGAGGGGAAAAGGATAGCATTGAAGATGGGGCCCAGGTATAAAATGAAATTACAAATTACAGGCTACTAATAATAATTATTTTCTATTCTCCTTTCTAATGACACAGAAAAATATAAATGTAATAGTGCATCACAGACAGGAAAAAATTCAGCTACTTTGTATAACACTAGTTTTTAGGTACTGCGTAACTGCGTAACAGGCAAAAGACAAACTTAATCTAAGCATCCATCACACAACATATTTCCAGCAGAAACTGGCAAATGGCAATAGAGCTATTTAAGTCACTGATAAGACCTCAACTTTTCATTTTGCTCCATCTTTACAATAAGAAAATATTATGTCGGATCTGATGAAGGGAGGGACTACTGGAGTGACCAAAGGAATTTAGAGCGCATCTTAAAACACAAACCTTTCTGGCCATGGCTTTTTAATCTAGCAAAATGGCAAAGAGGGGGGTAAACTGACTTACAAATATCCCGAGAGAAAAACACTAGAAGGAAGGAGTATTTGTACTAAAGGAAAATAACAGGGTCTAAATAAATGAGTACAAAGTGACGACAACCAATTTTAATATGGAAATTAGAAGACAGTTTTCAGTTTTTAGGAATGGGAGCAATGATGGTTCAGTGGCTGCACTTTCCAAACTCCCAGTTCTGTGTGTGATGAGTGGGGTGATCCAACTGACATCTTTTCTCCTTCCATAGCAAGAGAATTGGGAAATAGTTGCACAGATTATTTTTTTTTTTCTTTTAAAAAGGGACATGGTAAAAATCCTAAAAACTTCAATGCCACAAAGGAGTTGACCAAGTCTCCGCAGCACGACTATTATTCACAGTGGTGTAAATGCTTTAACAAAGTAATACCAGCAGCCATACTGTCCAGTTTAAATATCCATAAATCTTCTCAATCAGCATGCAGTGGTGACTTACCACGCAGAAGAATGAGGATCAACTCTGGTACTTCCTTCGGATACCTCAAAAACTTTATTTTAATAATAAATTATTTTAGCCAGAGCATATTCTGACGTTACTGTTTGTGATTATCTCCTGCTTCTATAAAACAAACCCCCTCTTTTTGCGATGAACACATTCCAGATCTCTTAAAAGTTCTTTTCTTACTCGCTTTTCTCCCCTCCTCATGCAACGTACGAGCAGCAAAAATACTCTGAAGAGTTGGCTCCCTGTCATCATTTAATTCACACCAAATATAGTCACACACAGCCAGAAAGGCTGCACCGCTCTCGGTAAAGAATAAATGGAGCCCATCCATTTACACTGGTTTCAGATCATGATTTCAGAGTGAGATAGATCAGAATGTCAGAAATACAGATGAGCATTCTGCTCCTTGCTTTTGACTTTGACTTACAAGCTCTGAAGAACTGGTTTTGATTCACGGATAAGCTCTCTAGTGAAAAACTCGCTGTGGCTCAAATGAATAGGAAAGTAACTGGCATTAATTTATAGCATGTATGAAAAGCGTTAGTAACTGTTAGTTAGCAGAGGGAGCCGACAAATACAAATAGGGAAGTAATATACACCAGAAAGTGTATTTTAGTACCTCATAATGTTTAGCAGATTATTACAGTCATTCCAAGGAGACCTTAGTTCTTCGTCTTTAGATTCTTCTAAGGAGTCGCAGATTGCCTACGGGTTTCCAATGGTCCCACCTATTGTCTAATAATGACCAGTCCACTGACATGTTAAAACCCCCAGCCTGAATCTTTCAATAGCCTTTGTAACTCATCCTGATCAGCTATAATATCCTATATAGTAGCTATAGTATAGCACATATATAGATCGTGTGCCTATTATTCTGCCCTTTCATTATAGTATTACTAGTCATTGAAGCTTTTTTTTTAATGAACTGAAGAATGCAGTCTGCAGGAGCACTGTACTATGGTTCATAATTGAGATGCTCTCCCATACTTTATATTTTGATCATGCTTAGCTACACAAGGGCAATAGTCAAGTTAGCTTAATAATAGCCAGAAGAAATGCCTCTAATCCAATTGGTCACAGGGCACATATCACCAAAACCAATTTCTTTATAATTAAAAGGTGCTCGCGGGCACAGCGAAAGCTTGGAAGTTGCCCAGGGATTTTGGGGGAAGTGTGGGGATTTTTTTCCCATAGACAGAAACCACACTGAAGCAATTTCTGAAACACACTGATAAGCTTTGCCTTTGAATTTACATTAAAGAGCTCAATAGTTGCTACCTGTGAGAACAGCTCATGCTTCGAAACTGACTTGTGTCCTGTAGAGATTAAGGACACAAGGTCTCCAGGAGATTAGCCCGTCACTTGGTTTAAGTGACATCCGATCCATTTTATTGACACGGCCCCTATCCTGCAAAACAAGCACTTTTTAAGTGAAACATAATGAAAATTTTGTGTGGCTTTATGGGCCAGTGTATAATGGCTTTTCATAGGCGATTGCTAGCCGCTATTGGCAGGTCTGTAAACGACCCCAACAGCACTGGCTATAGAAGCCGTGTCAGTACATGTCACCGCATACTAATAGAGCAGAACATGCCCAAAGGGACCCGACATTGTTTTTTAATTTAATCGGAGCATTGTCGTGGACTGAGGACTTTAAAACTCATTCATTGCATCAAGCAGATTATTACACCGAATTGTTACTATTTTTATTTCAGCGGGGTATTGGATCACAAGGCCACACAGGTCTTCAATTTCATTTCCTAATTGTTTATTTTCAGCAAGACAAACTTGAGTCTTTACTGCAAGAAAGAAAATTGGTGTGTAGGTGAAGAGTTCTCTCACCTTCTTTTTTAATGCCATTCTAATCACGGGGTGCAGTTTGGATGCGCCACTTGCTGCTGAGTAGCTGCATAGTGGGAATGAGAATAATTATTGAATTGAAACCGTGCACCACCAGCTCGGGAGATCTGACATTTCGAAAGCCTGCCTGCCAGCTACCTGGACTCTATTATTCTGGGGAAATAAGCTTTTTAGTAACACTTTGGAAAATAAATTTTCCTTTCTTTTCTCTTCCTTTTCATCTGTAGCATAAAGAGACCACACGTACTGAGGTTGATACAACGCACGAAACTACGCTACGCCGATGAGAAGAGAAAACAGCATTAAAGCACACACATACACACACGGGGGTATTATCGTGAGGGAGTTCTACAGCAAACCCACAAACTACAGCTAACTAAAATGCAGTGACATATGTTAATCCAAAATGAAAGGAAGAAAGGAACGCGATACGTTTTTCTGCTAAATCATTTTAGCACAAGTATGGAATTATTAAATATGAAGATGGAAACCGAATGTATGTGGCCCCCTTGAAAATATCTGTCTTAAATCAGGTTCGTTATTTTTTGCTATTAAGCAAAACAGAACTCTTCATTTTGGCTTCCTAACTCATGACCTAGAATTAAAAACGGGAGATCTCCAAGTGGATTCCTCCCAGTTCTGGGAATAACCTGAGCGCCACAGTACACCAGGCAAACCGCTGCAGAGCCACTGCGCGTCCTGTACCAGTGCCGGAGCCGAGGCCGGCAGCATCCGCCTGCACGCTGGTGTTCAGGGGGAGCGCGTGGAGAATTCGCATCTGGACAAAGTACGAATTAATCCAACTACTCCCTTAGAAGCAAAAGAAATCTAGTAAGAGATAAAATTGTTCTAATCCCTTCGATTTTATAGCTCCTCTCATTTCCTGTATTAGTGCAGTTTGTGGTAATATTAGAAGTGTGTACAATACTTCCACCTTGATCGAAAAGGGCGTACTTTTACCAATTTTCTGGAACACTCCCAGTCTGGTTTTACTCACCAAAGTATCTGTAAGTAAACAAGAATGACAAAAACTCATGGCTGGCCTTTCTCACGATTTTGTGAAACAACAATTTCAATGGAGCATCAAACCTGAGAAGGACCTTTCACAAGTACTTTGGGAAAAATAAGCCAATATAACTTCAAGCTGATGTTTCTAGCTTTTGGTTCAGTTTTCCTTAATTTTTCTTGAAACTGCAACTCCTTTGCCTATGACTGTGTAAGATATTGCCAATACTTCCAGAACAGATCTTAAAAAATAAGATATGCTGCAAAAAAGCTGAGTTTGTAACTGACCTGCAGACAGCACTCTTCCAAGGCTACGTGCATTGCTTCCAAATTTCTAATGCTATCGGGGGATTCTGAGCGCAGATGACCAAAATATTTACTATGAACGTAAAGTTGTGAGAGTCCTTGTATGGTTTGCTGGGCTTTTTTGACACCTCTTAGCTGCTTGGTATTCTGGTGCTGCAGATCAAGGCAAAATGTCTTTCCCTGGTTGGGGCAACTGGCTGTCACCACATTTGTAGCAGTGGCATTCACGTTTGCTTCATTGCTTCTGTTCTTATTTGAAAGAGTAAAACATATCTCTTCAGGGACCGAACAATGAAAAACTTGCTTTATAGAGAGGTCAGAGATAAAAATTTAAGTAAATATGAACCGACAGGAAAATATGTTCTTTTTCTTATCTCATTCCTTTTCTATTTAATTTCCTTACCACGCTGCATGCTTTGTGGTATTTATGATTCTTTGTCATAGTTATTAAATAACAGAATTCTTGTCTTTCTCGGTCAGCTAGTATGAACATTTTTATCTATAAAACCATTGTTACAGCATTTGTCCCATATAAAAATATCTATTACCTGAGCACTAGTGCCTCTGACTTAGAATGAACTCATGTTTGAATAGCACATCAGAGCATCCTTCTCATGCATTACTCAAAAGATAGCATCACAGAATCATTTACAGGCTGCGGATTTAAAAAAAAAAAAAATAAAAAATCAGTTTTAATGTCAGGACACAAAATGTTCAAGGCAGTAATACTTTCAAGCACAGAGGTGACAGAATCCTGTGTGCTTTTGGAAGATTGCACATTCAAAGGAAAGCCTCCCTGATGATGTTTGACATTTTCCAAAGGAGAGAAGAAGAAGAATGGAAAAGAAGGAAGGAAGGAAGAAGGAAAGCAGAAAAGAGGCAATGAAAAAAGGGAAGATGAGAGGGAGGGAGGATAGGAGGAAGAAGTGGAAAACTGGAATGGGAGTCTCCCCAGGACAATATGGGAAAAAGTCTTGATGAAGCACAGCAAAGCAGCGAGGAAAAGCCCTATTCGGGGTTTGTCCTTTCCAGACCCAAGATTTCCCAAGACCAGACACTTAGCTTAAAAGGGTGACTAAATCCCACGCACGTCTACAGGCTCATGGCAGCAGTTTTTCTGAGGGGCGTCTCAACAATTTTACACCATTTCAGAAAGACCGCATGGGATGTCTGCTTTATCTGCTGAACGTAGCAAACTTGCGTAACCAACTTGAGTATTACTACTTGAGCTCACCAGGCTTCTCTGATGACCAGTTAACTAAGAGTACCAGGTAGCTAACATTCCCTTTTGAATTCTGCTTTCTTTCACTGCCCTGCTTTCATTCTGTCACAGCTACACACATAAACGCACCTGCACACAAACATACACACACATATATATTTATTTATTTGTCAAATGGGAAAGTAGATATCATTGCGCTTGTTGTCTGAATGGAGTAAAGCCGTGCTCTCCTGCATCGTACTGACTATACTTTTCAAAAATACATAACCTATAAGTGTATTATCCTTTGATAAATCAAAAAGCTAACGGAGCTGAAGTTACAGAAGAGTAAGCATTAAAATGCGTCTTTAATTCAAATGTTTATATTGAATGTTTCTAAAGTATGTTCAAAATTATAAAGAACTTTAAAAAAACCCTAGATTTGCACAAGATTTATGTACAGAGTTAGAAAACAACTCCAATAATTCCACGTCTGCCCTTGCTGTATCCCATTCTGACGTGACCGATAGCTCTCTTTTCTCATCACACTTCCTAGAGTGCACAGACTCTGCTGGGTCAGGAGGAAATACAGATATAATATACTTTGCAAATCACAGAAATAAATAAGCATGGAATGCAATGGAGTAAGAATCATCCGTAACCGAGAAAGTTTTGTCTGGCGACATGACACAAATATTGCAAGTTCAACTTTCAAATGTCTCGCAAGTCCAATCCAGAACTGCCATATTATCTATTAACATTACAGAAACGTACTCAATAAAATAGTGAATGCCATATTTTTGAGAGGGTGTGTAATATGTTTCTTCATAAAAAAATGTGTTCATTCTGTCGTGAAATTGCAAGGAAGCATAGGGGATATTTCTTTAAAACTCTCAATGACATTCTATTTTCTTGTGGTATATGCATAAACCTTTGCAGTATTTTACATGTATTTTCGGGATTAGTTACCAAGGATCCCTGATGGCCTGGGATAAGTGTAACAATTCTGCCTTGCGAGCGCTTGTACTGACTGAAATTAAAATACGCACACACATACACAAGTAAATAAATAACAAAATAAATTACAAACCCTAGCTTTTCATTGGCTCACAAATAAAGAGATTTGGTAGAAGAAATATTACCTTAATCTCTCCATTTACCACAGTTATTCCAAATACATACACTGCCTCTATAAATAAGAAGCTTAAGAGCAATGAATATTATAAAGCAATAATAAACTTTGAAAGCTAATGCTGGGGAAATTTACATGACAATTTGAAATCTGTCTCCATAGTTATTATGTCATCTTGTAATATTCAAAAAGCGGGATTTGAGTAAAATTTTTTGAACCCTTCACATTAAGATTGAAGCAATAATGGCCGTGGAAGGCTCGGAAAATCTCAGCTTTGCAAAACGTTAATAGAAGGGCAGAAACCTGCTTGTGTTATGTTACATTCTTCCCCACTGTGATTATTAGAAGCTTTGTTCCTGTGGTCCATCGCTCCCTCTTTCAAAGACCAAGTACGCACTTTGCATTATATGAGAATTACAGGGTGACGGCCGTTATTTATCAAACTATTACACAGATGTATTAGCAGCTATCTGTTTATTTAATCAACACTATAAAGTAAACGTTGCTCTGAAATAACCTCCTTCGGAAGGAGAGCTTTTTTACAAGACCACATTAGCAAAAAGCCCAGCTATCTAGTCTTACCTACATTGTAAATGACTCTTCTTCTAAATCATTGCCAGGTGAACCTCAGAAGAGCTTATGAATTAATTGCAGAGCATTTTGATTCTCTTCCTCCCCAACCTATTCTAAAAAAGCAAATCATTCTTCCATGTGACAACAATGAAACTGTTCTATTAAGGGTTCAATTTCTACACACCAAAATCCTCCTTGACTTCGTGCAAGGAATACAGAACACAGCTGATGGTGTTGAAGAGGGTGATATAAACCGTTGGGGAAGTGGTATCTCTGAGGGCGAGTTTCACCTTTTTGGCAATACAGGCCTGTGGAAGCCACTGCACTAGGTTACTACTGCGCTCAGGGGCACCTTTCCCAGATGGCTGGGCTGGGACAGCTGGAAGGAAGGTAATGAGGTGGAGGGAAGGATGGAAAAAAGCAGAGCAAAGTCAAAAGTTGGTGATGAATAAATAGGAGTTAGGTTTTGTTTCCAAAATCAGTTCTGACAGGTATGGTCCACAAGCAAACTTAATTCAACACTTTGATGATGTGAACACCAGGTATTCATCCCAGCAGGAAAGGGGGCTCACCAATATACATTCCTGCAGTTATCTTGCATACCTTGAAAATTACTCTATTGGACTGAAAATGTCTTATGAAACTGTTGCACTCACACTTCAAAATTAAGAAAGGCTCTTATCTTCATCAAACTCATGCTTGGAAGCTACCTAGATATTTCTTTAAAAATCCATTACAGAAAAAAAAAAAAGGAAAAGAAGGGTTAGCCAATAAATTAGGCCAGCACAGGCACAGCTGTTCAGAACTACTGAGATTTTTCCTCTTTATTAATTTGTTATTCTTCAGTGGAGTCAACAGAGCAGGTTACAAGGAAGAGAAACAGGGGCGATGCTTTTTCTTGAGGTCTCTTTTTCACCCATTATGTACCAATGGCTTAGTGATATCTGCAGGTAAATGGCAAACATCCTCATCCTACACAAGGGTACGGATCAGTTTTCTTAACAGAAATGGAATCTACATATCTAGTAACCACAATTCCTTAAAAAGTGAGCAAGATGGAAACAAATGAGATAAGGTATTTTCCAACACTGCAAAGAGCTTTATCATGACAAGTGTAATAAACCAAAAGCTAGTAACTGGTCTGTATATTTATTTATTTATTTTTAATGTCAGTCTTTGTTTAAGGCTCAAAATAGTTTGAGTCTCCTTTTGAGCAAGCTACTCCCCAAGGACCGGGAGTTCCAAAAGCAAGAATATTCTTGCAATATTTGCCGTGTGCCAAAAACAGTGGGAATCTAGCATGCAGCTTACTACAGCCATATGGCTACTCCTACCGGCCCCAAAGACTCTCATAACGGGGTAAAACCAAGACACTCTCGCATTGCAGCAGCAGGCAGCACAGGGACCATGGTAGGGGTGTCCACACAAGGCAAATTATTTGCAGGACGACTCTCGCACATCGGTTATCCTTAGCTGAGGAATTCAGTAAGAGAAAAATTATATCAGCCGCGTGCCTATGCCAAGGTGATAGCTAGACAAAAGCGCTACGAAGGACATTCAGCGAGAAAGCTAAGGCGGCAACTTTTTCTTCTATTTCTTTCACAAAAAAAGTCTACAAAAATTATCGATTTCTCGTGAGTTCTTCAGAACTTTCTCATGCAATTTGTCAAGAAATAAAAAGATGAGAATTTAGCTTCATTGGGATTTCCAGACAATATTCAACGTGATTCAAAAGAGCATTTGGACCCATTTTAACTCAATTCAATATCCAAGTGATATATGAGAACTAGTCACTAATGGAGCGAGGAAATGGTTGTATTAGAAAAGAAAGGAAAAACAGAGAGAAAGGAGATGAAATAGAAGAAGAAAGTGCTGATTTAGATATTCTAAAGTAACTTGAATCATCTGTAGCGAGAAGTTGCTGGTAACTTAAACTGGAGTGAATTGAACAAGCTATCTCCCTTTTACTTCTTGGTCTCAGTCAACTCAGACTACACCCTGAACCGTAAGAAAACAATCCACGATGGAGATTCCTGTTGCAAATGATAATAGACACAAATCCAAGAAAGAATTAAAAGCTGGAATTTCATATACATACGGATTCTACAGTATGCTTAAAAGTAATAATTTTATATAATTTTGAGTATTTGTATATTGCACTCTGTGACTATATTAAAAAGCATAAAGTTAAAAGTTTCTAGTAAATTCTTTAGAATGTTCTCACAAGGTTTATTAGAAAACCCTAGAGTAACAGCCAAAGCAAAGTTATTCATAAAACTTCAAGTTGATTTTTACTGCAGAATTTTATAAGACGTCTATTTTTTTTTACTGGAATTCTGCCCAACTCAAACTCATAAAATATTAGACTCTTAAAATAAAGCAGATCAGATTCCAACTCCTTTTATGTTACCAAGAGAATGAGTTCAGGGCCTCGTGCTGCGAGAGAACATATTACTTAGATTACTGCTGTCATGACTTGGTGTATTTACAAACAAATTGTCCGAGCACTTTTTAAGGCAGATGCAAAGTGAGGAGAGGTAGCAGAAAACAACTGAAAGCTGAGAAGGAAAAACCAAGATGTAACGACGGCTCACAAAACCAGCTTCACCTTCTGACCACAGGCCAGATCTGCCAAGTGAGGTCATCCTCTCAGAGGCAGATCCGTACCCCTGTGGCAGTGATGATGTGAGTTGTAGGAGGTAACTGCACGTGCTACAAAGGTGGAGGTTGGGAAGTTGTGAGGAGAAATAATAACGAGATTCAGTATGGGAAAAACATTGGATGGAATGATTAAAACTTGAGATCAGATCCTACTTGTTTTCACTTCCATAAGATTACATTGTGTCAAAATTTAAAGGCAAACAGGAAATCAAATGCTTAATATTCAGAGCATTCATCAAAAGCCACATCTCTTACGGCTAATCCGGGGGATGCTTGTGAAGCCAATAAGCTCCTGTCAGTTCTCCGCCTCCCCCTGCATTGCTGTTCGCTCTTACAGAGGGGGAGAGAGACAGAGAATTTACTCCATCCCTAAAAAAACCCACTCATGCCAGTAAATTCGGCTCATGTGAAATAGCACGGGCTCTGCCAGTTTTGATGTTTTCTGTAAAAGTTACTGTGTGATTAAAGATTAATCTCATTAGGTAAACTTTTGGGTTGGAGTTTTAAGAAAAAGGAAAATAAAAAGGAAATAATACAGATACCACAACCTCATATATATATATATATGTATATATTTGGCTGCCACACTTCAATTCCTGAAAGTATTTTGCAATTATTTTAATGAACTACAGTATTTGCAGACATAAATGCAAAACTGAGACCTGATCCTCAAGTATTTCTAAAATCTAAGCTCAAAAATTCCCTCTATTTTTGTGGAAGCACTAAACATGCAGCAGACTACTCTCGGCATATGGAAGTGCAGTCAGGACAGAAATAGCTTTTTGCCATATCCCTCTTCTTATTGATTGAAAAATTTGCAATTGATTCAAAATTTTGCTGAGGTCCAAGACTCCAGTCCAAGATCTCAAGAGAGTAACACTTTTCACTTACGCTCCTGACATTTGCTTCTGCTAAATCCTACTTAGCATGAAGGTTAGTCTTACTTAACACGAAGGTACAAGAAGGAAAGAGAAAGACTGTGCTGGATTGCATCACCTGGAAATTCATTTATTCAAGAGGAATCCTCAGCTGAATCTTCAGGACAATTTTCTTTCTGATTCATAAACGTTTCAGAATGACTAGAAAAGAGGATTTTGTGTGAGAATTGTCACAAAAGCGGCAACTAAGGTGACAAACAAATACACAAATGTATGACGCGTAAGGAGTTTTATTTTTTTTGTTATAGATGCTGGGGAAGTGTAAGTGAAGTTCAGTGCTGAATAAAGGAAATTCAGTCTCAGTTTGACTATAAAATTGAATGCTAACATAATTACAGGCTCATTATACAAATGGGCAGTTTATAAGCTTCCCTTTCATTTCTGATTTTGATAAACAAAGGTCTTGGCCAGCTCCAGTTAAAAAAAGAGGAAAACAAATTCATCAAGAGAACTTGCTTGAGATCCTTAGTGACATTTGTCCCTGCAGCATGCATATCAAAATTTTATATTAGAGGTGCAATTGCTAAAGGAGGGATTGGTAAGTTTAAACGTGTGCATTAGAAACGAATGAGAATGGCTATTAATATGGGAAAAGTCTTTCTGAGAAGTCACACTTGGGCCTTTCAACACGCAGAAAATAACAGGCATCAGGCAGTATGTAATTGCATAGGGTAATGGGGCAGTAGAAAATTAAACCCCCGAATCATAGCATATTGGGGAGCACAGGACAGTAGCTTCAGTATTTACAGAAAGAGTTTGGGTTCAGCCAGGCTAATTGGACTGAGCGCAGAGTTGGTCTGTTGGATCTGGCTGCTCTGACCCAGTGAGCTCTTGCAGCTGGTTCCCAGTAAACTGTGCCCTAAGAGGGTTTATTAGCTATGGGGAAACGCAGCCCAAATTCATAAAATCATTTTGGGCCAGGGACAGTTAGCTTGTTCAGAGCCCAATGAGTTGAAGCACGCACAGGAGAGTTCTCCAGGTGGCTCTCTGTAAGGATCATCTCATCTCTAACGTGGCACATTAGCCCCGACTCATCTCCAGCCATTACAGACTCAGGCTGCTGAAAAGCCTCCTGTCCGTGCTTGTTTAGGCAAGAGATTAGATTAGACATGACATGATCTGGACCAGACTTAGATATGTAGGCTTGCATAACACTGTGCTTCACTTAATTAGGCCTCCTCCAGCCACTATCTGAAGGCAGGTATCTTATTGTTGGAAACAATATGGTCTATACGTGTAGTCTTCAGTAACAATTTTAGTGGCTCTAAGGGTTGTGAGGTTTTTCTGCCTCCCTGGCATTATTAACTCACAGCTTGGGTGATGGAGAGTTTACTCTATCTGTCTTTCTAGTGTTTTCTTTATATTTCTCACCACATCGGATTTCCATGGCTGAGGAACAGAGACGGGCGGTCATCAGGAATAATCTTGGCCACGATGCACAGGCTCCTGGTTCTAACCCAGTTGCCTCACACATCCCATCACACTCTCGACTTCTCCACTCTCCAAACATTTAAAATACAAAATTTGCGAACAGAGCAAAAGTAAACCCCTCCCTAGCAATAAGAAAATTCCTGAAATGCATTACTCTGAACAAAGTCTTCCTCCAATGCTGCGTGGACAGTTACGCACATACTACTAATAAATGACGGATAGAAGTATATAATATGATACATATCTACGCAAAGTTCCTTAAATTATTTGAATGCCTATCTTACAAAATGTGCATCATTAAAATGCAGAATGTATAGATGAAAGAGACATGCCCCATATTTGTTTAAAGGTCTTTCGCTCTCCCTCTCTCAGAAGATGTTGTGCAGAGACTTTAAAAGGCCTAAAGCTTTACATGCACTTTGTAAGAATATTGCAACACCAATCTTTTAGCACATTCTAGCCTCTCACATTCACAATCCGACTGAAAGATCTTCAGAGTACAGCGGAGTATTAAAATGTTTGAATCTTGTATTTTTATTTCTCGATGGCAGTGATTTTTGCACATGCACGTATACGTGTCTATATATATATGTGGCTTTAATAAGCGTGGTATACAGTAAGAACAGTGAATATAAAGAATTTCTTATTAGACCTATGTTACGTTTTGCTGCTGGTCATGCCTTATCTTCGAGTGCACAGAATGCTGTTAGCTGAACTGAAGCCCCATTGAGTGAAACAATTGGATTCATCCAAGAAGAGAAGAAAAATGATCCTCTTAGTGGCATTCCTTAGCACAGGAGAAAAGTGCTTACCTTGTGATGGTTATTGGCAGTTTGTACAAATGATAGCGCACAGGGTTTTAGGTTAACCTGTTTAGTTTTACATGACCTGAGATATTAAAAATATCCTTAACTCTGAAGGGCTGCCAGGCGGTAAGTCAGCATCACATCAATTCTGAAGGCAGGATCACTGAAATGGTGTACGCCGTTGTTGAATTTTTAGTATTCCGTGAATATTGGTCATGATTTATAATAATTTTGAAAAAAATCAGCATTTGTAATGGGATTCTCTTATCTTTGAAAAGCATATCTGACATGCAGTAGTGCATCACAGATTTGAGCTGTGGGTTTTTTTCCTAGTACATATGCCAGCAGCATAACAATATACTGAGATTTTGACACGCTGCCAGTCCCTGCTCCTGAAAGAAGAGGGAACTGTTTTTAACAATAATGATTGGAAAACTAGCAAATAAACAAACAAAGAAAGCAATCTCTTCTGATCAAAGCAATATATTCATACAAAGGAAGCTCAGATACTTTAGCCAAAGACAGTGCAGCTGCAGGTTTTGCATTGTTATTTTTTAATTTGTTCAGAGATCACCTACTTAAATTCCAGGCCACTCACGCCGCGGACCTTGTGACAACACTTCAACATTTAAGAGCACATCTCCGAACACTTCACCTCAAGCCTCTATATTTCTAAAGCTTCCAAACCTTCCTGGGTCATTTTAACTTTCTGATTGGTAGAGTGGCCATTTATTCCTTGTCTCTTTTTTAATATTTTAAGCCTATTAGATCTTCACACTGCTGGGACTTGTGCTTGTCCCATGCTATGCTATGTTAGATTACTATGTAGGTGAACATCTCAGGAGTGTAATCTTACTTTCCTGTGCTCATCCTGAAGAATAAATGATATAGAAGACTCTCATGGCGCTCTCCTCTTCACTACATAATGCTCATACAAGCCAAACTGAGACTAAAGGTTTAAGGAGATGAGGAAGTTTGCTGCAGAATTTTGCATCCACTTCAGAATTCCTTTACACAGACAAACTACTGTACAAAGTTAACATTGTGATGATTTACGTTCTGTCTTTCACATAAAGTAAAACATTATTACTGGAGAAAAACTCCAAGACTTAAGGTTTTCCTGAACTTGGTCACACACGATTGATTCTTTGCAACTTCCACATATGCAACCTCCTTTACACTTTGTAAAATCCCAAACCTTCTGGTAAAGGAGTATGGCCTTGTAACTTCTTTTCAACTTTTAAACGTCTCTCCAACACATATTAAGAATGAAGAGGAGCTTTTTCTAAATAATTTTTAGGCAGTTTGAATGCAAACAAAGAGAAAAATATAGCTCAATTTAAACATAGCCTTCATTGAACACTATGCTTTGGAAAACTATATACATTAGAAATCTTCTTGTATGTTCCTGTGTGAGGAAATCATACGAGATACTCGGCAACATGGCTAGTTAGGCCTCTATTTATTACCTTCTTAAAAAATGCTGTCTACCTCCACAAACAACAGGTAAAATCACAGGTGGTCCGGCAAATAGATTACGTACTACTAAAGCATAGCACTGAACCTTTACTGTCCTTCTGTTTTCTGGCTTCTCCCACATCAGCTAGAAACATCTGGCATCAGCCACCATCCGAACGTAGGTATGGGTGAACGCGGCAGGCAAGCCCTTCCTCGTTACCCCATACACATCTGCCTTGGTTCAGACTGAAGGCATGGATAACGTGTTCATTTGCATCACCAGGCTGATCGTCGAACTCGGGAATTTTGAATACTGCAAGTAATTGATGTATAGATAGCAGATAAAGACCTCTGGGAAGGACGTGAAGAAGTGACAAGGCTCCTTTTTCTTTAATTAACTCTTACATTGAATTTAAATGAGAGAGGTTTAATTTTTAAGCTGTTTACCTTTTATCTGCCAATTACAGTAAGTAAAATTTGTACTTTGTAGGTACTACTGTTTTGAGTGGGTTTGGTCCGATACGTTCATTATCCATACACTAAATTAGCTAAATACAAGCAACTAAGCTGCTTTGATTTCTTGTAGGTTACTGCAATATCTTCACATGAGGGGCTCAGGGCTTTTTTATATCTATTTTGAGATTGCACTAGTAAAGCAAGGCTCTGAGAAGTATTTTGCTTTTCCACCTGCATTTAAGAATATAAGAACAACTAATTCTTTCCGATTCAGGCACTACGTTACTTTTCTCTATATGTGAGCTAAATTAATGCAACATATTGGATAAAGAGTGAGTTTCTGAGCTCACTGGAACCTTAACCTTATTCAGGTGGCAACTCCCCATTTACCAAATCTGTATTCACTCTGTCGATTTTTAAACTGAACTCTGGGTTGCTCTGTAAATACTGGAAGTGTTGAAGAGGAATTTGGGGCATTGGTTTTAATTTTTAAAGTACCCTATAAATTTTGATATCTGTTTGCCTGACAAACTTCATATTTCCTTGCACAGAACTCAGGAGAGATCTAAGAGCTCAAACTCTGCTAATTTACATGAAAGGGAAGTGTTAGTAAGATAATTTTTTTCTCAAAAGGCGTTTTTTTTAAAATACTGTCTTCAACCAAAATGTTGTCATTGACTTCAAATGAGGTCCAGATTTCCCACTTAAGATCTAAAACATGCCTTTTTCCTAATTTCACTCAGCCTACATCTGTTGGCCTTCTGGGAACGCTCTGGACCATGTAATTCTTCCAAAGAAATGAAATGTAATGTGGATGGAGGGATACAGGGCTAGTCAGAAGGTCTGGGATCATCACTCAGGAAGCAATTACCTTAGCAATGAAAAGTCTATTTGATTACTAGGCTGATAGTCCTTTATATCCATTGTATGTATTATGTACTCAAACAAATGGAGAGAGGAAAAAAAAAAATGAACTAGGTATATATGAAGAGAGATGTAGGAATTAGACTGCTTTATGCATTACTCAGACTGAGGCAAATGAACCTGTCTGCATGGATCCCCCAGAATCCCTGTATAACAAAAATCCGTGCTTTTACAAGGGAAAACGGGAGATCAGCCTTATTGACAGCAAACTATGCCAAATCCATGGCAACAGACGATGAATATATAGATTGCTGTAAAAGATCAAGGTATTTACTTAACGATTACTCAAAACCATTCAATATAAGAGGTAAAAATGGAACTTTTTAGTGCTGTTAGATACTAAACATTCAAATTTATCTTGTGTCTCATTCTAGTTTGCCTTTTAATACAACAGTTTCCATTCTTCCACTGGGGAACTGGAATTACTTGTACTGCTTAAAAATGAAACTTTGCTAAACCTATTCAGGAAGGAAAGCACAGTTTTTATTGTCAAAGTCTGATTTTCACGATGTTAAGCACCCCTATATCATGCAGTCTACCTGTAACAGTACTGCTATATAACTGATAAAGTCCATGTCAATAATAAATTATATTTCTTGAATTTGGTATGTCTTTTCTATATTACTTTGTTGCCTGAGAATTAATAACTTTTCTCTTTTTCCTTTGCACATAGAAAAAAATGCATAAAGCCAAAATATACAGGTGAAAGTTTTCTGTGGTATTTTTTTTAACTATGTCTCTCTTTGCCAGCCTGCTTGAAAATCACCTCGGTGAGAATTTAGGGGTCATGGAAAGAAAAAATATTATTCATATACAATGTTTACTAAATCATTCCTTATTCACAGCTTTCACCAGCATTAAATACAAGGCTGTGCAAAATGTCAGGTCTGGAAGTGGCTGAATTCTGCTAGTACATGAAGTAATCAGTACGTGAAAAACATTAAAACTTCATCATTGCATTAATTAAAAAAAGCCACTAGTAATGATTCACACAAGGATACACAGTGGAGTACACAGAATAAAACTTTGAAGCTGCTATGAAAGGTAAAGAAGATCCCTCAAAAATCAAAATAAGATCCAATCAGCAGCAAACTCCATACAGAAATTGATTTGCAAAACATACAGGCATCTGTCATTTAGATCAATGGCAAGTCTCCCATCAGCTTCAACCGGAACGTCATCAATCCCATGGGAAACTCAGATTATAAGAGAAACCATACCTCATCTTGGAGTGCATACAGTTTTCAACCTTGATTTATGCCACATCTAAGTGAATAAAGGTGTAAGCACACTACATCTGAGTGACTAAAGGTGACACAGTTCTTTCTTTTTGCAAAGCTGGGTGTTTCGTTTAGACCTCTATGTTAGTAAATTGCACAAGGAAAACTTCACTTCAATTTTGATAATATAATCAATCCTCTTCCTCTTGAAAATTAGCCTGCCATCAGGTTCTCATAACCACATGGAATGTCTTTATTTTTCTTTGTAGTCAAATCAGTTAAACTATTTTGAAGGGTATATCGCTTTCTATTTGATCAGTTTAATTTAAAGCTACAAGATGCCCTCAGAGAGCTCAAAGAATGTCAACATTTCAGTACATTAATATTGTTTTTCAGTGACAGCAGCTCTAAAAGATAGTGAACATTATTTACTTAAAAAGACATGGTTTCCCTTATGCAACCATTGCTGGAAGAATCATTAGTCCCAACAAAAGTTCAGCGAGTCAGTGAAATATATGTCTTATTTTATAATTTATGTCTTTTAACGGTGTAGGATCCCTTGGGTCAAGTTTATGAAACACAAAAAGGACACAGAAAACTAAATAATATTCAATATATAATGAACATGTAAATTAACTGGAAAATTGCTTGCTCTTAATTACCAATTTTTACATAATGACCTACTATCTCTTTGGTCTCTCCTAATACACGACGAGGTAGCGCATTGTGAATGTTTCTTAAGTGCCAATTACAGCTCAAACTTAGTAGACACAGTTTATGGAAAACATGCCAGGGCAATTTAGAGCATTCTTCAGACTCTTTTACAATTCTGCACTGACTTTATTTTTCTTAATTTATAAACTCCTGTTGCCATTTACAAGCTGAATCATACCACATCTGCCCTATGTAAACTTTAGGAAACAGACTGCTGTAGTATCCAGGTGTACCAAGCTCAGGATACTCTGTCTAAACACAGGGTGAAGAGCTTTTTATTGTAAGAGAAATCAAAAGTATTAGTTTCCTAAACTACCAATGCAAGAAACACTCAGATTATTATATTCATCATTAAAAAAATCCTCCAAGACATCTTGAATTTAAATATTATTTATGCTTATGTTATCTTGTCATGATGGCTACAATTATCTGAATATGAATCAAAGCACAGATCAAAATGGAAAAGGCTGAGTCACATTAGGATGTGAGCAAGCCGAAAAGCCTGTAATATTATTTAAAAAGAGATGGCTATTTAACTGAACTTATTAGATACCCTTTTAAAGCTAATTTCCTAATTTCATTTTTTCTTTCCTATAATTTGTTTCATTTAATATTCATTGGCCTTATTGTTACCATCTTTCATCTAGTCTACCATTTGATGTTCACTGACCATGAGAGGTTCCTTCCTATTATTTGATCTATTCATAGGAATAGATGATTTTTTTCCTTAAAATTTCTGACATGTTGCCAGTTTTCAAATGTTATGTTAAAATTTAATGAAATGTGATCATAACGAAGTCACACCTTGTGCTATATAGATACAAATCCTGAGCTCAAAGATCTCGATCCCTATTATTGTGTGGTCCAGATGACATCTGGTTGCTTTGGAATACATCAGATCAATACATCAACCATACCATACTTATATTCTTCTAAAGTTTCAACACCCCTGAATTTAGAAATGGGAAGGTTTTGTTTACACACCTTGCTAACTTCTCTACAAATATGGATTTGTTCCCTATTTTGTGTCGTCATTTTCTTTTGTCAATGTCGCAAACAAATAATTTTTAACACTTTCTTAATAGATTTTCCCTCTTAAAGCATTTTCCCCAAACATTCATTTAAGTTATCTAATTAATTTAATCCAATTGTATGTACGCACATCTACATGCACCATATGAAATAGCAAACATTCGGTTTGGGTCTTATACCTCTGGGATACATTGCCTGTTGTTAACCTCACGTATATGGGTCAGTACTCTGAGAGATGTCCTGAACGGGCTTTGGTCATTTACCATAGCATTGAACTATTGTCAGATAAATTAAGCAAAAGACATGAGTTTCATCTGTCTGAGCTCTTTAACCTCATTAATATGACATATTATAATATCTATTAAAAACACCTGAGAAGTGTTTGAGTCGTTGTAGAATTAAGCACAGTTTTATTTTTGAGTGGGTTGCATGATGTTATTTCTGAGGAAGGTGTGGCAAGTATCCAGCCCTTTTTTTTTTTTTTTTTTTTTGCTTTAATTTTTTCAAAAAAAAGAGCCCTTTTTTTTTTAGGCATAATTGTTCCCTCCTAGTCAGATATTTGTGCTGCAATGGTACTTGAGATGAAATTTCTGAAAGATGCAAGTGCATTTGTAATTACTGCTTAAAGGTACATTAAAAAGCTGTACTAAAGAGATATTCTGGAAATAAGCTCCTTTTTCTTTAAAAAAAAAAATCTTCATTCAAAAAACCCAATAATTTCATGGGAGCAGATAATTTCTAGTTTCAGGGAATAAAACTATACAAAAAGGCCTTCAAAAACTGAAACAAAGCTTTCCAGTTTTCAGGTCTGTTTGATTGAACCACTTGGTTTTTGCTTTGATTAAAATTTTACATTGTTGAACTGGGACTCTCTTCTCAGATGTTTTGTTCCAGTCCAGGACAGAACGAGCGTAGCAACGCTTGAACACAGTCTTGTGTTCAGGTAGGCACATCTATACCTGTATTTGGTAGGTAATTTCACCAACCATTCCTTCCTACAGGCTTCATGAGAACATTCCAAATGCTCTCCTGTAGACATGGAAAGCAGGTGCTAGTATCATTATTAGGTGGGCTGACAAAGTTTATATGTATTTGAAATCATACAGGGTAACGAGAACACGTTTGCGTACTTCTAGTAATGCGCAAATCTGCTACCTAGAATGAAGCACACTGGAAATCTAAGAGTGTCTTTCATTTTGCCTGAGAGAAAGAGAGAGAGGTGGAGCATCCGTACACTCCCTCCAAGTACGAAGGAATGGGATGTGACTGCTACGAGCCTTCTGCAGGCAGATTTCCTTTTCTATAAGAAGTCTTTACAGAATATTCAAGGTCATGTGTCCCAGGTAATAAAGACAACTGTTTTAAGCACTGCTTTGTCCTCTAACTCTTCCTTTGGCAAATTCAAGACTACGGTGACTGAAATAAGGCATATTAAGAACTCAGAGCACAAGGCTGGTCTTGAAATAAATACGAGATGGGGACTTGGCAAAAAAATTTTTCTAGTTTCTGCTGGCAAACATCAGTGAGCACAATGGAACTGGTTTAGGCTGTATTCTTTTAGCCCAGATTGAACACTTCTTATGCTTCTTTATGAACAAATTGAGAAATTAATCTAAAACAACGGTGTCATATACATTACCTGTGTATGTATGTATGCTGAGACATCAACAGGTGATATGTATCCTGGTAAAAACTAAAATCCCAATAATAAGAATTCATTAAATACTATTTGCTCAAAAATTAAGAGGAGAGTATTTTTTATTTGGACACTGAGGTTATGTCTTCACTATTCTTTAAAAGCAGCCTAAGAAGCAGCCAGTGCTTCACCAGGAAGCCTGCACATTTGTGACTGACCAGTAAACCCCTGCAATGGAAGAAGGCTCAGAGGGGATGGGCAAGGGCATGAGCCCCTGAAGCTCTGGGAATATGCAGGGTGTGACTAAGTAAATATGATATTAAATGTTACAGCCTCCACATGCGAGATAACTACAAAAACCTGGTCAGAGAGTATTGGACTCACCCAACATTGCTTGCGGAAACGACAAGGGGCAGTAAACAGACAATCAGTCCAAGTGAGTACAGAAACATCTTCACTACTTAGTACTAAAGGTAGTTCTTTCTCACTGAGCTCGTCATAAAGCTCAAGGAAGTGACCTTCAGCCATATCTTAACCATATATTACAGGTTTAACAAACAAATTGACAGTCAGTTTGGTCCTGATGCCTTTCCTGAGTCCTTCCACTAAAGCACATTGTCATCAAATGTCATCAGTTAGATTCCCTCCTCTGCTTCCACTTTTATACACTTGTGTAGTTTCTTACTTGTAGGAGTTCTTGTAAGTCAGCTCAAGTGGAAGGACACGCTCTCCCACCCTTGACAGATCCTGTGATAATTCTGCTCTCCTCTTCCACACTTAAAACATGTAATCTACAGTTTCCCTCTTTATTATTGGCTTTAGTCTTCTCTAAAGTAAAGATGTGAAATATTTCAAAGTATTTGAAAGGTTTTTACTCCTACATGAAACATTAAAAGGCATATTAATGCTGCATAGCCATGCAATAGAAACTATTTTATACTAGTTGGCACCTGTAACAATTGTGTTGATTGTACTGAATATTATTTTTTAAAAGTAACTGGCATGTAAAACCCTTAATCAGTACTTCGGAAAGTGCTTTAATTAACAGCAAAACCAGGTAAATCTGAATGTGAAAGGGCAAGTCATACTGCCATGTCTATGTCAAAATGAAAGTGTTTCACCTTTCCCAACTATTGATTCAGAATGAAGATGAAAACTTGAGGACATACCTGCAAAAATACCAGCCAGAAAGAAAGAATAAGCATATATTTCTACTGTCAGGATGCTAGAAAACCTAAGCTCAAATCTAAACTTGCTCTAACTCAGGTGAAGAGAAGGCTTGAAGTCTACCATGTCTCCAGGAAGCAACCTGTTTAACAAGCCAGTGGCTGTTCTGAAATATGTACCATCAGACCATTCACCCGGATGTTACACTGCCTTCAAAATGCTGAAACAGTATTCCTTCAGCCGTACTGCGGGCCCGCTCGAGCAAAACCTCATTCACGAGAGCTGTGGGCCTGACGTCAAGACAGTTGCACTTCCATATGCAAAGCCTTTCAGAATGATTCTTCCAGCTGTCATTTAATACGGTTACCAGGAATGGCAACAAAGGTAGAAGGTAGAAGACATACTTGAACATTTCTGCTCATCTACTCAG